>NC_057864.1:394850580-395220580 GCF_019393635.1 Dromiciops gliroides | reverse complement strand
AAAACAGGTTTCCTAAATCAGTGACCCATCAACACATAGGGGTTCTGAGAGGCACAATTAAAAGAAACATTAAAAAATTGTCAGAGACGTTAAATAATTGCATCTTGGAGTAGCCGGTGACCCCTTGCTATGACTTCTCTAGCTCATATTCACTTTGTGACTCCTCAGAGGGAATATCATTGGGTTTCTGTCATTCTTTCCCTATGTGCAATATGGATCCTATGGAATGGGGAGCTTTGGGGCTGTGCCAAAACAAATGTTTCTTGTTCTGTATCTTATCTAAGGCAAACAACAGGAAAAAGAGAAATTGATAAATGAAAGTATTTCAAAAATCTGTTGGCAAGTTTAATTGGAAATAAAAGGGAATATAACAATTCCTTCTCTTTTTCCCCCTTAAATATATTGAGTGTTGGGGTTTTATGATGTAGGAAGGGGAGTGATGTGTGTTAATTTAGTTGGATGGAGGATTAGGGTTCTGAACCGCTAGAGATAGAGTCCTTTTTTGTCTTGTTTTTGAAATCATCTTAGGGCTCACTGATCTTCTAGCTGTTGGTTTGAGTGCCCTGAGCCTTTCTAAACACAGATTATCCTAAATGAATTTACTGCATGTTTTTTTCCTCTGCTCTACATACTTTGCAGAATGGGTAATACTCCAGAAGAGCAAAGGGGATCAGCAGGGCCTTTTGTTGACAAAGTGACTTTGTCATAGGCCAGCTCCAATGAAATATGGACTTTGTGAAGGTGCTTAACTTTCCATGGCATGACAGTTTTGAGTTATAGTTTATAATGCCTTTGGAATGATATACTGCTCCTCAAAGAAGTTGATTTGGTCAAAAGGGATGCATTTACCCACTTGTCAATCCAAATGAGGTAAAACACTTGGAATTCATGAGTGATTTAATGAAGAAAATATTAATATTCTCTTCCCTGATCTATTTCTCTCATCTCCCACCTCCATGCATTTGTATTTGTTGTCCTCCATGCCTAGACCAGACTCCCTTCACACCTCCACCTGTTATAATCCTTCCATTCCTTTAGGGTAGACCTCATGGACTGCCTTCTCCAAAAAGCCTTGACAGATCACTCAATCAGTCAAGCAATCTTAGGTACTTGTTATGAGTAGGGCACTCTGCTATGCACTGGGAATACAAATACAAAAGCCAGTCAGACTTTGCCCTCAGAGAGTTTATCTTTTACTGGAGGGAATATATCATGTTCAGAGATAAGTGAATACAGGGTATATGCAAAATAAAATGTTTGCCAAGATTTAGAGGAAGGGAGGACACCAAACTGTGGGAGTAGGGAAAGGGTGCCTTGACATATTTGACACTTGGGCTGAGAGCTGAAGAGAGCTACAAGTTGTAAGAGAAAGAGGTGAAGATGGAGATTATTCCAGGCAAGGATGCAAAGAAAGAGAGGCAGGAGATGGAGCATTCTATTTTTTTTTCAGGGCAATTGGGGTTAAGTGACTTGCCCAGGGTCACACAGCTAGTAAGTGTTAAGTGTCTGAGGCTAGGTTTGAACTCAGGTCCTCCTGAATCCATGGCCGGTGCTCTATCCACTTCGCCACCTAGCTGCGCCTGATGGAGCATCCTATACAGGCAACAGCAAAAAGACCAATTGGGCTGCAATGTAGATTATTTAAGAGGAAGTACTATATGATCAGCCCAAGCCAGATAGTAAAAGGCTTTAAATATCAAATAGAGAAGTTTTTATTTTAGCCTAGAGGCAATGAGGAACCACTGAGTCTTTTTAAGGAGGGAGAAACATAGCTCTGTATTGAGGAATAACAATTTGGCAGCTATGCGCAAATGGTCTGTTTGAAGAGAGGATATATTAGATGCAGGAAGGCAAGTATAACAATATTGCAATATTCCGGGAGGTGAAGGCTT
This sequence comes from Dromiciops gliroides, assembly GCF_019393635.1. NCBI lineage: Eukaryota > Metazoa > Chordata > Mammalia > Microbiotheria > Microbiotheriidae > Dromiciops > Dromiciops gliroides. The sequence continues at coordinate 395,218,688 of NC_057864.1, read as the reverse complement.
GGATTAGGGTGGTTGTGGTGTAAATACAGAGAAGGAGATTATATATTTGATGCCAAGGAGTTTGAAGCAACAAAACTTGGCATTGCATTGGATAGGGTGGGGTAGGTGATGAGTTAGTGACAGTGAAAAGATGAGGATGCTGTTTAGGTTATGAGTTGGGGATATGAATGAATGAAGAAGGAATGAATTTATGAAAAAAGAGAATGTCTTTTGGACATATTAAGTTTGAGATATCAATGGAACATCCATTGACACGCCAAGCAAGCAATTGGAAATGTGGAAGTGGAGTTCAGCACAGAGATGAAGACTAGATATAGTCATTTGGGAGTCATTTTCATAGAGATGATAGTTGAATCCTTGGGAGTCAAAGAGATCACTAAGAGAGTACAGAGAGTGAAGAAGAAAAGGTACAAGATACAACCTCAAGATCCACTCAAAATATAGCAGGTAGGATAATAATAGTGACAGCAAATATTTACATAGTACTTTACAATTTGCAAAATGCTTTACATATATTATCTCATTTTATCCTTACAACAATCCTATGAAGAAAGTACTTCATAGGATTGGCCTCATTTTACAGATGAGAAAACTGAGGCAAACAGAGATTGTGACTTGCTCAGGGCCACATAGTTAATAAGTGGTTGAGACAGGATATGAACCCAGGTGTTTCTGACCCCAAGTCCAGTGCTCTAGCCACTGTCCAACCTACTGGCCACTATGCAATTGGATGATGATCTTGCAAAGGACACCAAAAAGAATTGGTAGAGAATGTATAAAGAGAATTATGAAAGAACTATGTTACAGAAGCTCAGGGAGATAAGATTTTGCAGGAGGAGGGGATTATCAATAGTATCAATTGCTTCAACGAGGTCAAGAGACTTGATTGAGAAAGGACCATTTGATTCAACAATAAAGAGATCATCTCTGATCTTGGAGAGAGAGAGTCACTGCAGTTAAGCATTGGAAATAGAGTCTGACCTGAGGAAATTGAGAAGTGAATGGAACATTAGAAAGTGGAAGCAATATGGGTACACAGTTTTTTCCCCCAGGAGTTTGGTTGTGAGAATAGAGATGTAGGTTGATAACTCAAGGGAATAGCATGGTTAAGTGAAGTTTTTTTTTTTTTTTAAAAGAATGATGGCGAGCCAGGAATGTTTAAATGCAGCAGGGAAGGAGCCATTTGATTAAAAAAGGTTGAAAATTATAGAGAGTAGCGACAATTTAAGGGGCTAGTTGCTGAAAGCGGCAAGAGGGGATGGCATCAAGGACACAAGCAGAAAGTTTATTGCAACTAGACATGAATGTCACAACTCTCTCTTTGACCTTTCCTTTGCGATGATGCCTTTTGCCCTTATTTTACAGTTATTTGCGTGTATATCTATCACTCTTTAAGAATTAAAGCTTTTTGAGGTCAGTGATTACTTTTTAAATTCATCTTCATGTCCCCCTGACTCCCTTCCTTTCTTTTAACTGAAAATGATTTCTCACTTCCCACATTTTCCTAGAGCATTTTATTTAAACATCTGCTTTGTCTAACCCACACCCTCCAACTTGTAGCCACCTTATTAGATTGAAAGCTCCTTCAGGGCAGGTACTATGTCATGTTCTATCTTTGTATCCCTAGCATCTAACACAATACTTTGCACAAAATATATACCTAATAAATGTTTGTGGAATTGAATTGGACAGAATTGGCACTTTGTAAATGTTTCTTGAATTGAAATATATTCATCCACACATATGGCTAATGATTAACCACAAGGAATGCCATAGGAGGAAACAAAAGAAGTACCAAAAAGCGGGTGAATAATTTTTTTAAGCTAGAAGAATTAAATCAGTGGTACCATTTCCTCTGGTTTTGTGACTTCCCAGGTGATGCCTTTAAGACTTCTCCTCCTCCTCCTCCTCCTCCTCCTCCTCCTCCTTCTCCCCCTCCCCCTCCTCCTCCTCCTCCTTCTCCTTCTCCCCCTCCTCCCCCAGGGTAATGAGGGTTGTGACTTGCCCAGAGTCACACAGCTAGTAACTATCATCTGTCTGAGGTCAGATTTGAACTCAGGTCCTCCTGAATCCAGGGCTGGTGCTTTATCTACTGTGCCACCTAGCTGCCTCGAGACTTTTTAAAGTGGTTACGGGTGGGGGGAGTGGGATTGGGGGGAAGGTAGGGACTTTTCTTATTTATTTTTTTATATCTTTAGTATTTGACACAGTGATTGAATCCTAGTAAGAACTTAATAAATGCTTTTCATTCATTCATATATCTTTACAACACAGTCACCAGCCTGAAGAACCTTACAGATCCAGAAAGGAATCAAGCATCAAGAGGCAGCTTGGTACAGTAGAAAGAACACAGACTCCAGATTCAAGAGATTTGGATTCAGTTCCTATCTTTGACACTTATTAGAAAATTACTTAACACCACCCCCCTCCCACCCCAGTCTGTTTCCTCATCTGCAGAATGAGTCCTTTGAAGTCCCTTTCAATTGTAGACCTAAAATCCTATATTCTTGTTGTTCAGTCATTTCAATTGTAGTCTGACTCTTTGAGACCCCATTTGAGGTTTTCTTGGCAAAGAGTTTGGAGTGGTTTGCTATTTCCTTTTCTACCTCATTTTACAGATGAAGAAACTGAGGCAAACAGGGTGAAGTGACTTGCTCAGCATCACACAGCTAGTAAGTGTCTGAGGACAGATTTGAACTCATGAAGATAAATCTTCCTGATTCTAGCCCAGTGCTCTATCAAGTGTGCCACCTAGATACCCCTAGATCTTATTTATATGTTCACAAATACTTACAATATAGAATGCCATTGTCGCATGATAGAAATGTAAAAGAGATGCTTAAATGAAGGCTTTTTGGAGGAGGTAGCCCCTAAACTGCACTTTTAAGGAAGTGAAGAATTTCAACAGATTCTCAGGTGGAAAAAATCCAATTGCAGGCACAGAAAACAGAGTGCAAATGCACAGAGGTGGTAAAGGACAGGATCAGGTAAAATATTATCAGTTAATGAAATACATCCAACAAACTTTAACAAAAAGTTAGCGTTTAATCGAGGCTTCGTGGCTTCTCAGTTTTTATGTATTCCTGGATTCTGAGGGAAAATACAAGAGCTTACATTAGGTAGGCTTTCTTGCCCTGCCCACCCTTTAGAGCTGCTGCTGGCACCCATGGGCACTGCTTAGTTCTGAGAGTGACCTGCAATGACTGTAGAAGCTGCTGATCCCTGGCCTAGATGAACAACAGATTGTGTTTTCCTGTGACATCTCTCAATTAAGCTTTGAGGTCAAGCTTAATCCCTTTGTTGCTATGAGGTTTTGAAAAGAGTTGATAAATGTGCTACTTCTTTGTTATACTCATATCAGTTATCACTGACACATAACCTTCAGGAAACCCACACTTGATACAACCATCCCTAGAAATTATTGTCCTATATATGTACTTATTTTCTTTCCTTTCTTGTGTGTATGTGGCTAAATTCCTTGAGAAGGGTGTCTATTGTTGTTGCCTCCACTTCCTCTCTTCTAAACCCTCTGCATTCTGGCTTCTAACCTCATCATTCAACTCAAATTGTTCTCTCCAAAGCTACAAATGATTTTTGAATTGCCAAATTGAATGGATTTTTATCAGTTCTAATCCTCTGGGCCTTTCCATTGACTTTGACACTATTGATTACTCTCTTTTCCTGGATACTTTCTTCTCTTTAGGTTTTTTTTTTTTTTTTTTGGCTGGGGGGTCTCTTTAGGTTTTGATAACTCTGCCTTCTCCTGGCTCTCCCTATTCCTGACTGACCATCCTCATCCTCTTTTGCCAGATCTTTCTCCAGGTCATGCCCAGTAACCATGTATGTGTGTCCCCCTAACATATGGCCTTTACCTGTTTCTCTTTTCCCTCTATACTATCTTGCTTGGAGAGATCACCAGTTCCTATGGATTCACTTATAATCTCTGTACAGATGATTTTCAGATCTATTCATCTATTTCAGATTTCTGACCTTTAGGCTCACATCACCAACTGCTTATTGGACATCTCAAAATCAATATTTTCTCATATCCTCCCCTCTTCCTAGCTTCTCTATTAATGACAAGGGCACCATCATCCTCACAGTCACACGGGTTTGTTTGTTTGTTTTGGTGAGGCAACTGGGGTTAAGTGACTTGCCCAGGGTCACACAGCTAGTAAGTGTCAAGTGTCTGAGGAGGCTGCATTTGAACTCAGGTCTTCCTGACTCCAGGGCCAGTGCTCTATGCACTGCGCCAACTAGCTGCCCCTCAGTCACACAGGTTTGAAAGCTCAGTGTCATTTTCACACTTATTCATACTCATCCATGTATCCAATCTGTTGCCAAGTTTTATTTCACTCTGTAACACCTTCTTTCTACTCACATAGCTACCACCCTTGTACAGACCCGCATCACCTAATGCCTAATCTATAGCAATAAGTAAACCTGTTGGTTGGTCTCCTTATCTCAAGTCTTTCCCCACTCCAATCCATTTTCTACACTGCTGCCAAAATTATTGTCCTAAAGTCCAGGTCTAACTATGCTATTGATCAGCTCAGCAGCCTTTAGTAGCTACTTATTGCTTCTAGGACAACTTCTTTATTTGAAGCCCTTAACAATTAGGCTCGACTCATTTTCTAGACTTAGGATATATCAAACATTTAAACAATAATTTAACAGCAAATAACATCACAAAAAATGAAACTGATTACATTCTAGTAGATAGGAAAAAGATGTTACCGACCTTACTTTCTAGTAAGAAATGGTTTCCAAAGACAATAGTAGGTTAAAATATAAACTCATATTTAACATCTTACAAAAAAGCATGATGGGTCATTGTGAGATGAGCAGAATCAAGTCATCAAGCACTTTGGAGTTATGGATGGAATGTCATTTTAAAGAAAGCTTGGCAAAATATCCAATGAATCAGAGTCATCCCAAGGGCTTTCAAGGATGAAAAAGGAAGAACTACAAACCCAAGAAAAATGGAAAAGTTTTGTAAGAACCATTTAAAAAAACTGTTTTCTTCATCAAGAATAGTGGAACAAGGGGCAGCTAGGTGGCGCAGTGGATAGAGCACCGGCCCTGGATTCAGGAGGACCTGAGTTCAAATCCGACCTCAGACACTTAACAATTACTAGCTGTGTGACCCTGGGCAAGTCACTTAACCCCAATTGCCTCACCAAAAAAAAAAAAAAAAGAATAGTGGAACAAGCACCTTTGGAGCCTAATGTCATAGTCCTTGAGGTGCTTAGAAAGGAAGTAGAAATGACACTGAAAGAAAAAAATTTTAAAAAGGATGGGAAAAATCAATCAATTTGGACTAAGTATATGTGGAAGAAATTTGTGCTGAAAGTGAAACAATTGTGAGGGCACTGAGGGATCAATTAAAATGTAGCTAAAGGAAGGGAAGATACCAAAAGTGTGGAGAAAAATCCCAGACCTTATTAATACTGAAAAAGGTGGCCAAAAGACTACCAATAAATAACTACTGAACTATATGTCTGTTTTCCCATGTATATAAAATTTAAATGAGTCATGTATATATGAATTAAGAGCATCTTCAATGAAGACATTTAGAAAGTGATATTCAACAGTGAATCACATCTTCCTTCACAGAAGTGCTACTCCGTTACCTTAGCATGGCATGGACATGTCCTTGGGCCATTTGTAAACTCTGGTAGGCTTCAAGAATGAACTAGCAGGGATCTCCATCATCCGGGACTAGCCTCATCTAGCTTGAGGAGGCTCATGATTAGATTGTTGAATACCAAGGGATTACTTTTTTTTTCCTTACTTGTCGGTTGTCTTCTTTTTGTTAATGTTTTTGTTTTATTTGTGAGGTAATTGGGGTTAAGTGACTTGCCCAGGGTCACACAGCCAGTAAGTGTTAAGTGTCTGAGGCTGGATTTGAACTCAGGTACTCCTGACTCCAGGGCCGGTGTTCTATCCACTGTACCATCTAGCTGCCCCGGGTTGTCTTCTAAGGACACAAAGAGTCACTGATGTTTCAATGTAGGGAGTCCCTGGACCAATGAAATTAACAGATCCTGGCAGCATCAAAATAAGGAGTATATTTTGAGTGAAACCCCTGCTCTCAGTACATACAAAAGCTCTGAGTAGGAAAATTCAAGTAGAAAGGAACTGGAAATGGGATCCTAGAGACCCTTGTCCTTGTGGAAGATGGTGAACAAAAGTGAGAAAGAAAGGAAACAAATCAAGAGATGAAGAGCCCGATAAACAAAGGTTACAAGACAGCATACACCTGACACTTGCTCTTTGATGCTAAAAAGAAACTGTCTTGAAACCATGCTAAAAAATAGAGCTAAGTGTTCTGTCATTTCCTTCTTCGGTGGTACTGGATGTGGTCAGATTCTTCTGGTACTGACTGCTCTGCTTACCTTGATTTTCCATTCTTTACAACCTACTCTCTGTTCCATGTTTACAAAACCTCTTTTAAGCGTCCAGTGTGCCCAGTGCAGTAGTGTTAGAAACTGATGTATGTAGATAGCAGAAAAGAAGTACCTTGTCTTTCCACTGAGCAAGAGGAAGTGGTTACAAGGGCAGTAATACCACCACATAAAGTGCAAGGAAGGCACCACTATTTAGTGGTTCATTCAGATGTGAGTTTCAGTAGATTATAGATCTAGAGCTGAAAATATCTGACACGATGTCCAATCCTTTCCTTTTTACAGAAAAGGGAATTTAGGTTCAAGGAGGTTAAGTGACTTATGCATGGTCACAGAGGTGTAAGCTTCAGATAGGCTACATTGTTAGATTATAGAAGCTCTTTATTAATTTCTTATTGATTGGTTGATTTATAATTTAACCACCTTGGAAAAACACTGAATTACTTTGTGTATCAGTTTCTGCACTTTTAATAAGGATGGTGCCTATCTGTTTTTTTTTTTTGTCGGGATGCTGTAAATATGTGTGATTAAAGGGATGGCCAAAATATAGACAACAGAGAGGAGAGAAACCTAGGTTCTACATTCAATTCAGGTCGATTCAATAAACATTTATCAAGTACCTGCTATGTGTCAGGAACTGTGCTAAGCACTGGAGATACAAAAAAAAAGAGGCAAAAGACAGTGCCTGCTTTCAAGGAAGCTTACCATCTAATGGAGGAGACAACACACAGACACGTACAAGCAAGATACATACAGGGTAAATAGGAAATAATTAACAGATGAAAGGCACTGGAATTAAGAGGGGCTGGGAGAGGCTTACTGTGGAAGGTGAGATTTTAGTTGGGACTTAAAGGAAGCCAGGGAGTTCAGTACTCAGAGGTAAGGAGGGAGGGCCTTCTAGGCATGGAGGACAGCCAGAGAAAAGTGCTTAGAGCCAAGTTTAAAATAGCTATTATTTGAGAGACACTGTTATATAGTGGCCCTTGAAGCCATGATGACTTGGGTTCAAGTTTCACCCCGGACACATACTAGTTGTGTGACCTAAGTGTTCTAGGTAAAAGTTTCAGAGAAGGAACTAGTCTGCATGGATAGTGAGCTGCCTCACTGGGCAATCCTTTTATCAAAGTATAGGTCAGGTCTCTATCCTGAACTATTACTTGCATTGTCTTTATTTAATTTAAAACGTAGTCAAGCTACCTTACTTGTTCATAGCTGATTATTTCCTTTCTTCTCCTTTATTATTAAGGAGTGTGAGGGATAAGGAAGGGGAAAGCAAAATGTGATGAGAAATGAAAAACCAGATTTCCAAAATGATTCCCAAAGTAACAGACTTGAAGTCTGACAGGTTCAGTTCAGTTTTTAAAATAGTGGTTGGGGAAAGAGTCAAATGACTGTAGCATGTTTTATCATCTCTCAGTAAATAATGTGCTTGTTTAAAATATGATTGGCCTCTTTAAACAGGAAGTTGAGAGGATTAAAGTGAATGTTTGTGCCTGGCTTCTAAATCTGAGGGTACTAAGAATGATTACTCCCTGTGAGCCAAGAATTCTTTAGCCTTTCACAGGACCAGGTCATTCTTGAGGTTGTCCATAGAGGCATGAGACAGAGGTCAGGCACTTTTCTTTCAGAAGGGACTTTGCTCAGACATAATCACAGCAATCTTGGACTTGCATACCAGAAGTCAGTTGTTGCTCTTGGAGGCTTTTTTATTTAACTAGGATTTTTTCCCTCTTCTCTTGGTATCTCACTTTAATTATGAACTTTTCAAACACTGATAAAAAATTAAAGCAATGCACAAGAAATGACCCATACTGAAGTCTGGGGAAGGATGACTGAGGGCAAGAGAGGATTCTAAGGCAGGGATTTAGTGGAGCGGGGCGAGGAAAGGGAAGAGAAAGGCCATGGGAAGAGACCAACTTCACTTCTATTTTTTTTCTCTATGATACCCGATGTGTAGTGAGGGAATGATGTTTTAGTCAAATACCTTTAAAAAGTGCTTAGTGGGCAAATGTTTTTGACATGTCGTCATGATGAAAAACACATGCAGATGATGTTAAATCATGAGAAATATCCTGAGCTCTTGCCTGTGTACCCCGTATGTGTGTAAATATTTAACTAGAGGAATGGTCACATGAGAACCACTCCGAGGCAATCTTGGAAGCAGGAAGCCACAAATGATAGGTTTGAAATTTACCATGCATGGCTTATGTGTCCAGATAAGTACAGCCAAATGAAAAGGCTCAGGAAGCTTTATAAATAGCAGCAAACTTGGGTGGGAAGGATTAAAGGGAATTTTAATAGACTTTTCTCAAGTGTAATCCGGACACTTGGTATATACCAAACCGAGCACAAAACCATGTATGTGAATGATTTGCTCCGCTATGTCTTTTGAGTTACATAGGCAGTTAAGGCACCATTGTAGGATCATAGATGGACTGTGAGGATTTTTTTCTTTTGAGTTAGAAGAAAGGACTTTAGCAATCATCCAGGCTAGCCTATTTATTTTATCCATTTATTTTTTAATATTACATTTTCTCTCTCCTTACTAAATTTACCCCTCCCCATTGGAAAAAAAATTAAAAAATCAACCCCTTGTGACAAATATTTATAGTCTCCTCCCATCTTTCCAGTCTTACATCTTATTCCCTAACACATCCTCGTCAATATAGTGACACTGGTTTCCTGGCTGTTTTAAGAACAAGACAGCACAGGTCTCGATTTGGAATATGTATTGTTTTTATGACTGTCCCACGTGTCTGGAATACTTTCCTTCCTCCACTCCAATTACTGACCTCCCTGCCTTTTGTTTTTTTAAGTCCCAACTAAAATCCCATCTTCTACAGGAAGCCTTACTCGAGCCTTGTTTGTTTACATGTTTTCTGCCCCCATTAGATTACAAACTCCATGAGGGCAGGGGCTCTCTTTCCCTTATTTTGGTATCCCCAGTGCTTAGCACAGTGCCTGGCACATGAATACATGTTTATTGGTTGATTGAGCTGAAAATCAAAGGAAGCCAGGGGGAGAAACTAGAGGGTACATACTTAACCCTAAACATTGAGACAACCAAGCTATTCTATGGCTGTATCTTAATCTTTGTTCGTTTGTTTCTTCCTTTCCTTCCTTTTTTCTTTTTTTGGGGGCAATGAGGATTAAGTGACTTGCCCAGGGTCACACAGCTAATAAGTGTCAAGGATCTGGGGTCAGATTTGAACTCAGGTCCTCCTGAATCCAGGGCCAGTGTTTTATCCACTGTTCCATCGCTTCTTTTAACATCAGTTGTTAATGCTATGTCTTTCTTTGAATTACATGTTCATTCATCAGTGTTTCTCACAGTGTGTTCCAGGTCTTGAATTCTGGCTAGGAATGCCTTGAATGACATGTAATTTGCATTTTCATTTACATGAGCGTGTACTCTTCCTCTTGGCAAAAACAAAACAAAAAAAATGGAGAACAATAGCATATAAGTTAATAAGAATATCTCGTATTTGAGTAGATGATTTACGTATTCTTTCCTTTGAATGTTATATATCCTTTGGTACATATATGTGTGTGTATATATATATATACACACACATATATGTGTGTGTATATATGTATATGTATATGTATATGCATATGTGTATATCTGTCTAGCTATCTATACTTCCAAAGGGCAGGGGAAGGACTTTTACTTTTATCTTTTTTTTTTTTTTTGGTGAGGCAATTGGGGTTAAGTGACTTGCCCAGGGTCACACAGCTAGTAAGTGTTAAGTGTCTGAGGCTGGATTTGAACTCAGGTCCTCCTGAATCCAGGGCCAGTGCTCTATCCACTGCGCCACCTAGCTGCCCCTTTCTTGGTATTTTTAACAACAAGCACAGTGCCATGCAAATGGAGCACTTACGTTTTTATCGGACAAGTTTTTAATGGCTGACCTCCAATCTCACATCTCCCATGGCCTTCTAGAACTAGGCATCTAGGAGACACCTCAATCTCAACATGTCCAAAACGGGACTCATTATCTTTCCCCCTAAAACCTACCCCTTCCTACCTTCCTTCTTATTGTAGAGGGCAACATTATCCTCCCAGTCCCTCAGGCTTTTGACGTAGGAGTTATACTGGACTCCTACCCAATCTGTTGCCAAGGCCTGTCAATTTTACCCTTGTAACATCTCTTGAATATTCTCCTCTGACACTGTCATCAGTCTAGTTCAGGCCCTCATCACCTCACACCTGGACTATTTATAGCGTGCTGGTGGGTCAGCCTGACTCAAGTCTTTCCCCACCCTGACCAGTATCCATATGGCTACTAAAATGATTTTCCTGGGGCAGCTGGTAGGTGGTGCAATAGATAAAGCACCGGCCCTGGATTCAGGAGGACCTGAGTTCAAATCTGACCTCAGACAGATGATAGTTACTAGCTCTGTGACCCTGGGCAAGTCACTTAACCCTCATTGCCCCACAAAAAAATGATTTTCATAATGCATATGTTCCATCTAATCACTCCCTCCCAACCCAACCACTCAATAGCACCATATTGTCTCTAGGAACATACAAAATTCCCCGTTTTGCATTCAAAGCCCTTCATGCATTTCCTGGTTTGTTTTGTTTTGTTTTAGTGAGGCAATTGGGGTTAAGTGACTTGCCCAGGGTCACACAGCTAGTAAGTGTTAAGTGTCTGAGGCTGGATTTGAACTCAGGTACTCCTGACTCCAGGGCCGGTGCTTTATCCACTGCGCCACCTAGCTTCCCCCAATTCCTGGTTTTTTATACCTTTTACCTATCTGACCCTGTGATTCCCTTACTTAACCAACACCAATGGTTCCCTACCAGCTCTAGGATACAATAAAAGATCATCTATTTAGCTTTTAAAGCTTTGACAACCTGACATTGCCCATCTTTCTAGCTTCAGTGGTCATTATTACTCTGTTATCCTTGCATTCTACAATCCAGCCAGATCTGTGTTCCTCACCAAAGATATTCCATCTCTGTGCTTTTGCACTGGCTGGTTCCCATGCTAGTACCTTATTACCTCTGTTTTATACAGTCCTTCCCTTAAGATGCCACTCAAGCACCGTCTTCTGCAGGAAACCTTTCTAGATCTGCCTAAATGTGTGCCCCCTCACTAACTACCTTCTATGTGTTTGTATTTCTTAACCAGACATGCTGTATTTCAGCAAGTGGTGGCACAAGGTCCACAAAACGCCTAAGTGTGACTGAACCAGATTAAAATGTAATTGGGAAATGTTTGACAAAAAAAAGAAGTAAAAATACAATAAACATAGTGCAAATTTGTAGTTTTCTGTGTGGCCATAGGGATCCATTTCTATTTGAGTTGGATACATACCCCTGCTGTATTTTTTTTTTATATGTACTTTTGGTACATTTTCATCATAAGGGTTATTTTATTCTTTGTACTTGTATCCCTAGTAACTAGCATGGTGCCTGACATAGTAGACACTTACCAATGACTTGTTGATTGATTGATTGATTCTAGTCTTGACACTCCTGCCAAATTCCTAAGTGTCCTTGGGCAAATCATGTCACTTCCCTGGACTTTCGTTTTCTCTTCATAAAACAAGATTTTGACTGTATGAGTCTAAGGGAAGACATAAGGGAGCATGTACAGAACACCAGTTTGCTGTATGAGGCAGTAAAGTGGCACAGGAAATTATTAATATATATTGTACAACATTATGGAAAATGTATGAGTATGAGGCCACCTTTAACTAGAAGTTCTGAGCAAATTAGAGACTGATGTAGCAGGTGGCAGGATGAAAAATGAAGCATTTTCACTTGATTATCCAATGAAAAATGGTTCCTTAAGTTTTTGTTCAGTTGTTTCAGTAGTATCCAATTCTTTGTGACTCCATTTGTGGTTTTTTGGCAAAGATACTGGAGTGGTTTACCATTTCCTTCTCCAGCTCATTTTATAGATGAGGAAACTGAGGCAAAAAGGGTTAAGTGACTGGTCCAGGCTCACACAGCAGCTAGAAAGTGTCTGAAGCTGGATTTAAACTTCAGGCCCAGCTGTGCACTGCACAACCTAGCTACCCTTTATTAAGTTCTTCCTGCAATTTTTTGTTCTGAATTATCCTTAATAGCTTTGATCATTCTATCCCTTTCATCTATGCATTTATTTATTTGCTCATTTATTCTTCTATTTACTTTTTCATTCATTTATTTAAGCTGTTTATTTATTCATGTATATATGTATTTATTAATTTACTTATTTAAAAGCCTGAGTTTGGATTCTGCCTGAGGCACTTAGCAGTTGCATGATCCTGGGTAATTTAGGTAAGCTCTCTCAGCCTCAGTTTCTTCATCTGTAAAATGAGGCCTCTAACTTGCAGTGTTGTTTTGAGGATCAAATGAATTAACAAATGTAAAATGTTTTACATACTTTAAAACATTATGATAATATTAATTTTTATTATTGTTCTCCAAAGAAAAACATATTGCTCTCTGTACTCTATGCTTAGCATATTATCATAATTATAATTTGTTGAAAGCAACAAGAACAACAACAAAACCTCCAGGGACATCTGTTTTTCCCCCTCATTATGGCAAGGGAGTGACACTAGGTTTCAAAAGACCATGACAAGGGACCAAAAGCTTTGGCAGGTTTAATCTAGTTGAAGAAATTTCAAGTATGAGCCCACTGACCTGTTTTATGTCTTTAGCCTAAGGACAAATTCAACTGAATTAATTCAACAGGCATTCATTAAGTGCCCATTGTGCTAGTCACTGTCATGCTTTGGAGGGGAAATTGTAACTGTGTTTGGAGTGGCTCTTCTCTGGAAAGCTGGATACTAGGTAATTATTTTTTTCCAGCCATAGTAACTTTGGACCATCTCCGGAGGGCTTGGGGAATGGGGAGGGAGATGGGATATGGTATGGCAGTTCTAATTGTGGCTCTCTGGTGGCTTCTAGTAGAAGTGAGTATTCAGATCATTAAAATTATGCATTCTTGAATTATGGATAGAGAATCATAGATTTAGAGATTTTCACAGAGATCATTTAGAGTCTTTTCATTTTAAATGTTGGGAAACTGAGGCCTAGAATATCAAAGTGACTTGCCTGGGGTCATACTCCTACTAAAGTGGTAGAGTCAGGATTAGAACTAACTTTTTCAGATATCAAAGTCAGCATTTTCACTGTACCATGATAAAAACAATAATGGCAATAATGTTATTTAGGATTAGCATTGGATCTTCTTCTTTTAAATGTACTTTATTAACTTCCTTGGACTCTTACTGCAAGGCTATCTTTATTTACCAGATGAGGAAACAGATACAGAAAGGTTAAATAACCCAAAGTCAGCCAGGAAATTTGTGACAGAGATGAAATTATAATCTGTATTCTTTTCCCTAAATCTCTACCCTATCTAACAGATTTTCACAATTTATTACTGAAGGAAGAAACATAGGTATCTCTTACTGTGTTTCCTTCAAAATTCGTCTCAAGGATCTTCTGCATGAAACCTTTAGTGGTCACCCCGTTCCTCTTCACCCTTTGAGCTGCTGCTATTGCTTTCTCCTCCAAGGCTACATTGTATATGCTTTATATGTGTTTTGTATTTACTTATATGTGTAGATTTCTCTGCCATGTTAGACTGGAAGCTCTTTGAGGGCAGGGCTATTTTGTTAGTATCCTTGTTGGTAGAGATATTTTCTTGTCTATATCTCTTGTAGAGACAGAGTGCATATCTCCATGTGTTTCTATTTACTTAAACAGATCAGCTCCTGGTGACTATACAGTCCACAGGGAAGGCAAGCAGAATGGATTGCCTTCTCTTTTTAATACAAAGAGAAATAGAATTAATGATTTGAAGTGGTTATAGCAGACTCAGAGGGTCAGTGGTATAACGCAGGTTTCTACTATTTTTCTGATGTTGATGTAAGAACATATCCTGCCTCTTTGACATATAGCATAACTACTTGTGACAATAGTATTAACTTGCTCTTCCAGTAAACAAAGCCTAGTCTCATTAATTCACACTTCCCTAATCCTTATACAATGATGAGTGGAATAAGGCTGTGCTAAAATTGATATTTGCTAAGCAAAATATTTCTTTAGAAATACAGTATGTCGATTTTATAGTATAGGAAGGATGCTTGAAATGGTTAAGACAAATGACTTTTCAAGCATAGTCACCTGCTTTGGAAAATCCTCTTTTCATATAAACTAAGGCAATTATACTTACAGGCTATTTACTTATGTTGATTAAAGTGGTTCTCCTAAATACCTATACTCACAGGACCATAGAACAATCAATTCAGAGCTGGAAGGGACCTTAGAAGCCAACAAATCCAATTCTCTCATTTTACAGATGAGAAAACTCAGGTCCAGAGTGGTGAAGTGTCTTGTCCAAGTTCACACAAGAGGCAGAATTTTAATAATCTGACTCCAGATTTTGTCAGTGTGGACTGAGTACTTAGGGCTGAATATAGAGCAAAATCCACATTGCTGTAAAAAAAAAATCCATAATTCAGGTCCATCCCTCCATTTAATTTGAATTAAGTAGTCTGTAGTGATTTTTTTTTTTTGCAGGGCAATGAGGGTTAAGTGACTTGCCCAGGGTCACACAGCTAGTAAGTGTCAAGTGTCTGACACTGGATTTGAATTCAGGTCCTCCTAATCCAGGGCTGGTGCTTTATCTACTGCGCCACCTAGCTGCCCTGGTAGTGATTATTTAAAAAAAATTCATATGAGCTGTTTTGAATTTCATATCACTATCAAATCACTTGATGTATCCTCTTAAGATGGACTCTATATAATTTAGAAAACTGTAACTATTGTACCCATATGTGGCAGCTAGGTGGCATAATGAATAGAGTGCTGGGCCTGGGGTTAGGAAGACTCCTCTTTTTTAGTTCAAATCTAACCTCAGACACTTATTAGCTGTATGACCCTGGGCAGGTCACTTAACCCTGTTTGCCTTAGTTTCCCCGTCTGAAAAATAAACTGGAGAGAGAAATGGCAAACTACTCCAGTATCTTTGCTAAGAAAACCCCAAGGGTGTCACAGAGTCAGATGCAATTGAAAAACAACTAAACAACAAGAACAAATCTTATCCCCATGTCCCTTTGCAAACCTTGGGTATTTAAAGGTGTGTCCAATCTGCCAAAAAAGTGTCCCCCCTCCCAAACTCCTTGTTTTGGTCTATAATTTGAATTATTCTTAGTTTTGTAACTACCCAGAAAGGGTCAAGTTTGTGGTGGGTTGTACCTGTGCTGTTGAATATCAGGTTTAAAGAACAGAACCATGTTGAGTTGTAGTAAATCAGGCACAGAAATGCAGGATAAATATTCTAAGGCATTGCCATCTTGTGGTCTATTGAGAAAAGACAATTACTTCTCCTTTAATCTTCAGTCTCTATCTGGTGATTCCTTTCCTTCTTCCTATTATTAAACCCAGATCTCTGCCATGCTTAAAAAAGCAAAAAAACAAATCCAAAAAACCACAACCACCACCAAAGCCCCCTTTACTTGCTTTCTATTATGCTCTCAAACTCTCTTCTACTTTTCACAAACGTCTAAAAAAATGCACCCACATTCATTGCCTCCCTCCTTTACCTCCATCTGCTTTCTAAACCTATGGAAATCTGGCTTTTGATCTCAAAGCTCAATTGAAAGCACTCTCTCCAATTTCTTATCTGTCAAATCTAACAGTCCTTTGAAAGTTTTCATCCTCAACTCCAGCTTTTTGACACTGCTGGCTATCTTTTCATCCTGTTTACTCACTTCTCCCTCAGCTTTCTTGATACCATTCTTTTAGGGTTCTCCTCCTACCTGTTTGACAACTCTTTAGGCTTCTTTGCTGGATTATCTTCCATGACTTTCCCTTTAAGCATGGGTATATACCAAGATTCTTTCCTTCCTGAACCCTCTCATCATCAGGGCTTGATTTGCTGTTTTGTTGATTGCCTAGATTTAAGTGCTGGAGAAAATGTTAAAACATGCAAATTAAAAATAATGTCTTTGTCACATTTTTTTCAGGGGGAGGGGAGTTTAGAGTCAGTAGTTAAACATTTACCAGCATTTCCCTGGAGGATGGGGAGCCCAAAAGGCAATCAGATTGGTTTCTGGGGTGTTATAGAGGGCTGAGGCATGGTTGACTATCCATTTATCATCATCAAGGTTAGCTCTGTCCTGAGTCCTGGCTTCAATGTTAATTTGACTACTGTTTAGGAAAACTTCTGTTTTAAGATAAGGTTCTTGGTATAGTTTTAAATTCTGTTTCATCTTCAGTCCAAAAAAAAAATGTTTTTGAAAGGGGCCTCTCTATTGTTCCTTAATTTGAAAATAACTACCTATAAGCCTTTTATTTCTTCTTTTTCATGAAGGAAGGTTCACATATGACACATTGAAGGAAGAATGAACAGAATTTTGAGATGATTAGGATGCAGGAGGTGAGGGGAATGATAAAGTAGATCTCAAATGAATTCTAAGATTTTGAGTCTAAGGAATGAGGGATGTGGTACATGATCATTTCTTTTCTTTTTTTGGTGGGGCAATGGGAGTTAAGTGACTTGCCCAGGGTCACACAGCTAGTAAGTGTCAAGTGTCTGAGGCCAGATTTGAACTCAGGTTCTCCTGAATCCAGGGCTGGTGCTTTATCCACTGTGCCACCTAGTCACCCCCCATGATCATTTCTAATTGGCCTCCCAGAAGCCGCCCGCATATATAGAGCTCAAGCTTTTGGTGGGTCCTGGTTGGCATGATTGTACACACACACAAATACATTTTAATTGAGATGAAGAAAATGGGGGCATACCAGGTCACCTACCTTCTAGTCATTTATACTTCCTATCTTAAGTTGGAATGGTCATATACAAAAATTTAAATGAAAGTTATCTAAACTGAAAGTGTGAGTGGAAACAGCCTAATTTAGAAGGATTTTTCAGAGGTACCATAGGATTGAAGTAGAGGATCGGGACACTGAATGAGTCCAATTTTCAGGGCATAGTAACCTCTAATTCTGGATTGGATGATTTTGCTCTCATTTTCTCTTGATTTCTGGCTTCTGGCCCAGAAATTCAATTAAACAAACATTGATTAAACACTCATATGGAAGATATTTGTGGGATACTGGGGATGCAAAGAGAAAAACAAACCGATTCTACCCTCAATCACCTTATTATCTTGAGGAGGATGCTGAGACATGTATATAGTTAAATATAATACAAAATAAGATGTGAAATAAACAAAGGAGAGATGAAAATGAAAAAAAATTTAAACCATTTATTAAGCACTTACTCTACAGAAAACAGTGTGGTAAGCCCATGGCATATCTGTAGGAAATTAAGACAGTCCTTCTTTCAAGAAGCTCATATTCTAATGGGGAGACAACACCTGTTGGTAATTTCAGCAGCAAGTCAGATGGAAAGGTTCCAAGGATTGTGGCAGCAAGAACTTCCTTTCCTTGGTCTTCAATAGCTACAGATGCTTAGGGAGGTTACTAGGGCAACACCTGCAGGAGCATTTGCCAGAGCTTATCTCCCAAGGGTTGCTTCCCAGGATGATGGTTTTGCTAGCTGGGCTGGAAGAAGGATCAGTGATCTGGGGGGTGCAAACCACTTTCTATAATCTGAGACTTAACCTTCCTGTCTGTGGCAATAGTTATTGGTTGGGGGTGGCAAGGAAAGTGGCCCCCCCTTTTCACAGTGTTTGTTCTCCTCAGTGCTGGTATAATGTTCTAGGAATATCTGAGGAGGGAGGGACCACTTTCTGAAGGGGGGAATAAGGAATTTCAAGCTCACATCATTTCCCCAGTTGCACATTTTATCCCAATACTGAAAAGAAAAAAGGTTGAAATACTTTGTTTCACTTCTACACATTTGGGAGGAACAAGGAGTCCAAAACTGGTTTCATTGGTGTAGGGAACCACTGGTAAGGACTTCTTCACTACCAATATAGATATACAACTTTTCTGTAATTTCTATTCTCTCATTATGTTGTTCAACAAAATATTGCAACTTTTCATGACATCTCATAGATTATCTAAATCAGAATAATAAAAATTTGAATAGAGCTTTACTACATTTTATATACATTATTTCATTTGATAACTCATAAAAGCTCTGATGTAGACAGTACAAGTATTATCCCTTTTTTATAGATGAAGAAACTGAGGCTTGACAAGATTGACTAATTTCCTCATGGTGATATAATTCCTAAGTGTCAAAGGTAGGATTCAAATATATGTCTCTGCTGACTCCAAGTCTAGTGCTTTTCCCACTATACCACACTTTTCTAGTTTGACTGCAATCTAGGGTATATGCTGAGGAAAATATGATATACCCTAGAAAAATAGGGAATGACAGAAGGAGGAGTTTCAGCTTTCTTTGCTAAGAAATACAGAACCACTAAAGAGTTCTAAAGATGGGGATAATTCAACCAAATCTATTAATATGGAAGAAAGTCTGGAAGCCCTGTGAAGGATGGACTGAAGACATGAGAGGATGTAATAAGGAAAGCCAGTTATGAGATTTTTGCAATTGTCTATGTGGGTAGTAATGAGAGCATGGATCAAAGTAATGACAATGCAAATAAAGAGGAAGGAAGAGAGGAGAGAGGGTTATTGTGGAAGCAGAATCAGCAATAGCTATGTATAAGATCAGTTTTTCCACTAGAGACCTCTTTTTGCCTGAGAAATTTTTATGTGACCCCAGGCATAAAGGTGTATAAAATAGGTATAAATAACCTTTTACTATTGCCAATTTTTTTTTTTGCAACCACCACATTCAGTTACACGACCCCATTTGGGGTTGCAACCCACAGTTTAAGGAGCTTGGCTATAGAACACCCAGCATGAAGAAGGAAATAGATGATATGTTTGGGGAACAGACCATGAGCCAGATTTGGAGGTAAGATGTAGCAGTGAAAGCAGATTTAAACTAGCTAGGCAAATGCTGGAGCTCTTCCCCTGCTGAACACAGAGTATCTGATGCATTCTAGACTTCCTTTCATAAGATTTTTATTCTTCAGAAGGTGAAGGAAGTGACAAAGGGAACTGCTATTCTGGACCTGATTCTAACTCACACAAAGAAACTGAATGGAATAATGAAAAGCTTAGAAGAAAGTGGCCCCTCCATCTTAGACTTCATGAAAAAAGATAGGAAAGCTGGGAATAGTTTGATGTGTGGGCTGGAATGGTGGGTGGGTGGTATTGCATTTTAAAGATTTTGGATGAAGGGTGGGCAAGATTCTGTGATGTAAAGTTCTACAGAAGAAGTCACCTTGAGGCAGGGGAGGCTCTTGACTAAATTCTGAAGTTTCACAAATATAGTATTCTGATGAGGAAGGGGAGATTGTCTAAAGAAACTTATGGGGATTTATAGAAAATTCATGAATTAACTTTTTTTGCCATTTTTATTTTTGGGGGTATTTATTTTGTTTTATTTTATTTTTTAAAGTAATAAACATTTCTATTTATAGTCTGGGGTTCCAATTTTTATCCCTCCCCTCTCTCCCCTCCCCCCTCCCTGAGGCAGTAAACAATCAGATATGCGTTAAACATGTGTGATTATGTAAAACATTACCATATTAGTCATTTTGTATTAGAAAACTTGAATAAAAGAAAAAATGAAAAAAGTAAAAAATAGCACGCTTTATCTGTGTTCCATCTATCAGTTCTTTCTTTGGAGGTGGACAGTATGTTTCATCAATAGTCCTTTGGGATCATCTTGGATCATTGTTGTTTTTTTTTTTATGAGACAATTGGAGTTAAATGACTTGCCCAGGGTCTCACAGCTATTAAGTGTCAAGTGTCTGAGGGGATCATTGTATTTTTCAGAATAGTTAAGTCATTCACAATTCTTCATCAAACAGTATTGATGTCTCTGTGCACAATCATGGACAAACTTAGAATAAAAAAAAATGTATCACAGTAAGGTCAGGTAACAGGAGTTGTATGCAAAAGAATGTCATGGTCCTCTAAGAATAGCATCAGAAGACAGCTAGATGTCAGAGACAAGTAGGTAGCATAATCAGGAGTCCAAAGGATCTGAGTCTGAATCCTACCTCAGACCCTGGGTAAATCACTTAACTTCTGTCAAACCCAGTTTCTTCATCTGAAAAAGGGGGATAATAAGAGCACATAACCTCACAGGATATGTTAAGAGATAACTTGGCTGTCCCTGATGAATTCAAGTCATTAATTCTAGAACGCTATATTCTCTGAGGACTGAATGACCTGGCTGATATGGTTGGAGAACTCTTGTGAATGATGTTCAAAAATTCTTGGCATACAGGAGGAGTTCTGCAAACCTGGAGATGAGTAAATGTCCTGCTGTGGTTTATTTGTATTTTTAGAAAGAATGCAACCTCTAGGCCAGTGAGCTTGATTTCTATTTCTGACAAAGTTCTAGAATGAATTATTAAAGAGATAGCACTGAGCTTTAAAAAATGGAATTGATAACTAAGAACCAGAATGACTTCATAGAGAGCACGCTACACCAAGCCTCATTTCCTTTTTGACAAGGTTAATAGGTTGGTAAATAAGGGGAATTCCGTAGATATAGTATAGCTGAATTTCAGGAAAGTATTACAAAGTGTCTATCTGATCTTTGTAGACAAGATGGAAAGATGTGGGTTAGATCAGAGGTGTCAAATACTCAGCCCACAGGCCACATGTGACCCACAACACTCTGGTGAACAAGTCTGGTAAATGAGATGAAAATATAATTGGGGAATATTTAACAAAATAAATAAAAATCTAATAAAACATAAAGTTAACATGTGCCTTCTAAGTCAATATGTGGCTCCCAACGATCACTATGTATGGAGTATTGACTTTGTTTCTACCACTGGGCTAGATGATCTTGCTGTTAGGTAGGTTTGGAGCTGAGAAAAAATAGTAATAAATTTGTACAGGTTTTAATCTGATTAGAAAAGATCCAATATATGGGAAAAGATCTCACATATACACATATATACATTAAAAAATATATGTGTATATGTATGTGTGTATACTTATATATGTGTGTATAGGCATACACACACATACATGCACATATATATATTTAAAAAATAAGTCATATTGTTACTTATGAGGATAAATTCTCTGCTATTCAGAAAACATTGCTCTCCTGAAGGACTCTTTTCCCCTGGTTCCCAGATGGCTAATATTTTACTATACCACATTTTAAACCATGACTTTCAATTTTCTTTCCCACCAAAACTTTTAATTCAGAGTGGTTATGAAGCAGCTGTACTGATTTTGGGTTTCACTTCTTTCTTCTCCTGTCCACACTATGGTAGTGTGCTAACAAGCATGGAGAAAGCAAAATACAGAGGAGAGAATCAGAAGGAAGTAACTGGGATCATGTGCAAACACAATGATGGGTTTCTAAAGAGTTGAGTTAGTTATATTTGCCTTCTTTTGGTCTGGACCTATGATTTCATTGATATTGGGAACTCTAGTGTGAAAAATTCCTATAGTGATATACATCAGTGACTGGTCTGGGAAGTAAAGTTTTAGAAAGCTAAGTCTGAAGCCTCTAGCCCAGGGTCACATAGCTAATATTTATATCAAAGGCAGGGCTTGAATTCAGGTCTTCCTTCTAACCACCGCTACCAGGATGTTTTTTATTTTTTAATTTTATTTTCAAATGCCTTTTTATTATGAATTTGGCATTCATCAATAAAGATAAACATTTCCATATACATAGGCCAGAAAATGAGGATCACATATGAAATCATGAATCTTTTGCAATGCATCTTGCTGTTTTTGTAAAGTATATATAAAATTTAACACGATAGTACCAACACTGCCCTTCTTGGTTGTATACCCTTCTCAACCTTCCTGCTCCTCTCTTTAGTGCATTTTTGAATGTTTCATTGATGTTCTTTTCTTGTTTTTTGGTATTATCACTTTTAAATGATTGTTTCTTTTGTATTATCACTTTTTTATATGATTACTTCAACCCCTTCTGTAACATGATGCTTTTTAAAAAATGTGAAGTCAATTTGCTCTTGAATAATATGAATTCATATCCCACATTTTACAACATTACTGGCTGTTTTTCAACAGTTAAGAATAAAAGTCTGACCAATTTTGGAAGGGCTGTGGGAAAACAGGCACATTAATTCATTGTTGGGATAGTGATTTGCTCTTTTCCTCTTAAGTAATATAAATCCATACCTAAAATTATACAGCATTGTTGAATCTTTTTCAAAACTGAAGAATGAAAGTCTAACAAATATTGGAGGTGCTGTGGGAAAACAGACGTGTTAATTCACTGTTAGTAGAACTGTGAATTGGTCTAGCCATTCTGGAAAGCAATATGGAGCTATGCACCCAAAATGGACATCCCTTTTGACCCAGAAATCCAGTTACTAGGCTTATGTCCCAAGGAGATCAAAGAATGAGGAAAAGGATCCACACGTTCAAAAATATTTACAGCAGCTCTTTTTGTAGTGGAAAAGAACTGAAAACTAAATAGATTCCCATCAATAGAAGAATGGCCAAATAAATCATAGTAAATGACAGTAATAGAATACTATTGTCCTGTAAGCAATCATGAAAAAGGATGATTTTTCAGAGAAGCCTGGCAAGACTTGTATGAACTAATAGAATGAACTAAGCAGAACCAGGAATACAATTTGTATAATAACAACATTATAAAGATAACTCGAAAATATTTAAGAACTCTGATTGATGCAATGACCAGCCATGATTCCTAAAAACCAATGAATAAGAATGCTATCCAACAAATGACAGGTAATGGATTCAGGGTGCAGAATGAAACATATTTATTGGACATGACTTGTGGGAATTTTTTTCTATGTATAGAAAAATGTTACAAGGATTTTTCCCCAGTGAGAGAGGGGGATTAAAAAGTAGATTTTTGTTAACTGGAATTTTTTTTTAAAAAAGAATGAAACTCTAAGATACAAGCTAACATTAATTTAATTCATGTTTTTAAAGTATCTCTATATTCCAGGTGCTATGGTAGGTACTGAACCTACAAAAACAAAAATGAAAATAGTCCCTGTCCTCAAAGAGCTAAGATGTGGACAGACAAGAACACAACCAAATTATACACAAAGAAAATAAGAAGTAATTTTTTTTTTTTTTGGTTGGAGGGGTAAAATGGAAGGAGATTTACGAAAAACTTCTTACAGAAACTGGCCCTTGAGCAGATTGTTGAGCAAACCTAGGTCTTTGAAGATAGGGGGAAGTGAGGAGAAAGAACATTTTAGGAATGGGGAATAGCCTATATAAAGCTGCAGAAATAAGAGGTGGAATTTAGTGAACAAAATACATTAAGTAGGGCATTTTAGCTAGAATATAGAAAATGTCTATGGTAGAAAATGGAAATTAGTCTGGAATGCTAGGTTGGAGCTAGAAGTGAAGATCTTTAAATGCCAAAGAGAAGTGTTTTTTTTTTTGTTTGTTTGTTTGGGCGGGGCAATGAGGGTTAAGTGACTTGCCCACGTCACACAGCAAGCAAGTGTCAAGTGTCTGAGGCTGGATTTAAACTCAGATCCTCCTGAATCCACGGCCAGTGCTTTATCCACTGCACCACCTAGTTGCCCCAGTACCCTATCTTTTTAACCTTATTGGATATTCCTGCCTTTTCTACATTTTGCAATCTAGCCAACTATGTCTCTCAATGCAAACATAGTTCCTGTCTCCATGCCTTTCCCTGGCTGTCCAACATACCTGGAATGTAATCCTTTTCTTCCTTCAAAACACAGTTCAAGTACTATTTTATGCATGAAGCCTTCCCTTATCCCACTGACTGCTAGGATTTTCCTTCCCAAACTACTTTTTATCTGGCTATTTTGTATATATTTACAGTTATTCAGTTCATATTCATATCTCCTCATTAGAATGTAAATTCCTCAAGTAGAGAATGTTTCATCTTTTTGATCTTGCATCCTCAGTGTCTGGCATATAGTAGACCCTTACTAAATGCTTGCTGGTTGATTGTCAGAAATAAACAAGTTAGGAAATACAGTGGCTGCTTATCTATCTATCTATCTATCTATCTATCTATCTATCTATCTATCTATCTATCTATCTATTTTTTTAAGTGGAGGTTTGTTTTTGGACATGTCAAATTTGAGATGCCTATGGGACATCTTAAGACACCTAGGTAGAGATAGCCAGAGGAAGTTGTAGGTGTGTGAATATGCCGATTTGGGAGTTATCTGCATTGACATGATAGTACATGTCTATTTCCCCTGGTAGAATGGAAGCCTCTTGAGGGCCAGGTCTGTTTCACTTTTGTTTTTGTAATCTCAGTGCCTAGCATGATGCCTGGAATATAGTAGGTGATTTTAAAATGCTTGTTGATTGAATGAGTGATTCACTGGGTCCTCTATGCCACTTAGCCCCATGCTGGCTTATAGTGAGCATTGAGAAGGGGGTAAACACTGATAATATCTTAAAGGACAGAGAGTTCAGAACACTTGCATTAAAGAAACATTTAGCCTTTCCAAGAGCTCTCTTGACAAGGCGCTTGACTAAACAGGAACAGTGTGCTTTATTCTTCCTTTGATTCCTCTATGTATGTATTTGTTAAGATGTCTGGTCATGTTGATAGGTTTCTTATGTGCTCTTCAGGAAAGGAGAAGAAACCCTCCACTGGTGTTCAGCGCTGACAAGGAGATTGTTTTCTTCTTCATTCTCTTTCAGTTTGCATTGCTATTGAGTTGAATTAATTGGGCACAGTCTCTTTCTGCTTTGAACAAATAAAAATAGCCTCTTCATCTGAGTTAATGTAATTGATTCAAGGAATTCAAAGGGTGTTAAAAGAATTAGAACTATTAGGGCTTCCTTCTATTCCTGAAGGTTGTTGTTAAGACATTCTATATAATTGAACTAGAAGTTTCTGAATCTTGTCTTTTTTCCACTAATAGTGAATTGCAGGCTCAATAATTCTTTACCAAAGTCATACTTTTTGCTGTTAGTGGAGTAAATTGATACCTTGTCTATTATGTAGGATTTTTCAAAAGAACTTGGAGTTTTGCACCATCAAAATTGCAGCTATGTACCTTGATAATTGTAGCTTTGATAATATGTATTGTTGATTTGTGAAAAGGAAGTGCCATTTAACTTCCCATACTAGTTGTTAAGTTTAGAAAAAGTATTGGGGAAGTTTGCCTCTAGGCGTCTACATTGCTCTGTCCCTTGAGACTGCATACTCGGCAACCAAGAACGAAAGAATGATCTGGAGAAACATCGTAATACATTGGTATACTCTCCAAAAATCTGCAGTATGCTGGATAAAGTTGAAGAGATGATAGATAATGCCTTTGTTAAACTGAATGAACTGTATATGACTTAGAGGATTTATATACAGGACCATTTGAATCACCTAATATAACCTTGTTTTTTCAGATGATGAAACTGAGCACCAGAAAATTTAAATGATTTACCCATGGTCTTTAAGCAGTACAGATGGAATTCAACCCCCCAAATTCACAGGAGACAAAATCCAAGAAAAAGTTCAGTAATATGAAAACGGTGGCATCAGATATCTATACACAAGTATACAAGTGATGGCTAAGAAGCAAAAAAAAAAAAGGGTGGAAATCTTTATGCAAGTAGGCAAATTTTACATCATACTGAAATTTGGTGAGATCATGATTGAAAGATGACTTGGGAAGGTATGACATTGGAAATCATTCAATAAGCAGATGATTCTTAGGTGTCCAGTATAGAAGCTGAATTTGGAGTATGAAAGATAAATCGCGTTACTAAGAGGAGGGGGCAGCTAAGTGGCACAGTGGATAGAGCACCAGCCCTGGAGTCAGAAGGACCTGAGTTCAAATCCTGCCTCAGATACTTGACCCTTACTAGCTGTGTGACCCTGAGAAAGTCACTTAACCCCCATTGCCCCACCAAAAAAAAAAGAGTTACTAAGAGGACACCTAACTGCCTTAATGAATCACATTTAGGCTTAGATGACCTATATCTCAGGGTACTGAAATAACTGGCAGATATTACTGGAGTTGGCCTTTGAAAGACCGGAGAAGTCATTAAGGATTGGAGAAGGGCAAATGCTGTCCCAACTTTTGGTAAAGGAAAGAGAATGGAGTCTGAAAATACAGGGAAATGACATAATTTGGACTCCTGGAAAAATTATAGAACATGATCATTAAAGGGATAGTTAGGGAATCCCTAGAAAAAGATCTAGTAATCAAAGAACTAGCAGGGATTTATCAAGAATGAGTCATAACAGACTAAATCTAATTTCCTTTTTGTGGGACAAGGTTCTAAGATTGGGATATCAAGGGAATAAGGCTCATCTAACTTAGATTTTAAACAAAGCACTTGTTAAAAATCTCTCATGCCATGCTGGTAGAAAAGATGGAGAGATGGCTGCTAGATGATAATATAATTTGAAGGATTAAGGATTCATTACCCAGACAGTATAAAGAGTGGTCATTAATGGTTTGATGAAAACTTAGAAGATTTGTAATGTTTTTATCAGTAATTTGGGTAATGTTTTAGACAACACAAAAGGCAGCTAGTTGGTATGGTGAATAAAGTGCTAGCCTGCAGTCAGGAAGACCTGAGTTCAAATCTAGTCACAGTCACTTATTAGCTGTGTGATCTTAGGTAAGTCACTTAACCATCTTTGCTCAGTTTTCTCATCTGTAAAATGAGCTTGGAGAAGGAAATAGCAGACCACTTTAATGTCTTTGCCAAGAAAACCTCAGATGGGGTCACTAAGAGTAGGAAACAACTGAATAACAAAAACAACACAAGCATTGTACGAGGCTCTTCAGATACAATTTCCCACAAACTTCATTGCTTTTGGACTCCTTTGGATTTCTCTATCATGTGCCCATATACCTTCCTACTCTCCACACTTCTTCAGCTTTTTTTCTGTGTATTGTCTTCCCTCTTGGATTAGAAATTTAATTATAAACTCCTTGAGGGCAGTGACTGTCTTTTTTAAAAACTTGCATTTGTATCCATGGTTTAGGGAAGTGCCTGCCACATAGTAGTGGCCAAATATTTGTTGACTATTTACTAAAACAGTCCCTACCCTCAAGGAGCTTAAACATATAAGTGTATACAAAATACACAAAAACCCAAGGTAGTTTTGGGGAGGGTGGGAGTGGCACTAGCAGTTGGGATGATCAGGAAAGGCCACTTGTAGGAGGAGCTTTAAGGGAAATTCGGGATTCATTTTTTTCTGTCTCTAAACTCCTTCAGAAGATATCATAGGATTTCTAGCTAGATGAGACCTTAGAGATTGTCCCCTCCAAGCCTCTCATCTTACAGATGAGGAAATGAGGGTCCAGAGGGCTAAATGATTTGCCCAAGGTCAGACAGAAGGCACCAAAGCTATAGCATCTAGGTATTGTTTATATCTCTATATTATTCTGTGGATAAAAAGAAAATTGGGAGATACAGTGAGTTAGGTCTCTCTTTTTTGGACGTGGTAATGGGAAAAAAGAAATCCATAGACTATAAACACAGAATGCCGGAGATGGAAGGAATATCAGAGGCATCCAACCCAATTGGGAGTAGAGCAAAAGTTCCTACTACATCTTCCCCTACAAGTGGCCACCCAGTATCTAACAAGCCTGTGACATAGAATGACCAAAGTAGGACTCAGATATTTATTTATTCCTTGTTTTCTTCCCCCCCCCCCGCAACCCCCACTGTTTTGTTCTTCCTGCTTTCACTGTTGATGCATATTAACTCACTATGCGTGCCAAATCATAAAAGAATGGCAAATCATTGTTATTAATATTTAAAACATTAAGAGCATCAGAAAGCATTAAGGAGACATACCTTATGGACTTTCGGCACAGCTATGTAAGTATTAAATATAGTTATGATATCATAAGTGCTTAAAGTGGTTTGGCAATATAATACTATGTGACACAATGAAATATAATTTGGCTGCCATTTTCAAGTGAAGGTATCCCGCTTGTGGGCTTGTGAAAGAAGGGCAGAAATTAAACCTTAAGTGAATTGTATATTACTTGAGCAACTTAAAACAAAAAGAATATAAAACTCAACTCCATAGTTTTTTTCTTAAAGCCAAATCTGTCCCTTTATTAATTAATTAATTAATTTTTTGCGGGGCAATGGGGGTTAAGTGATTTGCCCAGGGTCACACAGCTAGTAAGTGTCAAGTGTCTGAGGCCAGATTTGAACTCAGGTACTCCTGAATGCAGGGCCGGTGCTTTATCCACTGTGCCACCTAGCTGCCCCCAATTTATTTTTTGTTTTTTCTTTTTGGTGAGGCAATTGGGGTTAAGCGACTTGCCCAGGGTCACACAGCTAGTAAGTGTTAAGTGTCTGAGGCCAGATTTGAACTCAGGTCCTCCTGAATCCAGGGCCGGTGCTCTATCCACTGCGCCACCTAGCTGCCCCCAATTTATTTTTTAACATGTAAGAAACTAAGTTTTTCTGTACGTTCATACTTTGGGAAAATTGTAAGAATTAATCACTAATCACCCAGAGGGAGAAGTTATTAATGTATTGTTAGAAAGAATAATTTTCAAAACAATTTTGAATTCACATTCATAGGACATAATGGAAATTTCACGCAGCCGGCTGTGGTCTTTAGTTTCATTCCATGGGAAATTACAGCTGTTAAATTAGCAGGAGGCAGCCTTCCCCATTGTTCCTTGAATGTAATAGAAGTCTGATAAGAATTAGAAAAAAATTAATAAAATATATGCTATTAAAGACTTTAGAGCTCAAATATACCCTATTGCTCTCTGTTTCTTGCCAAGGTGTGTGCATGTAAAACTCATCATTCAGATTCTGCTTATGTTGCTGTATTTAACCTGTAAAACTAATCTAGATGAATGATGAAAACAGTAAATTCTTACTGAATTAGCTGAGTTTTTTAAGGTAATGTCAACATGCCAGAATTTCAAGTGAAAGCTGAAAGATGCTACATTTATTTTCCTGGCTGAGTATTTTAATGATCAGACACATTATTTCTTTAAGAAGCTCAGTATCCAGGGCTAGAGAAAAATGTCACTATCATTGCACAATTTCATAATTCCAGAGACTAGAATCTATACACTGATTTGAAAAACATTCATCATAGATGTGATGTGTAAAATTAAATGTGGTCGCCTTATTTCTGTCCCAAGTTTAGGGAAAATTAGCTGAGGTCTCTAATATATTTGTTATTTATAAATTAAAAGCTTTAGCACCAGTTTTGGGAATTAAGCATTTATTAAAGCATACCAAGTATTAGTAAAAACAGACCACCTGGGTCAGAAAATTAAGAAAAGGCCTATATAGCCTAGAGATCAGCCTGGCCTGGTTCTTCCTTAAGTCCTCCACCACGCCTGTTCAGAGACAAACTGAGAACTCTGTCAGGGGGAGAGGCGGTCCTTCCACACTGTTCCAAGCTAATTGGGTATCATCACCCAAATCCATTGGTTCACTGGACTTGAGGGTGGCCACGTGTTGAGGTCAGAGTCCATGGCCTCTGAGAACATACTCTCTTGAGGGCCAGGCAGGTATGGTTTTAATCAAATTAACTTTAAGTGATTTAAGCATTGAAGTCAGTCAATCCAATCAATCCAATCAATTCCCTCTAGCTGGGGCCTTTGGGTGATCCCAAACCCATTATTTTCTCACATAGATCAGGAAGTGTTAGGGGAATTGCACTATGATGAAAAGATAAATGGCTCCTGAACTGACAGATGAATTCAAGCTAGCCACCTACATTTTTATACCTGTGTTTGACACCTCACAGGTTGCTTTCTTGGAAGGAACATTGCTGTGTTCAAGGTTTTGTCAATGAATTCTTTTTTTTTTTTCCTTAAAGAAAATCTGTTTGCACAGTTCCTTTGAGGTTAGATTTTCACGTATCAACTTTGCAAGCTGAAGCAATTTGGAGAGTACATTTGAGTCTAAACACAATTCTTCTAAGCTTTCATGTCATATATGCAAATTTTCTCGTCAGTCATAGGAGGTAGATCTAGAAGGAGCCCTAGAATTTAGTCTAACTTCATCATTTTATAGATCAGGAATCTGTGGCCCCATAAGGTTTTTGAGAGCCTGGACTGTTTCATTTTTTTGATCCATCACCAGTGCTTGGCATAATGCTAACATAACACCTAGTAGAAACTTGTAGTTCTCCCTCTGTCTCATTCCTAAATCTATTCTTCAGAAGGAAGCCATATAACTGTGCTGGCTAGAATTCCCTCTACTTTTATGTTCTCCAATTTCTATTACACAAATTCCCTCACTGCTAGATACTAGTTTACTCATTCCAATCAGTTTTTTATAACACTCCCATAGGACCTATTCCAATCTATCTCAAGTAATCCACACTACTCCATACCCCCTAACCCTTCCTCAACAGACAACCTTTTACTTCATTGGAAAAATATCCAGACCATAATCAGTTTCCTCTCTTCCTCAATTCTATACTTTTAGCAACCTCAGCATCATCCCCTAGACTTTTTTCCTTTGCTCCATTCTCTGAGGTTGAAGTGTCTCTTATCACCAACCCCCTCTACTCATGTCCCTGATCCCATCCCTTCCCATTTCTTCCAGGAAACTGCTCCTTTAATCTCTTCTTTTTCTCCTCCCCGCCATCCTGATCTAATGGTTCATTCCCTACTGACTTTAAACATTACCAGATCATTTTAATGCTTAAACACCTTCAGGTGACCTGATCATCCTATCAAGGTATATTTCTTGTCCCTTTCTCAGCCAAACTCATAGAATAAGATGCCTATATTCATTTCTTTCACTTTCTAACCTCTCAATTATTTCTCAACTTTTTTCAATGAGGCTTCCATTCCTGCCACTCAGCTAAAGCTATTCTTTGTAAGGTTACTACTGAAATCTCAATCTCTCTCTCTGTGTCTCTGTCTCTGTCTCTGTGTCTCTGTCTCTCTCTTTCTGTCTCTATCTCTTTCTGTCTGTGTCTGTGTCTCTTTGTCTTTCTGTCTGTGTCTGTGTCTCTCTGTCTCTCTCTCCCTTCTCTCTGTCTCCTGAATCTCATAACCTTTTCTCAGTCTTTATCCTTTTTTAACCTCTGCAGTGTTTGAAATAAATGGTTGATCATCTCTTCCTTTTGGATACATTCTCCCTGGGTTTTTATGATAGTATTCTGTCCTGGATCTCTTCTAATGTATCTGACTAGGCCTTCTGAGTCTCCTTTACAGGATTCATCATCTATATCCCACTCCCTATCTACCTACCTACACACACCCACACCCACACCCACACCCACACACACACACACACCCTCAGGGCTCCTTCTTGGGTCATTCGATAGTCTCTTTACTTTTTTCTTTCTTGATAATCTCATTACCAGATTCCTGACTAATAGATTTAACTATCATTTCTATTCTGATGACTTTTGAATAAATCTATATATTCCATTTTTGCTTTCTCCTGGGCACTAATC
Source organism: Dromiciops gliroides (assembly GCF_019393635.1). Classification (NCBI taxonomy): domain Eukaryota; kingdom Metazoa; phylum Chordata; class Mammalia; order Microbiotheria; family Microbiotheriidae; genus Dromiciops; species Dromiciops gliroides. The sequence goes on along the minus strand of NC_057864.1, from coordinate 395,186,932 downwards.
CCACTATATATCTAGACTTCTGTGTCCCATAGGCAACTAAAAATCAACATAGTCAAAGCACAACTTGTTATCTTTTCCTCTGAATTTCATCTCCTAATTATTTTATTTCTCTTGAGTACTACTACTACTACTCTTCTAGTCACTCAGATTGGAAACCTAGGACTTACCCATGACCCTTCACTCTCCCTCACCCCTGAGTAGTTAAGTAGTATCATATACTATCAGGAGTTAAATCTTTTTTGATTAAGCCTCCTCAATAATTTTTCATACCCATCACTTTTTCTCTATTCACACTAACCATTCTACTTAAGGTCCTCATCCCCTCTTGCTTGGCCCATTGCAGTAGCTCCCAAATTGTTCTCCCTGAATTCTGTCGCCTTCTTCCTCTACCCCCTCCCCATTTATAATCCATGTGGTTATTAAAGTTATATTCCTCATTTACAGATATAGACGTGTCACCTCTTGCTGCATAAATTTCAGTGGCTTTCTATCGCCTCTAGGATAAGATGTAAACTCCTCTATTAGGCATTTAAAGTCCTTCACAATCTAGCTCCAGCCTTTCTTTCCAGGTTTATTGTCTATCACTTCCAATTATGCATCCTACATATTAGCCGAACAAGCTTACTTCCTGTTCTCCAGACTTGACATTCTACTTCCTGCCTTACAAGTGATCTCCAATGCCTAGGATATACTCTTTCTTCATCTTGCTTCTTGGAACCACTAACTCCTTTCAAGCCTCAGCTCCAGTGCCACCTCCTTCAAAACCTTTTCCCCCACTTATTCCTTCAGTTCTATATGTGTTCCTGATTATGCATTTTTAAATCAAATATAATGTTTTGATCAAATATAACTTATTGGGGCAGCTAGGTGGCGCAGTGGATAGAGCACTGGCCTTGGAGTTGGGAGTACCTGAGTTCAAATCCAGCCTCAAACACTTAATACTTACTAGCTGTGTGACCCTGGGCAAGTCACTTAACCCCAATTGCCTCACTAAAAAAAAAAATAACTTATTTACTTACTTGTGAATATGGTTGATCCCTTTAGCAAAATGTAAGCTCCTTCAGGGCAGGGACTGTCTTCTTTGTGCATTTTTATTCCTAGAGCCTATCCCACTGACTAGCATATAGGAAGCATTTAATAAATGCATGCTGATTGATAAATTGTCAAATCGTTGAGCTAAATTGTCTAGTTCAAGGCCATATAAGTACTAAGTATTAGAGCCATTGATTTCAAGTCCATAAACTATTCTAAAACTCTCTGTTTGTCTTTTATTGTAAAATATTTCCTATCTTATCCCTTTCTAAGATGCTTAATTAAACAATCTCACTATTCCTAAATTTCCCCTTCCTTCCTACCATCAGTTCCTTTGCTCATACAAAGACAGAATCTATATTTCTGAGAACATTATATTCAGGTTTAGTTCTGGTAGCTAGAGTATCTCAGACTCACATAACATTGCATTACTGGTTTCCCATTCCTTTTTTTTAAACCTCTAACTTCCTATTGTATATCAAAGAGGGTTTATGATTTTAAGGCATACAACGGAACTAAAACACTTAGTACCTATTTCTTTTAAACAGTGAAGTTCACTCATAGCAATGATGATTGCCATACGAATCCTTTGCCTCCTACGCCCATGTTTCTTGTTGCCTAGGTGATTTTACTTGGGAAATCAGGCATGAGATGAAGCAGGTTGTGGTGAGCTATTGCTATAACTTTAAGGTATCTTCTTGTAGCTTTGGTTGTGCATAAGAATGTTGGTTCTGGAGCTGGCCTCCTTACTAGTTTTCTTTTTCCCCATCCAAAAAAATCTCTCGGTTTAGCTGAGGGAGCATGTTGGGGAGTGTGTCTTTTTCTTTTCTTTTCTTTTTTTTTTGATGACTTGCCCAGGGTCACACAGCTAGTAAGTGTCAAGTATCTGAGGCTGGATTTGAACTCAGTTCCTTCTGAATCCAGGGCTGATACTCTATCCACTGTGCCACCTAGCTGCCCCGTGTCTTTTTCTTAATATCATTTTCCATCCTTCTGGTGCCAGTGATACTTTTTGGGGACATGACTATAGGGTTAGGCACTAATGTTATATCATTGTGCCTCCCACAGAATACATTGTGGTAGATGGCTCCACTTTCTCTCTTGAAGATACGTGTTCTGAGAACATGCACTAGGTCATATAGGATTTGTGACTTCCTAATAGTTTTGTCCTGCACAAAGTAGATTATTTATGAAGCATTTATTATGTGCCAGGCATTGTGCTAAGCACTGGAGATACCAATACAACCAAGGGAAAGAGTCTCTACCCTCAAGGAGTTTACATTCTAACAGAAAGACAACATATATAGGGTTCCTAGGAAACCTATCACATTTCAAATCACTGTCTCTGATATTTTCTCATCATTTATTGATATTTTGTGTGTGTGTGTGTATGTGTGTGTGCGACAATTGGGGTTAAGTCACTTGCCTAGGGTCACACAGCTAGTAAGTGTCAAGTGTCTGAGGCCGATTTGAACTCGGGGCTGGTGCTCTATCCACTATGCCACCTAGCTACCCCCTTGATATTTCTAAAATAAGTAAAAGGGTTCTTATTTTAAGCAAGTGTAATTCAGATTTGGTGGCATATTTCTTTCAGAAAGTACCTTTCCTGGGGGGCAGCTAGATGGCGCAGTGGTAAAAGCACCGGCCCTGGATTCAGGAGTACCTGAGTTCAAATATGACCTCAGACACTTGACACTTACTAGCTGTGTGAACCTGGGCAAGTCACTTAACCCCCATTGCCTACAAAATAACCAAAAACAAACAAAAAAAAAAAAAGAAAAAGAAAGTACCTTTCCTGATGTCTGAAGACTGTGTTTATTAAATCATCACATAAAGCTTCTGAAAGCTTGGGAAGGCATTCCATTCTTGATCCTATTTTCTGACTTCAAGGTCAATCCTGAATCAGCTAACTCTGGGTTAGATTTTTCCGTGATATTAACTTTGTGACTTCTGAGAGGACCTTTTTATTTATATATGGAAGTGATGATAGGAGAATATACTACTGAATTTTACCTCTCCCTATTTCAAGTTCCCCAAGAGAACTCTCATGACATCATGCTTCCCTGGAAATCTCTTATCAAGAAGCTTTGCCCAAAGGCCTGGCATCATGGGGATTTTCTTGGCTGGTTGGAGGTAGTTCAGTTTTAGTCATCTTTTCCTCCCAGTTCCACCTACCTTGTTCTGGGGACAAAAACTCTAGTTTTTTTTTTTTTCAGGGCAATGAGTGTTAAGTGACTTGCCCAGGGTCACACAGCTAGTGAGTGTCAAGTGTCTGAGGCCAGATTTGAACTCAGGTCCTCCTGAATCCAGGGCTGGTGCTTTATCCACTCTTTAAGAGAAGGGACTACCTTTTTTTAAAAAAAACCTTTATTGTTTATCCTTAGTGCCAGGCATAAAGTAAGAACTTATTAAAATACTAGTTGACTGACTCACCTCCGCACTGGGCATAAATACATGAATCTTGAAAACAGTATATCATTATAGTACCTTATTCCTCAGCCATTGTCTAAGAAATAGCCTGTATGAATACATAGTGGAGTTATCACATTTTTAACCATTTTTTTCAGTGTTAAAAGCCTCTACAAAACAGTTCTCCTTTGTACATGATGATGACACATTGATAGATACAGAGAAAGGAATATCTGAATTCATTCTTATAATTTTCGTAAGTGTTGTAAGCTTTGTGGAAAAAAAAAAACAACACACAAAACAAACCATGGAGTTCAAATAGGATTAGAAACAGAATTCAAGAAGATTAAAATGTTTATTCCATTCTATTCTTTTTTTTTTTTCAGAAAACCTTCAACTCAGAAGAAGTAAGAAAACTTAAGTATCTATGATGTATACCTAGCCATCCAGGCTTTCTTTGAGATTCCATTTTCATATCTACAGAGTTTTCAAGTTCATCCTCCTGGTAAGATCTTGGGCAGTTATGATGATCATCTTACTATTATAGAGTAAGGAGAGGAAGTATGGCACAGTGGGAAAAGCCCTAGCTTTGGACAACAAAGTCCTTGATCAAGTTCTATCTCTGTTACATAAACCTGTATGACCTTGGGCAAATTGTTTAACCTCTCTGGGCCTCAGTTTATTCACCTGTAACATGAGGGGATAGAACTAGTAGTCCTTTAAGGTTCCTCCTATTACTAAATTTATGACCTCATGATGATTCATCCTGATGTTGTAGTGGGAGATTTAGATTTCTTTTTGGGCAACTAACTGTATTCAGACTGATACCTTGGGTGAAAACTTATATGCTTTTTCTTGAACCAGACCAGAGGTGAGCAGAATTAGAGTAAGATAGGTCATAACTATACTTGCCTTTCTGATATGTAATTGACTCATCTTAAAAACCGAGCCATGCTTTTGACTGTTGAGCAACTGAAGAGCCCAAGATCTTATAACCCTTGTTTTGCTAACTTGTGAGCCTGAAATATATGTCTATATTATGGATTATATTCACATACTCAAGGATTTGACTTTCATAGCTACTTAAAAAAACATTCTTTTGCAAGTCAAAGATCCTTTGTGTTTTTTTCCTTAACATGGATTTCTTTTTTTTAAATAGTATTTTATTTTATTTTTTCCAATTACATGTAAAGATAGTTTTCAACATTCATTTTTTTGGGTGGGTCACTGAGGGTTAAGTGACTTTTCCAGGGTCACATAGCTAGTAAGCATCAGGTGTCTGAGGTCACATTTGAACTCAGGTCCTCCTGAAGCCAGGGCCAGTGCTTTATCCACTGTGCCACCTAGCTATCCCATAACATTCATTTTTGTAAGATTTTGAATTCCAATTTTTTCTCCCTTCCTCTCTTCCCTCCCTGCCAAAGCCAGTAAGCAATCTGATATAGATTGTACATTACAGCCATGTTAAACATATTTCCACATTAGTCATGTGAGAGAAGAACCAGAACAAAAGGGGAAAAACACAAGAAGAAACAAACAAACAAAACAACAACAAAAATGAAAATACTTCAATCTGAATTCAGATTTCATAGTTCTTTTTCTGAATGTGGAGAGCATTTTCCATCATGAATCTTTTTTTTTTTTTTTAGTGAGGCAATTGAGGTTAAGTGACTTGCCCAGGGTCACACAGCTAGTAAGTGTTAAGTGTCTAAGGCCAGATTTGAACTCAGGTACTCTTGACTCCAGGGCTGGTGCTTTATCCATTGCGCCACCTAGCTGCCCCCATCATGAGTCTTTTGGCATTGACTTGGATCATTGTAGTTCTGAGAAGAGCTAAGTCTATTACAGTTGATCATCATACAAGGTTATTACTGTATACAATGTTTTCTTGGTTCTGCTCATTTCACTCAGCATCAATTCATATAAATTTTTCCAGGTTTTTTTGAAATCTGCCTGCTTATCATTTTTTACAGCACAATAGTTTTCCATTACATTCATATACCACAACTTGGTCAGTCATTCCCCAACTGATGGACATCCCCTCAATTTCTAATTCCTTGCCATCACAAGAAGTGTCGGTGTAAATATTTTTGTACATGTGGGTCCTTTCCCCTTTTTTATGATCTCTTCGGGATATAGACCTAGTAGTGGTGTTGATGTGTCAAAGGGTATGCACAGTTTTATAGCCTTTGGGGCATTAAAATGGATTTCTTGACGGTGATTGTGTTCTAAAAAAACTTAATATAGTTTTTTCATTTCTTGAAAAAATCCCCATTGTCTACCATCAGGCAGCTATTGAGGACACTGTGAAATTGAAGTGATTAAGTGGTACGCAACATATATTCCACATATAGAATTCTATATTATTTCTATATGTGTTTATATGTACACATATAATACATATACATGCATATATGCATTAAGCATATACTTATGTGCATACATATGTATACACATAGTAACTAAAAGACAAATTAGACAGTTTCTGAAAGTTTTTGAACAGGAGAGTGAAATGGTTGGATTTGAGCATTAGAAGTAGTATTTGGTACACAGAGACAGCAATGTTGTTTGATGAAGAACTGTGAATGACTGGAGTATTCTCATCAATACAATGATCCAAGACAATCCCAAAGGACTATTGATGAAACATACTATCTACCTCCAAAGAAAGAACTGATATTGATGGAACAGACTGAAGCTATTTTTCACTTTCTTTCATTTTTTTTTTTTTTAGGGAGGCAATTGGGGTTAAGTGACTTGCCCAGGGTCACACAGCTAGTAAGTGTTAAGTGTCTGAGGCCGGATCTGAACTCAGGTACTCCTGAATCCAGGGCCGGTGCTCTATCCACTGTGCCAGCTAGCTGCCCCCTCTTTCATTTTTTTTCTTTTAATCAAGTTTGTTTGGACAAAATGACATTTATGGTAATGTTTTATATAATCATATATGTACAACCCATATCTGATTGTTTGACACCTCAGGGAGGGGGGAGGGAAGGGAGGGTAAGAGGGATAAAAATTGGAACCCCGAACTTTAAATAAAAAAAGTTTATTTAAAACAAAACAAAACAAACAAAAGAAGTAGTATTCAGGAGATATGTGAAGGATATATTGAAAAAAGAAGAGATTGGAGAGAGGGAGACCACTTAGGGGGTCAGATATTTAAGGGCAGCAAAATTAGGTAAGAGTAACATCAGAAAATTTTAAAGGCTTTGTGATAAATGTCAATGACAAAGGGCTTTTAAAAATGATGTTGTTATAAGAGGAAAATCAGGAAAGACCTTTGCTTTCTGTAGATGTGATGGGAATGGCTGACAAAGAAAACTTCTCAACACTATCAGCAACTTCTCAACTTTTCTTTTATTTCTTTTTTGTGTCAAGGAGAATGATCTTCAGACTTAGAAAGATAGAACAAAAACGGTTAATGGGGAATTTGACATCCAAAATCAAGCTAATGTAATCTTGGGCTGCATTAAGAAGGTCAAAGCTTCCAGAAGTGGTGAGGTGATTGTTCCAGTGTTCTCTGCCTTGATCAGAACACCCCTGTAGAACACAGAAGATTGTGTTCTGTTTTGGGCGCTGCGTTTTAGAAATGACACTGTTAAGCTGGAGAACTTCCAGAGGAGGGCTATCAGGATGGCTGAGGGTCTTGGGTCCATGTCATGTGAGAATCAGTTGAAGAAATCAGAGATGTTTGGTCTGTAGAAAAGAAGATGGGCGGATATAATGCTTATCTTTAAGTATTTTAATGGTTGTCATGTGGAAGAGGTTGTTCTGCTCAATCTCAACGGGTAGTGTTGGGTGGCAGTTGTAAAGAGAAAAATTTAGGCTTGAAGTCAAGAATTATTTGGGGTTTCCTTTATAGATAATGGGTTAGTGCTTATTGGGAGCCTTTTCTGCCTAGCCTCATTCATTCTTTTATATTTGAACCCTTGATATTATCTTTGGCCTTTTGTCTTATCCAATCACTTATCTAGTCCTGTGTATGCTTGGTAGGGTCACAGCCCATGACCTAGTATTCAAAGGCTTCCACAATTTGTTACCACAATTACTTTGCAACCTTACCTAATACTTAGATAAGAAGATATCCTTCTATGATTCAAACCAATAAGCCTACCTGCTGCCAACCATGCCTTATCCTTTACTGCCTCCTTGTCTTTGTTCATTCTGCTCCCTATACTATGAATGAATTTCATTTCGTTTCAATTTGACACACATTTATTAAATACCTACTAAGTACAAGGCACTATACTATTATGTTCTGGAGTACAAAGATTAATGCATCGCATTGTATTATATTGTATGGTAGCTAGGTAGCACACTGGATAGAGTGCTAAGCCTGGAATCAGGAAGACCTGAGTTCAAATTCTGCCTCAAATACTTATTAACTGTGTGACCCTGGGCAAATCACTTAACCTCTGCTTGCCTCAGTTTCCTTATCCATAAATGGGATAATAATAGCATGTACCTTGCAAGGTTGTTGTGAGGATCAAATGAAAATAACTGTAAAGTGCACAGTGCAGGATAGTAAAAAAGTCTGAGTTTGTGTTTGTGTGTATAAATATGTATAAGGGTTTGTGTGTATAGTTGGTTATATGTGTTAGCTATGATTATAATAAAATTATTGTGACATTGGACAAATAATTCAGTTTTTTATTTTCAAAATAAGATTAGATTACTTTAGATGATCTAGGGGCAGCTAGGTGGTATAGCAGATAGAGTGCTAGGCATGGAGTCTGGAAGACTTATCATCCTGAGTTCAAATCTGGACTCAGACACGTACTAGCTATATGATCCTGGGCAAGTCACTTCGCCCTATTTGCCCCCATTGCCTCATATGTAAAATGAGCTGAGTGACTTAGTCCCTTGCCAGTTCTAGAAGCTATAATTGTCACTCTCACTAAAATTTTTGGTGAGCAACCTGTCATTGATGTCTTCAGGCAGAGTTTGGATAACTACTTGTTGGGAATGTTGAGGAAGGGATTTTTAATTTGAGTGGGGTTTGGATTACATGTCATCTGAGGTTTCTCCCTATCCTAAATCTGATTATTCCAATTTGTCCATGACCCAGAGAATGTGTATTGTTCTTTATCAATATATAAACTGTAATGCCTCTCTAGAAAGTGTGAGCTGTAATGCTACACAAGAAACGGTAGGATTTTCTTTCTTCTCTTTCTTTCATTGTGCCTATTGGATTTGTGGCCTCAATGATGAATTACTTCACAATGGGATATAGGAAATAGAAAGAATTTTTCTTTTGGCGGTATGTGCAGGTTCTGATCTAATGCCTATAATTAAGAATCAGGGGGCAGCTAGGTGGTGCAGTGGATAAAGCACTGGCCTTGGATTCAGAAGGACCTGAGTTCAAATCCAGCCTCAGACACTTGACACTTAACTGGCTGTGTGACCCTGGGCAAGTCACTTAACCCTCATTGCCCTGCAAAAAACAAAAAACAAACAAAAGAATCAACAGACTCCAAAGGGATTGCTTGGGTCTTAAAAAAAGAGAATTGAAGGTAAAATTTTTGTGACTTGGCAAGAAAGTAATAGATGACTTAAAAGGTATTACCATCTCAAAATGTTTTATGATTTCCAGAAAAATATATACCAACATAAGCAGTGGGAAAAGAAATCTTAAGTAGAAATGGAGAATTATTTTGTGAATAAATGCTTATAAAGACCTTTATTCTTTAAGAGGTTAGGCCTACTTTTCATACTGTCTAGAGAGTAAGTGAGAGATTATTTGTCTGGCAAAGAATTTCATGTACTTCTGTGATTGCCTGGTAGAAAAGTCTGTACCCAACTTTCTAAAGAGACAGAACAAAATTTGAAGACTGAGGAGGAGTTAAAGAATAAGAAAACTCTGACATCTTTTGAGGTCATTTCCATGAATTATTACTGGAAAGCTCTCCCTGACCATCTCCTAGAATATTGGCTTTGTAGATTGTGTCTAAAAGGGAAAAACTGTTCAGAGGCAGCAAACTGACCCATGATCCCAGACTTTTCTTGTTCCTTTTGCTTTACTGCCTTCAGGGGAAATATCATAGTTTTTCCTATTAAAATCTATAAAGAGTACACAAGGGACTGAATTCCCTTGTGATGTATTGGCTCATTCCTAAAATGGAAACATTGGAACATAACTCAGAGTAATCCTGAGGTTAATTTTGTGAATCATTATTAAGGCACTTGGTTCTTCTTTGATGAAAGTTTCAATCAAAATGATTCATTGGGTATATGTGATTGTAGCCCATGAGAGTCTAATCACCCTTGGGTCTCCCTCTAGACTTAGGTTCAAATTATGGTGATATAACAGTGCTGTTCTTCCACTTGGTGGTTCCCAAATTATGTTGGTTCAATATAGGAAGAAAAGATAAGTTTTGGGGCCTTATCTAGTAGAGATTACCTGGTTGTATCTAAAGTTAAATTAGGCCTAAACAGTCAGTTACTCACCAGGATATTGAAATATTAAAACATTTAATTGGGTGAAAAGTGTTTAATAATATACTAAATACACCACCAGTTACATTCTTGAATGCACAGTATCCTTCAACTGTTCCTCCCTGCCCCCATCCCTTTCCCGCCCCCCCCGCCCCCCCCAAAAAAAGAATAGCAAAGACTTATTCTCTGGGAAGGGAAGAAATGTTCAGTCTCTCTATAGAAAACTCCTGGACAGACCTGGGGATGAAGACTACAGTAAAGGAACTCAAAAGTACTCATAGGTACTTAAAATCAGGTAGATTTTTTTTTTTTTGCAGGGCAATGAGGGTTAAGTGATGATTAGCCCAGGGTCACACAGCTAGTAAGTGTCAAGTGTCTGAAGTCACATTTGAACTCAGGTCCTCTTGAATCCAGGGCCAGTGCTTTATCCACTGTGCCACCTAGCTGCCCCTAAATTCAGGTAGATTTAAAGAAGCAGGTTGTACTGCCTATGGAGCCAATGTAAACTTCAGATTGCTATGATTATGTTTTTGTTATTATTATTTCTTTTTCACAAACTAAGAGTGGTATCATGTCTCTTTTTTCCCCTTCTTCCTCAATGTGGCTATAAACACGTGTTCACACATGCACACACATACACACTCACGTATTTATTGTTGTCCTTGTCTTTTCTCGTCAGTTCCAGTTCATTCCAAGCTTTGACAGCCTCAAACCTGATTCTTAGAGGACTCTGCCATGTTCTACTTTTTATTATAGTCACCCATCCCTGAGGGTTCTCTGGTACCCTTACGTGCATCTTTCATCTCTGCCTTTGATACAAGTCCCCACTAATTCTTTTCCTCCAATTTTAGGGGCCAAGGTGCCGCATTTCATTTTACCCTTAATTTTTTCAAAGGAATATTTGCTTTAAAGGTATAGCAAGAATAAACATACAAACATTTTCCCCAATACCTGGGGTCCAAAGTTCACAGCTAAATTTATTTTTCACATAGCATCAGTCTCACTGAGTTCCACATACAAAGGCCTCTGGCTTCTCAGGGCTTCCCTGAGGAGTGGGCAGTGGCCACTGGCCTTGACTTCATCATTGCCATGACTTTCTTTCCCAGGTGTGGGACTCTACTCCTTGTATCTCAAACTGGAAAAGAACAAACAGAACAATATTAAAATCCTAGGACTATTTATTGGGATCACAGGGTCTAAGAAGGAAGGGAGGATGGATCTTTTCCATACTCAGCTTAGTATATGGTCCCTATGCTATGAGTAACTGAGACTTTTACTTCTTTGGATACCATCAGAAAGAGAGAGTGACTGTGCCTCAGTCAGGTCGATTAAAAAAAAAACAAAAACCAGGTTGTTCTGGCTATGGAGCCAATATAAAACTTCTACCACACAAGTGGGAGTGTTAAGTGCTCTGGGTATACACAAAAGCCTAATTACATATAGATGTATGTATGTGAGTGAAAAATAGATGGATGGATGGATAGATAGATGATAGATAGATGATAGATGATTAGATATATAGATGATAGATAATCATAGGCAAGAAAATAAATGTCTTTGACCATAGGTTTTTTTGTTTACTGATGATCAGCAAAGTCAAGGGTTTAAAAAGAGAAAAAATTTATCTAGAAAGGAAACGGTTGGTTAGGAATATGATGTTAGAAAATACAATTTGGATTTCTTGACCCTGGTATAAATTTAAGAATAGCAAGCTCCTGACCAGGGATGGCATATACCTGAGAATAGCTGGTGAGAATGTATTTATTTTCCATACCCTTTGACCCATTCATCTTACTGCTAGGCACATGCTAAAGCTAAGTATTTAAAAGGTTAAGGATTAAGGTTAAAGATTACAAGGTTAAAGATTAAAAGTTAAAATTAAGGTTAAGGGAAGAAAGAAAGAAAGGAAAGAAAGAAATATTTAATGTACACCAACATACTTAAAGCAGCACTTTTTGGAGTAAGAAAAACTAATTTGCGAGTGAGGCCCATTGATTAGGAAATGACTAAACATGCGATACATGAATGTAAGCCAATATTACTGTGCTATAAGAAATGAGGATGGGGGTAGCTGGGTGGCCCAGTGGATAAGGCAGTGGCCCAGGATTCAGGATGACCTGAGTTCAAATCCGGCCTGAGACACTTGACACTAGCTGTGTGACCATGACCAAGTCACTTAACCCTCACTGCCCCAGAAAAAAAAAAAAAGAAATGAGGATGATGAAAACTGATAAACACGGGAAGACAAAAACTGAAGAAAAGATTAGCAGAACAAGGAAAACTATCTGCAAGTTTTATAACAATGTAAATAGAAAGAACAAAAAAACAATTGAAACAGAATGTTCTAAAGTTATAGTGCACTAATTTGACCCCCAAAAAGAGATATGAAAAGGTACCTCTCTGCCCCCATTTTTTGTAGAGATGGGGGACTATGGAAATGGAAAATTATACATGATGTCATTTTTTTTTTAAAAAAAGGTTTTTAAAAATGTGTTAGCAAGCTTTGTTGAAATGGTTTTATTTCCTCTTTTTAATTCTTTGTCATATTGTATGGCTCTGCAGTGGGAGTTGGGGAGAATAGATTAGGGGATATAGGTGATATAAAACAAAAGATATCAACACAATTATTTTTTTAAAAAGGAATGTTTTTGACTGGAATCTTGCAAATCCAATCATAAAAGCTTTAAACTAAAAGAAAGGAAGGGAAAGAGAACTGCGATATCGAGAGAGATAGACAGACAGAGACAGACAGACAGAGACAGACAGACAGACAGACACAGAGAGACAGAGAGACAGACAGACATAGACAGATATCAACTTCAGGGGGCCTACAATACTGTTGCTATGGTGATCCCCAAATATTAGGTGTCCCATGGGGAGAAGGCCACCTCACTCCTTTCCATGCTTCTTGACAATAGTACAGTAACTTCCTAAGTACTTAAAGGGGATTTCTTTTGAAGCACTCCAGGGAGTGCTTTGTATAGAGGGAGATAGCCAGGGAACCAGTATATAGCAACATGGATAAAGAGATTCACAGTGCACAGTTTACAAGGGGTTTTAGAGTAAAATCTTGATTTTCCATAAGCTATAGGACATTTGCTATTCCCCTTTGCTCCTTGGCACATAGTGGGCAATTAATAAATCCTTGTTGATTTGACAGCTATTTAATCTTTTCATTCAACTTGCTATCATGTGGCCCATATTGCTCCATCTTTTCTATAAGAATACCAAAAGAGATTGTCATTCTTTCTTTCTTTCTTTCCTTCTTTCCTTCTTTCTTTTTTTTTTTTTTTTTTGGTGAGGCAATTGGGGTTAAGTGACTTGCCCAGGGTCACACAGCCAGTGTCAAGTGACTGAGGCCGGATTTGAACTCGTGTCCTTCTGACTCCAGGGCCACTACTCTATCCACTGCACCACCTAGCTGCCCCTCCTTCTTTCTTTTTAAAACCAGGGTTTCTTTTTTCTTTTTTTTGGTGAGGCAATTGGCATTAAGTGACTTGTCCAGGATTACATAGCTAGTGTCAAGTGTCTGAGGCCAGATTTGAACTCAGGTCCTCCCGATTGGCCAGTGCCCTATCCACTGTGCCACCTAGCTGCCCCTTTTCAAGTGTAAATTGAAGGAATTAGACTAAATTATTGTTTCCAGCTTTACAAGTCTATGGGGTTAAATCCATTATAAGAAAAATAAGTTTTATGAAACAAAAAGATTTGTAAACTTTTACAGATACCTCTCATATCCAGCAATATTTGTCATAACAAAATTTTAGTATTATGAAGAGAAATGTGAGTCATACATAGGAAAATATTATAGAAAAATTTGGTCAATGTGTATAAATGGACAAGACTACTTTGAATAGAGGGAGAGAGAAGTCAGAAAGAATAAGAAGATACATAGCAGACAAAACGGGTAGAGGCAGGAAGTTGATTAGACACAAAAGTGAGGCATGAGTGAATGAGTTGGAGTCAAGAAGGCCTAAATTCAAATCCTTCATAGACACTTGTTAGTTATGTAATTCTGGGCAAATCATTTGACCTCTTTCTGCTTCAGCTTCCTGATCCATAAAATGAGGATAACAATAGCACCCACCTCAACAGGGGTGTTGTGAGAACCAAATGAAACTAACTTTCTCTCTCTCTCTCTCTCCCCCTCCCTCCCTCCCTCTCTCTCTCCCTCCCTTCCTTTTCCTCTCCCTCTCCCTCTCCCTCTCCCTCCCTACACAAAGCACTTTGCAAACTTTACAATGTTACATAAATATTGGTCATGATTATTGCTATAATTATTATCTTTGGCTTCATTTAAAAAGCAATTGGGAAACCCCAGAACATATATATTGAAGGGAAAAAATAAAGAAAAATTGTGTACTGAGGCCGAGTAGGGAAGAATTCAGTCAGTTAAAATTTATCACAGCAATATTTGTATTAGTTCTTAATTATAGTTGAGGTGGTATAAATTAAGTGGCCTAATAAAAGATAATTTATAGTGGATCATAGACTTAGAGTTGGAAGTCACTCTAGAAATCATCTTGTCCAACCCCTTGCTTTTACTCTGATGCTCATATATATTCTGTTACTAGCTCAAAGTCATGGAAACAAATATTTTTGTTTGCATACAACTTAGATTTAGTAACTTCATTTTTTAGAAAAGGCTTCAATGATACCAGAAATAAGTTCAATTCAGATCATAGGATCAGAAGAAACACTAGACATTATTTAGTTCGACCTCTTAATTCTACAGATGGAAGTGAAAGTTGTTGTTGTTTTGTTGTCTGTCCTTTGTTCTTTTTAAAATTTTTTGGGTGAGGCAATTGGGCTTAAGTGACTCGCCCAGTGTCACACAGCTAGTAAGTGTTAAGTGTCTGAGGTCGGCTTTGAACTCAGGTCCTTCTGACTCCAGGGCCAGTGCTCTATCCACTGTACCACCTAGCTGCCCTGTCCTTTGTTCTTGAAGAGGAATGGGGATATCAGGAGGGTGATGTCTTGACTTGCAAGTGAATTGGATTTAAGTGAGGCAGGGCAGTGCAAAGTCATCAGCTCCACTCTCTCCTCCAGAGTCATAGGAGTCCAGCAGCAAAATATAAGTCAAGATGACTGGCGATGGCCCAGAATGCAGTGGGAGACCTTGGCCTTTTTAACTAGAAGTGAAAGCTCAGAGTGTTGAAGGGACTTGCCAAAAGTCATGCATGTGGCAAAATTTAAGATTTGAATTCAGCTCCTCTCTCTTGAAATTCAGTTGACTTTCTACTGTACATGGCAGTGCATCCAATTCCACATTGGGTCTCCAGTAGAAATTTGATTCGATTCAACAAATATTTTAACGTACCTGCTCTGTGCTCAGTACTAGGAGGGCTGGGTGCACAGATAATAAAATGGCAAGCAGTAACAATTTAATGGGAGTGAAGGAGGAGGAAGAGGAAAGTATAAGCTAGGACCTGTTCAGAAATAAGTGTGATACAAAAGTACAATATTATAGGAGCAAAGAAGAGAGCCAGACAAAGTATTTTAGGAACAGAGATAGAGATCACTTTCTACGGGGTGGAAGTAGATTAAGCAAACACATAGAAGACAATAGTTAAATTTAGTATCAAACTAAATACTGTCCTTCATTTTTTTAACCACTAGGTGGCTCTTTGGATACACTTTAGGGTTACAGGGAAGGCTAACCTTTTAATAAAGGCATCACTATGGATTCATTAAGAATGTGCTTTCTGGGTATCTTACTAGATATTTCCCTCAAATTCTCCCTAGTGAATGAAAAAGGATGACCAGAATAGTCCCTATTAAAGGCATCTAACTACAGATGCTGCTACCAGGGATGGGCTTTGGCTGTTGGCTGCTCCCTGATCAGCCTTGGAAAGGATCCTTTGCTGCAATTCTAGCCAGGATGCTAATTAAGAAGAAAATACCAAGATTATTCTGATGGCTATTATGTATAAAAGGCCTTAGAAGTCTAGCAATTATGCTGATGGGAAACCAAAGCATCAAGTTTAAATCCCTTTCAAATGAGAATGGATCATAACCAGAAAAAAGCAATGGTGAAGCCTCTCAATTATAGTACAACAAAATCTATTGGATGTTATTCAGGGAAAGGTAAGTCAGTTTGCTGACCTCCTTTTCTTATGCTCTACTTGAAATGTGTCATTGCTCATTAACTGTCAAACGGGAGTTAGAAAAGAGATAACATTTAAGTCAGACAATTGAGTTGTTTATCAGCAACTCTGGGAAAGGGTCCCATACAAATAGGTTAACTGCCAGTTCTTTTTGGCCAGGTGAGTACAGATCATTGGGATATCCCTTGGCCAACTTAGCCTCCTGATGAGGCTAAACCAGCATCAAGGTCAGGTGAGCCTCTAAACTGAGGAGTGTTTAGGAAGCCTTAGACCTTCCTTCAATGCATGGCTGTGATAGATACAGACCTGGAAGACTTACTCCAGGATATAAGAGACATGCTCACAGTAGGGATTGTCTTCTGAGATGTAGGAAAGTGATGGGAGATCAGTGATTCCAGGGTTTTCCTGAGAGTAATAATCAACTCTTAGAAATTCTTCAAGGGTAGAGGGAGTTGCTAGACAAAACAAACCACTAGAGTCTTCAGTTTAGGCCAGAATTGCCCCTAGCAACAACCAAGGATTTCTTTGGATTAGGAGTGAGTCTGATGTGGAAAGGCCATTCCTGAAGTGAGGGCAGGTTTTGCCATCCTGCTAATGTAGATCCATGGGCCTAGAAAATGGTGCTCAGGATCAAACACCTTTCTCCCGTCAGCCATGTCTACACCCAGATCAAGGGCATAATGGGGATTGTACTTCTAACAATATCTAACATAGTTCACATTCCTTTATCTTATGTTGTTGTGGTGGTGTTATTCAGTAGTTTCAATTGTGTCTGACTCTTCATGACCCTATTTGAGGTTTTCTTGGCAAAGATACTAGAGTGGTTTGCCATTTCCTTCTCCACCTCTTTTTTTCAGATGAGGAATTGAGGGAAACAGGGTTAAGTGACTTGCCCAGGATTTATAGCTAGTGTCTTGAGGCTTCCTGATTCCAGGCCTGGCACTCTATCCACTGAACCACCTAGCTAACCCCTATTTGGGGGTTTTCTTGGCAATAATACTGGAATGGTTTGCCATTTCTAACTCATTTTACAGATAAGGAAAACTAAGGCAAACTGGATTAAGTGACTTGACTGGGGTCACCAACTAGTAAGTGTCTGAGGCCAGTTTTGAACTCTGGTCCTTCTGACTGCAGGGGCATCACTCTATCCAATGTGTGACCTCGCTGCCCTATAGTTGTTCCCATCTGTAAGGAGGAAAAAAATGACAAATTTTGTCAGACACTTAGTAGAGATGCCTCGTGCTTCAGTCTGTGGTAAGAAGTTTAATGGTGACAGGGATTAAAATTTTTTGGCTAAAACCAGGATTTTTAGATTTGTAGAGGTTTTAAAAATTCATTTCTAGATTGTCAAAGAGATGACAGGCAATGTGTGAATTATGAAGGACAAGTGTGTGAGAGCCTTGCTAGTCTCTTAATGTGATAGATTACAGTATATTTATTGTGTTGGAAAGTATTTTTAATCATAATTAAAAAAAATAAACTCTTCCTACCATCTGCCAGTTCATTGTTTGAGCATAGAGTCAGAAGAAAGGAGAAACAGTAAAGTGAATAGAGAGGACAATAATATAAAAGAGAAAAAGTAGTGAAAAGGAGAGAGTAGCTTCTAAAATAATTTAAAAAAATGGAGTCGGGGTGTTATATTGGGCTTGAATCAAATGAAAAATTGGAGAAACACAGATGATGCCATGGCCCATGGCCCAAAACATCATTTTCTCATCTTATTTCTATTTATTACATAGGATGGAATGTACTTATACTTATGAAATTCATACTGTAGGCAAACTGACCCAAACTGCTTTTTGAGAAAAGACAGAAGAGAAAAGGAAAGGAGAGAAGAGGAAAGGAACATTTATTAAACACCTGCTATGTGCCAGACATTGTGCTAAATATCTCGTTTGATCCTCACAACAACCTTGAGAGGTAGGTATTATTATTACCCTCATTTTGCAGTTGAGGAAATTGAGGCAGATGGTGGTTTAGTGACAGAGCTAGTAAGTGGCAGATTTGAACTCGAGTCTTCCTAACTCTAGAGCCGGTGCTTTATCCACTGTACCACTTAGTTAGAAACCTCTGCCCTTGAGGGCAGGGACTATTTAATTTTTGGCACAAGAGATTGGCACAAGGTCTGGCAAATAATAGGTACTTAATAAATGCTCCCTGATTCACTTGTTGATCCTGTGAAGATGCCAGTTCAGAAGGTGCATGTGCCCAAACTGTAACTCCTATCTGCTGAACTCCTGGTTGTGTTCATGTTAATGGAAGGATCACCTAGGCATTGTGCTGGTGAATGGATGCCAGACAGATGTTCACATATTGTAGCTTTCTGTCTTCTCCTCACCCTACCATGACAATGGAATGTGCTAAGAAGCCGACTTGTGGATTTATTTCATGCCCTTTTCTTTCCCTGAAGGGGAGGTGAATTTTCTTTTTCTTTTTCCTTTCTTTTTTTGCTTCCCCCCGAATTGCTGCTTTCAACTATAACACAACAGTGACGTTCTATTCCTTTTGCACGCAGACTGACACATCCGGATGTTAGGTCTGTAGCTCTTCTTATTGCCACACATGTTATGGGTTTGTTGACCTAAGGTAGTTCTGCTCTAAGAATGACTAGAGCTTTCTGTTTCCTCTTTCTCTGAGTTCTCCAGATGAAGAGTAACACTCTTTACCCAAATGGCTTTCATGAGCTTTGGGTAATTTGTGTACCTGAGTGAAGTCTTGTCAGATTCCGTTTCATTAAGTTTAAAGAATATGTTGTTCATGAGTTTTCTTTATTTCTATTTTGGTGCCATCCTGCAATGTGCATAAATGAAATCTTACATATTTCATTTAAATGAGAAAGTATTCCTAGGTAGTATAAGTTACCTGCTATTGGTTCCATCTTCATTTGGAATTTGTTGCTTTTAGAATCTTGAATTGCATTTGTTCTATTCAAAATGTCCTTTATTCCTTCTTTCTATGTGCCTTATGCCACTGTTTTTCACCCTATATTTTCTGAAATAAGTTGTCAAATAGCATTATTAAAAGATGATGGTTTTTCATAGAATCACAGATAAGAGTAGAGTATGGGACTTTATAAATCATCAAGACCAACTTAGCCATTTTGCAGATAAGGAAACAGGCCCAGTGAGGTGAAGTGATCTGACCCAAGTCACATAGATTTATTACCTATAACAGCAAAGTCAGGATTTGAAACTAAGTCTTTGGTTACATATATAGAGTCTTTTTTGCTACATATTGTGGCTGTGGTAATAGGAAATGTTTTTCATAGAGTTTTGTGAAAGAAAAGCACCTTTGCACAAATTCATTGCATTCTTATTTTTAAAATGAAATTTTACTCCCAGCTCCTCTTCAGAGACTAGTTTGACCCTGCCTAAGATACTTTGAATCATTGAGATCTCCCATTTTAAAACCTATTTATGACAGCCAGTTTTAGAGATAAGCCTGTAGTTCTGGCTTACTTCTTATAGTAATGTTTACTTTCAACTTCTTTTGCAAAGAATACGTTGAAATGCAGTTAAGCTACACACACTAGGAGTCTCTAACCCCCAAAGACTTTTAGCAGAGGAAATAATTATTAAATTTTCAGGATCAACATCCTCCCCTAAAGAAGGTCACTGTTTATAATATTACTGGGCTAACTTGACCCTAATGTTTTCAAATTTGGCAAAAACATCATTCCTGAGAACACATTTTACAAAGTATAAGGGAAACAACTTTCCATAGTAGATGACATTTAGAAAAATTGAATTAAACCAGGTAATAAGCCTGGTATTGACCCCTTTTGCTTCATTTCTCTGTTCCATTATGATCTTAATCAATCTTCAAAGCACTGTGTTCCAATGGAAATGTAGGAACTCATTACCGAGATGTTATATCACAAGGATTTAAAAAAAATTGTTTTGTAATTTTCAATCTCTAAAATTTGTTCTCTTTTCCTGAAAAGTTGCTCCTGAGAAGTTACTCCAGGTTCCTCCTGTTTTTCTCTGATTTCTTCACATGTATCTGGTTTAACACATGTTGCATGGAGTATATGAGTAGGATAAATCAGAACCACAAACCCCAGAGGAAGTCGATAATGCCACATTTGTTGCACATGATTATAAAACTGTTTTTCAACTTGTTTCTCAGGAACAGTGATGCTCAATTGACTCAGAGGAGTCTTCCTGTGAAGAGGGACCATTTCCTTCAGAAGTACCATCACTCAAAGGTTGGATCCTGATTGCCTATAGACCAATCCCAGTAAAGTGAATACCATAGGACGTTCTTTCATGGTATTAGATTTTTTAAAAAACCTCTAAAATATCATGGGAGTAAGTTTTGGACTTTTTTGTTATACTGAGATTTTGGGTTGTAATGGAATTTAGTCAAACAAAAATTAGCAAAGGAATATTTATCTTAAATTCATCAGCCCCAGAAAAGGTTCTTTTTAGAGGCACTCTCACATATTTCAGGGTTACCTAGATTATACCATAGTTGGGTAATAATTCCAGCATATAATCTAAACATCTGCTAAGAGGGGGAGTAGCTACTAAATCCCACTTTAAAGAATGCCACTGAATAATCTAATAAACATTCTTACTGAAAAGTGGTAAAAAACTGAATTTAATTTCTTCTTTTTAAAATGGTTTCAGGACTGGGTGCTGTTTTTTTCATATACTTGGTTCTGTATCACTATGCTATTTCCATTACCCACAGACCATATAAACAGTGTTTTGTTGATGTGGGTAGGAGAATTCTGCAATAACTAATTGTGAAACAAATATTTTCTTTGGTCCTTTTTCTTATACAGGTCAACTTCAATAAAGAAATTACCTGATTGTATACTATTTGCACTATATTTAGAAAGGGAAGAGGAGAGATGATTTAAAAAAAATGGTTCTTTTGTCTTGCCATCAAATTTTCCTTAGATTTCCCATGCCTGTGTTCCTTCTTAAATGACACTTTTGTTAATTCATTTATTTATTCAGTAAGCATCTATACATACCTTAACTAGATCCTGAGGATATTAAAAATGACCTTGACTTCAAGGAATTTGTATTGCACAGGGTAGTATGGAGTGGAACACCATGTTCAAAGAGAAGTTAGTGTAAAATCTACATAGAGCAATTTTGGTGGAGCAGCTGGATAAGCCCCGTGTAGCTTGGACAGCCTCATGAACTGAGCTTCTAAGAGACTTAATGGTAGAGGGAATATACTCATGGCTTTAGTATGAAGGGAAGTGGCCTATGTAAAGGCATGGAGATGGGAGATGGAATGTCATGGAGGGGAATAGGAAGTTGGTCAATTTGATGAGAGAGAGAGAGAGAGAGAGAGAGAGAGAGAGAGAGAGAGAGTGTGTGTGTGTGTGTGTGTGTGTGTGTGTGTGTGTGTATGTGTGTGTGTGTGTGTGTGTGTGTGTGTGAGAGAGAGAGAGAGATGGTAAGTAACATGCAATAAGCCTGGAAAGGTAGTTTGGAGAAAGCCTAGGAAGGACTTTAAATGTGTAATGGAGGATTTGATCTATTCTGTGCTTAAGAAAGATCAGCTTGACCAGTAGGTACTAGATGGATTAGAAGGCAGAAGAAGCTTGAGACAGCAAACTAGTCAGGAGGCTTTTTCTGTAGTCTGGGTGAGAGGTGATATGAGATTCAACTAGGCAAGGTAACCAGAATTTATTAAAATCTTACTATGTGCTGAAACTCTGAGAATCCAAATACAAGAAAAAGAAAGACAAGTCCTGTCCTCAAGGAGCATACAGTCTAATTGTGAGACAACACACCAAAGGGAGGTATAAAATAGAATGGGGGCAATGTGGAGGGCAGGGAGGAAGGCTGGGGGTAACCTGAAGGGGCATGGTGTCTCAGACTGGAAAGTCAGAAGCACTACTGGAGGGGAATGAAAATGGGTCTGCCTGAGTCCTTCAAAACTGGAGCCCTGGGAGGGAGGAACTCATCGATGGGAGAAGGAAGCCGGTATTGGCAGGTAGATGTCTAGGATGAGCAGGCTATAGGCATGCAGTGAGTTTCCAGGGTGAAACTGCAACAGAGGCATAAAACAAGGGTGGAAACTCTTAAACTGCTCACCCAAACAAAACAATAACAAAGAATAGTCTGAAGGCCAGGAGAAGCTGTGATGTGGGGGACAGCTATGAGTAAATGATATACCGCCTTCCTTTTCTTACTGACTTCAAAAGGTTTGCTTTCATTCGCTGATTCACAGCAGAGAGAATGAGAATCAGGTTTGTTTCATCTCCATATTCTACAGATTGGGCAGGTGATTTTTTTAACTGTGTGGTTATTATGACAAAATGTTAAGATAACAGAAAGTGCAAGTTCTATAGAAGTTATTTATAATGAGGAGAGATGTCTTACCTGAACTTTTGGCAGGAAGAATCAATATCCTGTAAAGCAAACTCTCAGAGAAAGCTTATTCCTAAGTTTGGGCCAAGCGGCTTGGAGGTGAGAGGCAAGGTTCTTTCTTGAGAAAATCTTAGAGATGTGAAATGTGGTAGTTACAGATCTCAGGAGGTGCAAATATGTAGTAAAGTGGATAGATCATTAGGATTGGAATAAGGAAGACATTTTCATGAGTTCAAATTGGGCTGGGCAAGTCTCTTAACCCCGTTTACCTCAGTTTTCTAATCTATAAAATAAGCTGGAGACAGAAATGGCAAAGCATTCCAGTATCTGCCAAGAAAACCCCAAATGGGGTCACGAAAGAGTCAGACATGACTGAAATGACTGCACAACAACAAACAGACCTCATGGTAGAGAGAGGATTTGGAAGGGTATTGGTTTCACAGAAGTGAATAAAGGAAAGAATGGAGCAAAAAGTTAGCATCTAGTTATAATTATACTCAACAGGTTAACCAGGAGAAGATTTGGGCATAGACTTTTGTCTTGGTCTCACATAAGATCTCTAATTAGATTGTCCATCTTACCATGGCACTTGTCTGTTTTCCTGTCCCTCCCTCTATGTCCCCCACCCCAACCCTGGAACAAGGAAAAAATTCATAAGTAAGGTTCTGTCAAGCAGGAATAGTAGATACATATTGTACTTGGCATTCAATAAATGTTGTGTGGAATGAATAAGTTTCTCAGAAGAAAGGTAGAGAGTAGATCTATTTGGAATATGTATGTTTAATGGAATGACTTCATATGCAATCATACTTAACACCTAACCATTAGCTAATATCCAACATCAACTCCTGATTGGGAAAAGTTTGGTCCAGATTTCAAGTGGACATTATTTTGTTGTTTTGACTTACTTCAAACCATGCTGCAGTGGGAACCAAGGGTCTTTGAGCTGCCCTGGACCCATTTTGGTGATGGTTTTGATTTGGAACCAAAGCTGGTGGTTTTTGAAATGCATGAAAGTGTATATAATAATTTTGGGGACCCCTAACCTCTCATCAGCTCAGGGTTTGTTTCCTCTCCTCCCCCTCCTTGGGGTAGCACCTTCTGTAGTGTGGTCCCCATGTTTTGCCCCAGCTTAGTCATCAGCAGGAATCTTCTTCATGTTTTATACTCTCTCAAGCCTTAGTTTTCTAAGTGAACAACTAGACCTACTCTCTGGGAGCAGGATAAGGAGCTTTGGTCTAATTCAGATTCTGTACGAAGCTAGACATTCATGCAAACAGCCACTGTGAAGTTTTTGTATATTGAGATTGTCATAAGTTTTAAAATCCCTTCTAGTTAATGTTATACATTATTCAGGCAACAGTGGTGGAAATTAGATCACTTTTAAAATTTAACTATAACATCTACCTACATACGTATTTTAAGTTAATAAAATTTAAAACTACACTAAGACTTTGAGACATCATGTATTTTCACTTACATTGCCAATACTACTACTACTACCACCACCACCACCACCACCACCAATATTTATATTGGTTCTAATGTATATAGACCTTCATTATGGGCCTGGGGTACCTCAGAAGTTTTCTGGGGTAAATCAAAGAAACTTCTCTTTGAGAAACTAAAAGGATAGACACACCTAAAGAGATGAGTGGCACTGGATGGGGACTGAGTTAGCTCCAGAACCACCACCCTTCATTCCAGTTTCCCTCACTCCTCTGGGACATAAGATTAGGTGTGGCTTCTGCCTTTGTGGAGCCAGGGGGAGAGAGATGGCTTGAGAGATCTGGAGCCACCCCTCACCCAACTTTCCCCAGTCACCACCAGTGGGAGATAGAATTCCCCCAATAAGGGAACTTTTCACGGTCAGATGATCACCTCATCGAACCACCATCAGTACTCTAAAAGTATCTGTTTGTCTCTGGCTCGGGGAGAAAGGTATCTCAGAGAGCCACACCTCTGTGCCATGCCTTCTCCCCATGAGAAGTCCAAAGACTTCTCTCTTGGTTTCCTTTCTCTAGTATCCAAATAAAATATCATTTTATTCTAATTGGATTTGTCTATGAGAGGGTGTAATTCTTTAAAGAGGAATTCCAAGGACCCCTACCCCAACCCCCCATCAATTTCTCCCATAACACCTTCATACACACATATATGGGTATGTACACTTACATGTCTCATTTGATACTCCAAACAGCCCTGCAAGGTAGATGCTATCACTGTTTCACAAATAAGGGGACTGATTCTATCTAATCACTTTTAGCTGGTTAGTCTGGGTAGTCTATCATATTACTAACTTTAAGGGATTAAGTGCCTTGCCCATTTTCACACAGTTAATAAGCACCTGAGATGTGGTTGCACTTAGGTCTTCCTGATGCCAAGTCCAGGTCTCTATTCATTATGCCCACTATGTAGAAGAACTATGTTTGGCTCTTTGTGCCTGCTGTGGAAATTAAGTAGGAGAAAGGAAGGAATATATTTTATTGGCAAATAAAATTGGAAGTAAATATTAATTTTGAACTGCATGGTTTGAGGCATAAATTTGGTTTGGAAATGAAGTAGAAAGAAACATGTTAATGTCAGCATATTGATTCCTGTTGTCACTGGGAAATTTTTGTTTTTCTTGTAAGAAACAACAAAAGGTCACACTACACCAATACCCTGGGCAGAATTTCAGCACTCTCTTGATGTTCCATCATTTTCCAATTCTCTTCAGTTTGAAAATGGAGGTGTCTTTTCCCCTTTTTACATTTGCTTTTTAAAAGTCATGTTGTACATATTCATTTTTTTTTAAAAAGAAAACCTACACAGTAAACTAATGGAGGTGGATCAAAAGGGCTTTTCTCTCCATTTTAAAGGCTGGGAGAACTGAGGCAGAGCAAATTGTGACCTTTCTGAAAGCTTCTTGAAGCTTCTTTACCCCAGGGCAATTTTCCTTTTTTTATTACTTTAGCAGTATCAACATTTCCCAGACTCCACACTAACAGCTCCTCACAGAGAGAAGGACAAACATAAACATCAGAGAGGAATTCTTGGAATTTTCTGTTTTGAATCCTGAAAAGTATAATAAAACATTGTATCTACAGATCATGTCCTTGGCTGTGTACTTAAAAGAATACTGTATAGACAAGCAAAGGAGATGCTCCCACTTTTATCAACTCATTTTTAACTTCTGGCCTAGTCCACATATTTCCCTAGTCATAAAAGCTATTATGTGATTTTTTTTTCTTGCAAAAGCAATCAATCCAGAATATGAGAAAATTTCCCCATCACATATTTGCATATTATTATGAATATTTTACTTCATATTAACTACATATCCTTTTTCTTGCAGCTTTTGTTTCTACAGATTTGACCTTACCCATGGCTGCTGATGGCAATGACATTGTAAGTATGTTTTTAGCTAGAGAGATATTAGGGGTCAGATGGATGTAGAAGAACACTTAAAAATCATAGTTGAGTTCATTGTGTGCTTGAATGACTATTTTTTCTCAATTCATTAATTACAATACAGCTAAATTATACTATCATTAGGTCCCAAAGGTTTTATATTCACCAAGTGTTTGATTAGGCTCTCCTCTTTAGTAATCTAATTATCATCTGGCAATATTGTGTATCTGTATTGTATTGTCCCTTGTATTTTAAAGTTGATGCTACTGATGACCTTATCACATGTGAATACACAGTTCAATAGTACAAGTACCTTTATTTCCACTGAGTTGCCTTTTCCAATGTGTTTCCACGTCCACTATCTCAATTGTTGCTCACAACAACCATGTATGGTAAATAGGGCATTGGTAGAACAGATGAGGAAACTAAGGCATAAAGAAGTTAAGAGAATTGGGATGGAATTCATGGTTAGAACAGGAAACTGGAAGTTATTCTTTGCTTGGAGGGAACAGATGCAATAAAATGGGAGGAAAAAGTGAAGTGTATACTAAGATGGAGAAAGAAATGGCAAACTACTCTGGCATCTTTGCCAAGAAAATCCCACATGAGATCACCAAGAGTCAGATATGACTCAACAAAACAACAACTGTTAAGGTAAATGAATTTGAGGCACAGATGCAAAGTAAAAACACTGGATTGAGGAAAAACCAGGGAAAAAGAGAAATATTTAATATTGAGAGTACATAACAGATGACCCATACCAATCAGAGGATCATAGATTCACACCCAGACTTACCTTAAAAGTTAATTTTTCAGGGGCAGTTAGGTGGTACAGTGGATAGAGTACCTGCCCTGGATTCAGGAGAACCTGAGTTCAAATCCAGCCTCAGACACTTGACACAAGCTGTGTGACCTTGGGCAAGTCACTTAACCCATATTGCCAAACCAAAACAAAAGTTAATTTTTCTTTTGGACTCATCCCTGAATCCATGTGGCAGAACTAGAATTTGAACTCAAGTTTTAACTCCAGATCCAGTATCTTTCTATTATGCCACATTATTCTCTTGAGGAGATGAATAAAGATTTACTAATACTGATTACAGTCAGTGTCTGGGGGCAGCTAGGTGACACAGTGGATAGAGCCCTTGACACTTACTAGCAGTGTGACCCTGAGCAAGTCACTAAACCCCAATTGCCTCACCAAAAACCAACCAACCAACCAAAACAAAACAAAACAAAAAAAACCAAAGTCAGTATCTGGACATCTATTGGCAGTCTCACTTATAAAAGCAGGGTATCTGATTAATTATTTCCTTGCCTTGCTGATAATTTCATTTCTTGAAAAGAAGAAAAAGCAATGAAAGGAACTGATTCTTTGGATTTAATTCTTTTCATCAGGGAGAAAATGTTTGGTGAAGAAAAATGGGAAGCAGGGGAAATCATTTTAGAGTTTGTAATTGGGAAAGAAGTCAGTTATGCAAAAAAGCATTTATTAAGTGCTTACTATATGCTAGGCTGCGTGATAGGCATCTAGGAGGCACAGTAGATATATGTGAAGAAATATGACCTAGGTGATAGTTATTTTTAGTTGCCTCTGAAGCTAGTAGAATATCAATACACACAGATGGTTAATTAATGAATGGATTAATGTTGGAAATAAAGGAAATCTCTATTGGTAGGCTTTGTCATTTGTACTTTGCTGTTCAACATTTTTGCCAACAACTTGAATGGGGAACTAGAAGGTGCATTTATTATATTTTCTGATTGAAAAATCTGAGATAATGTTTAAAAAATTCAAGAACAAAAACAATGAAGTTATATTAATGAATGACAGAACCAGTATTCAAAAATATCTCAATAGGCAAAAATGATGGTGTTATTGTATGAATATGAGTCATGGAATATCATTCTCTGAAAAATTAAAATTGAATCACCTAAACTGCAGTGGGAAGGTTCAGGGTGGGTGTAAATGGGTCATGGTACATTACCACACAAGAACTAACTGTTCAAAAGATGCAGCCTAAAAGACATGATAAGAGGTATATGACCAGAAAAGAATGTGGACTGACCATGTGGTGAGAGCAAGGGATAACTGATGGACCATGCATTGGGAGAGTGGTGAAATTAGATGATTTGGGACACAGGATCATAGGTGAAGACACCTATCTTTTTATAGATGAGAAAACCAAGGACCAGAATATTTAAGTGGCTTACCCAACATCACACAGGTGATAAATAGCAGAGACTGTAGTCCAGTCCTAGGACTCAAAACCTAGCATTCTTTCCAATGTACCCTGCTTCCAACTTCAAGGTTCTAGAACTAAAGCCATATAGGAAATTAGTAGAGGCATATTATTAAATATTATTAGAAGTAGCTAGGTGGATGAGCTCTGAACTTGGAGTCAGGAAGAACTGAGTACAATTTATAAGCTGTGTGATCCTGGGAAACTCACTTAACCTCGATCTCCCATAGTTTCCTCACCTTTAATATAGGAAAAATAATAGTACCTGTCTCCCAGGGTTGTGGCAAGAACAAAATGAGATCTGATTTGTAAAGCACCAATGCAAACAAAATAAAGTTATTCTGCATGGCTAACTCATTACAAGTGAATGGTTTCCAATTTTTGTTCTGTTTTTATTTTACCACAATCATCATCAAAGTGCTGGGTGGGACTAGAAAGTGGGTTTTTTGACTCCTAGTGTAGGGGACCTACCATTATGACACATGTCCTGCTTTCTTTTCCCACTGGACGAATTCTGTCCATTAGTTGTTCATTCTTGGTAGGGTAGAGAACCATTTGTCACTCTTCATCTCATATGAGTTGGAGGCCAACTGCTCTAGGTCAGAACAAGTTACCCTAACTGACCTCTGTATTAAGTTGAGGCATCCATTACCATTTCTGTCTCAGCTGTTGTTTGTGCTACACTAAATGATGTTCTCCTGCATTTCTTCTGTCTGCCCTCCAACAACAAATCTATTCTAGCTTGTTTTATAGTTTACAAAGTTTTTGGAATTTCCTATTGTCTTCTGATATCCATAAAGTTCAGGCATGAGATCTGTGTTCAGGTTAATAGAGCTTTTGGTTTTAGAACTTTGATTCTAGTAGACTGATCTTAACTATAATTTTATTTCTCACGATCCTGTTTTGTTTTGTTCATTTAATCTGGCATGGTTAACTCAGGAACCACAATTCTATACATTTAAAACCATGCAGCTGAGATCCTGAAGCCACATTATTTTTGGTTTGAATACAAATTCATCATATTATAGGCTATGTTTTTTTTAATCAAAGGAGCCTTCAGAGTCTTTCAAATACCAGAACTAAACGTGGAATCAGGTTCTTTTAAAGATCTTGGGGTATTGGTGGTCTCTAGATTCATTATGAGTCAACAGTATGATTGGGTAGACAAAAAAGGTTAATGCAATAGCTTGCATTAAGGAAAACATAATAGTGTTTTGAAGAAAAGTAATACTTCCATTACATTCTTTCCTGGTCAGATGACTACTTGAGTAATGTGTTCAAATCTGGGCTGTACATTTCAGGAAGGGCATTTCTTGCCAGTTGCCCCACTGCCACTGTCCCAACTCTACCTACCTGGACCAGCACTCTCTGTATTTTGCTCTAAAAGGCCTACTCGTGGACTTTAGATGTGTCATAGTCCCTGTGGAAATTAATCTATGAAACTCTTGAAATCTTACCCTAGGACTAAAACATCTTGCTTTGGGACTGAGTCACCCTAAACTTACTTAGCCCACTATATCCTGTTTGGGCATTTCCTAGGCTATGTTGCTACATATATATCCTACTCCTTCCTTCCACCCACCTTTTTACGTCTTGACTTAGGCATGATTGTCAAATCAGTTTTATCATTATTTCAGGAAAGGTCAATTGAGATGTGGATGAATTTAACATCTGTGACTCTCTTGATGAAATGATTTTCCAGCACCCCTTCCCTTTATGTATTGTCTCTCCTTTTAGAAAGTAAATTCCCTGGGGAAAAGGATTATATCACTTTTTGAGCTAGTATCCCCAGTACTTCCTTAGAATGGTAAGTGTTTAATAAATACTTTTTGTTTATGAAGGAATAACAATAAATTCTAAGAAATACTAAAAAATGTAATAAACACTTTTATGTTTGTATCACACGAATAGGGTGACCAAAATGGTAAGAGTATTGTGGTACTTAGGTCCATATGAAAATAAATTTTAAAAAACTGAGGATGTCCAACCTGAAGAAGAAAAGACTTAAGGTCTATACAATTGCAGTCTTCAAGTATTAGGATATTTGTCCTGTGAAAGAGGGATTAAACATGATCTCTTTACCTCTAGGTTTTAGAAATAGGAACAACTAATCCTTTGGCTAGAGAGAGGTAGATTGAAGCTTGATATAAGGATAGACTTACTAATAATTTGTCATTATTTCAGTTGTATTCAACTCTTTGTGGCCCCATTTTGGGCTTTTCTTGGCAAAGATAGTGGAGTGGTTTGCCATTTCCTTTTCCAGTTCATTTTACAGATGAAGAAACTAAGGCAAACGGGGTTAAGTGATTTGCCCAGGATTATTTAGCTAGTAAGTGTTTGAGGCCAAATTGGAACTCAGGAGTCTTTATGACTCCAGATCTGGGACTCTATAGACTGCTACCCCAAAGTGAAACAAACTATTTCTCCTCATTGAAAACCTTCAGCAATAGGCTTGGATGGTCACTTATCAATAACATTGTAGAGGCTATTCTTGATTGGGTACAGGTTGGGCTAGTTGGCCTCTGATGTTCCTTTCATTTCTAAGATCCTCTGAACTCTTTCAGAACAAATGATATCATCTAGTGCACTCAAACAGCACCTTTTAAAAATTTTCTCATTGTGGTTGAAAAGAGTCAACAAATTCATAAAACTGATAAAGAGCTAAAACTGCAGTCTAATGAACTGTTAGATATTCCCCTAAGTACGGTCTATCTAGCCTAATGAGCTCATTTTGAATATGTGAAAACTGCCACTTGGAAAGATGAAAGTGACATGTCCTAGGTCATGTTAGTGGCAGAATCTGAGATTCTGTTAGTGGCAGAATTGAGATTAGACCACACTTTTTTTGACTGCTTCATTTTCCTTCTACTATACCATATTGCCTCAAAATAAATTTATTCACTAATAGAATCGATCTTGGCACAAGAAAAAAATTGTTATTATTTTGACATTGCTCTTAAAGGATTTTTTTTTTTTAGTGAGGCAATTGGGGTTAAGTGACTTGCCCAGGGTCACACAGCTAGTAAGTGTTGTGTGTCTGAGGCTGGATTTGAACTCAGGTACTCCTGACTCCAGGGCCGGTGCTCTATCCACTGTGCCACCTAGCTGCCCCCGATCTTAAAGGATTTTAAGGTATTCATGATATTCTTCAGCTCCCATTTACTCTATCAACATGACATTGATTTTCTGATTACTATTTCACTGGAAAAAAAGATGAACAACTTCCTATAATGTTTTATTCCCCCAAAACTATACTTAGAGTTCTTTAGTCTAAGATAGGCATTAGTAATGGTATACTTTAATTACAAAAGGAAAAATACAGACCCACTTAAAAAACATGGGACTCAACAGGCATTTGAGAAATTATCTATTCCATCTCATTGCTGTCATTTCTTCCCCTAAGTCCAGCACCTCCCAGACTTAGTCTTGTCATGAAGTAATACCATATTACTGAGCTAATACTGAAAGACACAGGATTTTAGCATCTTAGATTAGACTTCAATAGTAATTACAGAAATAAAATTCTGTTTTTGAGGAAGAAATTCAGCCTCTGGTTTCCTTTAATCAGTGAACTACTGTCTCAAAATACAATACTTACTTAAGGGGTGAGTTTTCTTCCCCAGAACATAAATGTACTGATAAAGTTCACAGCAAGTAATAATTATGATTTGTTGAATGTCTTGTATTATTGTACACAAGTTCATTCACCATCTAGCAGTGAACATTTACTCCTGGAGTTGTTATTAATCTTGGTTGGGTCCCTTCCATCTTAGGTCCTGTTTGACAACATATTGGTACATGCTATTTTTGCCACAAGGAGATAGCTTATTAAAAGTGGTACAATTGGAGGTCACCAAAGAGAGAAACTGTGCTTGTTTTTATATTTTGAGGAATGTTGTAAGGCTGCTACAAGCATGAAAAACATGAAGATGTTGACATATCCCTGGGAATAGATCCTTGGAGTAGGATAGGGAGTAGATCTGTGATTTTACTAGTGTGAGAAACTTTGCAGACAAGGAAAATTCTGTCAATGCCGGTCAAGGACTTCTCTGAAACTTACAATCTTAAGAACTGCCTAGAGCACTGAGAGGTTGAGGGCCACAGAATCGGTATCTGTCAGAGTCAGACATTGAACCCAGATCTTCTTGGCTTCAGAGCCAGCTCTATCTACGATGGACACTGCTTTTCCTTGGAGTAGGGGTTGTTTTTATTGGAATAACTAGGGTTCTTACCATGGGGTCATATGAAAAATTGCCAACCATTATTCCAAGAGTCATGTCTGATCAAAGACTTCCTGTAGTAGGACAATAGGGTTGAAATTGAAATGTCAGATAATGAAATCACCAAGATCTGAACCAATGTTCAGTGGAAGGACAGTTCCATTTGGTAAGGAGGCTGTATTCAGATTCCATCAGTTCTTTCTCTGGAGATGTATAGAATTTTTCATCTTGAGTCCTTTGGGATTGTCTTGGATCATTGCATTACTGAGAATAGCTGAGTCATTCATAGTTTGTTGTTCATGTTATAATAGTGCTATTACTTTATACAATGTTCTTCTGGTTCTGCTCATTTCACTCTGAAATGCAATAAATCTTGATGAGGACGAGATCACTGTGGATTAAAGTGGTCAGGGAAAGCTTCCTGGAGCCTTGAATTAAATATTGAAGGTTTTGTACAATGTGCATGGTGGAAGGGTTAACAACATGAGCAAAACCATACAGGTGGGAAAGCATGAGACTTATTCAGGGGACTATGAGAAAGTTGTTTTTTTCCCTTTTTTCCGGCCCCAGAGAATTTCCCACATTTTTTTCAGTATAATATGCATACGATGTCTATTCTTACCTTGCTATTTAAGGGGAAGAACAATAATAATAACATTAAGTGTAGTTGCATCTTGCATTTTGAAAAGTTGTATGTGAATCAAATGTCTGTAAATTGTTGTTTTGAATGTATTACAGGAGGTTGTTTTTTTAAAGATGTCCTGTTTTTCATCCTTTTTGCAAATGAAAAGATTACATTCCAATTCAACTTTTCTATAAGTCTGGAATTTCATATATTGAGTCTACCTAAAACAGAGTGGGCTTTAAAATATTTAATAACTAATATTATGGCAATAAGAAGTGGTTATGAAACAATCAATGAGTCAATCAACAAACTCTCCTGTTGCTCCCGGCAGAGTGCTAGCCACTGGGTATAAAAAGACAATAGTGAAAATAGGATTTGTCCCCAAGGAGTAAAGAAAGCATATGCATATTTTGGTATAGCAGGTAGGGAAGCATCATGCCTTTAAGTGAGCCACTTTGTGAACTTTTCTCTTTTCAGGAGGTAATTTTTTACCCCTCTTTCCCTTTTTAGATGACCTGAAGTCAGAGCAAGCTTGTGTATGCAGGGATGTTTCACTAATATGGACCTATTCATCTTAAGGAGGCACAGAAATCTGGCTTTTCTTTCTAGCAATGTCACTGGTTGGCTGAATTGTCAATCGAGATCAGGCCAGCCAGAGACAGTTTAAATCAGTTATTATATCCAACTAGTGAACCTGATGCTTTCTGACAGTTCAGCCAGGCATTGACACGGGATGGAGGAACGCGGCAGGATGCTATGCATATCCTCCTTTCCTCTCTTCTTTTTCCCCTCTGCTGGTTAGACACAGGAAGAAGGTTGCTGGCAGCAGACCGAGGATAAAAAAGCTCTGAAATGGCAAAGCACAGGCAGACATTACTGAATTCTCAGACTACTGCTGGTAACTTGCCTGCTGCTGCTAGGTGTCTAGACGGAAACAAGAATACCTGCCTGCCCTCCAGTAGCTAACCATCTAATTATTTAATTGAGGACACAAGAGACAGTCATAAAACTACTGGAGAATTCAGGGAGACATAGAATTAAGTGCTAATAAGAGAAGGGGTTCTTGAAAGTATGTTTATATCCTCATTAGAATGTGAGTTCCCTAAAGGCAGGGACATTTTCACTCCTTCCCCCAACCCCAATCCCCTCACAGTCTGTATTCTCAGTGCTTAGCACAGTGCTTGGTATATGATCATTGATTGAATGACTGGCAGGGGGTAGTGACACAACTTTTAAATGCTATTTCAAAAGAAGCTGTTGCTCAAGTGGAAGTGGGCAAAAGGTGTAGGCTCTGGTAAGCGACTTATTCTTTCCATCTGACTTTTCTTCCTTTGAGAAATGTTTACAATTTCATGACAAGTTAAAGTTATGTGATAACAATTCTTCTTAGCCTTACTGCTAAGTTAGCAAAAGAGGCAGAACTTAGAATGCAGAGTACTGAATGATACGTGACAAAAGTAGAAAGGAAATATATAAAAATAAACAGTGCAGTGATTTTAGATTCCCTGAAGTGTTTAGGACACATCTTCAGGAAATCAAATCACAAAAGTCAGGAAATACAGAAACTAAAATACTTAGAGCCCCACAATGTAACCTATATATCACATCTCATTTTCCCTTGATTAGATGCAGGGTACCATTTCTTAAAAATTGTTTATGAAATGAGGAAAAGCAAATGCTATTGTAAAAGCCATCTTTCTTCATTTATTATAGACAAGCTGCTGAGCTGGGGGTCAGGAAGATCTGATTTCAAATCTTGCATTTTATACTTAGTGTTCTGTATGACTCTAGGCAAGTCCCTTAACTGCTTTCTGCCTCGGTGTTCTCTTTTGTAAAATGAGGATAATAGCATCTACCTTCCAGGGTTGTTGTGAGGATCAAATGAGATAACAAATTGCAAAGCACTTTGTAAACTTTAAAGAGTGATATAAATGCATTTACTATTACTGTCCTTGATTGCCAAAGCCTTTAATTGGAAATAATAATTTTCTTTAAAAATTTAATATATAATATTTTATTTTCTCCTAATTACATAGGAAAACAAATTTTTAGCATTCATCCCTTCCTGAAACAGTAAGCAATCAGATAGAGGTTATACATGTATAATCATATAAAACAGGAAATAATAATTTTCTATTTTAAAGATAGATTCTTAGAGGCAATGAAGATATTTATGAATATCTACATTTAATTTTGTTTTCTTTGTAATCCTATATATATGTATATGTATGTATGTGTATATACACATACACACACACACACACACACACACACACACACATAGGACTTAAATCTTTTCCCCTTCATTGAATGCTTATTATATTGACTCAGAACATGTCTACATGGCACTGAGCAAGGGATTTGGGAATATATAATTGTAAAGTTTTATTATAAGTTAATTAATGATTATATAGCCTATGTATGAAAATCAGTCTTTTTTTTTAATTTATTTTTAAAAATTTTTTGTGGGGCAATGGGGGTTAAGTGACTTGCCCAAGGTCACACAGCTAGTAAGTGTCAAGTGTCTGAGGCCGGATTTGAACTCAGGTCCTCCTGAATCCAGGGCTGGCATTTTAACCACTGTACTACCTAACCATCCCCGAAAATCAGTCTTAATAATGTATGGTCATAACTTGAGTTTGGAGTCAGCTAAATTGGGAGATACAAGATAAGAATAGACATCGTAAGTGGCCATTTTTTGTGCCTGAATTATTCAAGTGGGTGTTCTCCACTGTATTTTAAATTGTCTACTTTTGAGCAATTATTCAACTTGGAAACTTCATAGAATCACAGACTTACTGGGAAGGGACCTCACCACTGTCTCATTCAATGTGTTCTCTAAAGAAGCAACCCTTCTATAAAATACACTCTGGGGTAATGGTTACTTAGTGGTTATCTTATAAACTTTCAAACAACAATAGCAACCAGCAACAACAACCAACACCATAAACAACAGGAAATATTGATTACTTCCATAAAAAGGTTTGGCATTTGCCCCAGTGTCTTGCACTCAGAAAGTTCTCAGTAAATGCTAAATATAAAATAAATTAATTAAGTACCCTGGAAAGGTTAATCTTCAGTAAGCACAACTCAAGCCGTTGGGTGAATTCTTTCTGTTTCGTCTATAATGATTCCATTGAAAAGAGTGAGTTTTGAATCTGGATGGTGTTCTGGTGACGAGTTGTGATCTATCTCTCTTTGGAAACCATTATTGCACAAAGAGCTCTCCTATCTGTCATTCCCCAAATACAAACCCACAAGTGAGACTTTCTTCATGCTGACACTGAGTACATTGGTTCTACTTCCTGTTTTGAGAAATAAGATGTAGCTGATATTTACTGAAGTTAAGACAGTAATTTGTTTTCCATCTGAATGAATTCAGCTTTAAGGTCCTTGGAGTATAATAATAGCTAACATTTACATAGTGCTCTAAGATTTTCAAAGCACTTTATGAATCTTACAATAATCCTGATGCTATTAATATTCCCATTTTACAGATAAGGAAACTGAGACTGAGACTGAGTGGAGTTTAGTGGTTTGTAATGGCTCACAAAATTAGTGTCTGAAGCAGGATTAAAACTCAGGTTTTCCTGACTTCAAGTACAATACTATATCTACTGTACCACCCAATTACCTAGAAATAAAATATAATACAGAAGAGGAAATTCTATGATTTTCAATTTATAAAGCCTATCTAAGGATGGTGAGAGGGGTATTGTGTGGAGTTATAATCTCTTTGAGAAGTTCTTTGGATTATATACAAGTTTAGATTAGAAGGGTCTTGACCAGTGCAGATCAAAGTTTAAGGCTTCTGAAAAGAATAAATAAAATGTCATATGTTATTTAAGATCATTTGTAATCACCAACTAGACTCCTGATTGGTTCAAGTCTCACTTCTGGTACTCAATAGATTTATTACCCTGATCAAGTCACTAAATAGATAGGTTTGTTTATTTACAGTCAACTTTCTAAAACTGTAAGATGCAGAGAAAGTGCCAATCTATATAGGTAAAGGGATTTTCTTCATTGAGAATTCCTTATACCAATGTAATAATAGGTATGAAAAAAGGTACAATTTCCCCAATGCAATTCAGTCTGCTTTCTTGCCCTACTGATTTCAGGGTCCAGCTCTTTGTCTGTCTTCAGCATCTTTTCAAGAAACATGGGTGTACAGTGGGTGAGAGCATTGAACTTGGAGTCAGGAAGTTCAGTTCATTGTTGTGTCTGACTCTTTCTGACCTGATTTGAGGTATTCTTGGCAAAGATACTGGAGTAGTTTACCATTTCCTTCTCCAGCTCATTTTATAGATGAAGAAACTGAGGCAAACAGGTTTAGGTGATTTGCCCAGGGTCACACAACTAGTAAGTTTCTGAGGCTAGATTTGGAACTCAGGAAGAGGAGTCTTCAGGCTCATACTCTATCCACTCTGCCACCCTGAGTTTAAATTATACTTTATACATTTTAGCCATATAACCCTGGTTTATCTCTCTTAGCCTTGGTTTCTTCATCTTTAAAATGTGCATAATAATAGCATCTACCTCACTGAGTTGTGGTGAAGATTAAATGGGTTAACATATGTATAATGCTTTGTAAACTCTTAAGTGCTATATAAATGCTAGCTATTGTTACTATGGACTAATTCAATGGGATGACTATTGAAATAAGCATCCTGGAACTTCATTCAATTTATTGATTCTACAAATATTTTCAAGTGACAACTATGTACTGTGCTAGCACTGTGCTAGCCACTGGTCTTCAATAACTCAGGAAGATAGAGTTGGGCTGATGACTTTATTCAACTCTGCCTCACTTAAATCTAATTCACTGCAAATCAAGTCATCACTTGTGATGTCATTGGTCCTCTTCAAAAAATGAAGAATGAACAAGTAAAGTATATAATATTCAGGCAGAATTTGGGCTCTCTGACTAACTACACATTTTTTTTTTTTGGTAGCTTGTTAAGTCTTGACCAATTTGTGGTTGAGGAAACATTTAGGTTACTGGAAACATTTTTGTAATGAACTAGCAGATTATATCATCATATCTGTAGATAGAAAGTCACTGGGAGGGAAAGTTGGAGAAAGAGTAGATTTTTTTCTTGAGAACTCCCTCAGTCCTTGAGTAGGTAGCATTAGCTTGGGTTTTTTGCCCTGAGATTCCTGTAGAGTTGATCTTCCTTGCTATTGTTCTTTTCTGCCATAGCTCAGTCCTATCAACTCTTTTTCCATTTATTGGTTGCCCCAAGGCTGTTTTTGTTTTTGACCTTAGCTCTGTATAGAGTGGCTCCTTTCTCTCTTCTTCCAACCCTTAGAATTCCTATCTGGTTTTAAGAGAGCACTTTCCTTTTATACAAATTATACAAATTCCTGAGCATGACCAAGTCTATCAAGTAATGGATTTGATTGATTCCAAGTGGTGGCTAGGTCTTGTTCACATTAACTGTTTAAATAATAAAGGTAATCACTTGTAAGTGAGGGAGATAATTGGGTCCCACCCTTACATATATATCCTTTACTTCTCTATGGATATGCTTTATCCCCACACTA
Organism: Dromiciops gliroides; assembly: GCF_019393635.1. Classification (NCBI taxonomy): domain Eukaryota; kingdom Metazoa; phylum Chordata; class Mammalia; order Microbiotheria; family Microbiotheriidae; genus Dromiciops; species Dromiciops gliroides. The sequence goes on along the minus strand of NC_057864.1, from coordinate 395,148,583 downwards.
AAATGTGAGATCCTTGAAAGTGACTATTCTCAACAATACGATGATCTGAGACAAACTCAAAGGACTATTGAAATATACTATCCACATCCAAAGAAAGAACTGATATTGATGGAACAGACTGAAGCATGCTATTTTTCACATTCTTACAATTCTTTTTATGATTGTTTGCTTGTAAAAAGTGAAAAAAAGAAAGTAAATACTGTTTCACTTTTGTATTTCTAGCACTTAGTAGTGCCTCATATATAATAGCATTTAATAAATGCTTGATGATAGGTTATTAGTCTCATAAAAGATTATATAGATGGGAACCTATCTGTCAGTAGTTCTTGATGACTTCTCAATCCCTTTTCTTTTGGCAGTAATAAGGTCTGCAATTTGCCCCCCCCCCCCCCTTAGGATCTTTTGCTCTTTCAGGTACCTTGCCCATTAATGCTCTGCTGTGCTCAAAATTGTGTCACTCCCATCATGGAACTCCTCTGTGTATACTTGACCTACTTCAGATGTGTTTCCTATTTTTTTTTCTCCTAGTGCTATTTCCACTTCCTACCTAAACACATCTGGGATTGTGATACATACTGGTTTTTCTGCCCAAGGGTGAAAATAGTTTGTTTCAAAAATCTTTATTGATATTTTATGTATTTCTTTGATTCATTATTCTCCTTCCTATTTTGTTCTCAAATGCCTGATGGATGGCATGACTTACTTTGGACTATTACCAAGATTCCTTTAAACTTTTTCCCTCCACGGCTTCTTTATGTTTTATGAGATAAAAATGCTCATCATCTTCCATCATCCATCTTATTTCTTTTCTTATCAAAAATATTTAAATAAGTCAGGCACTGGGACTGGAGATATGAAGATAAAAACAGCACAACCCCTGCTGTCGAGGGATTTATTGTCATCATAATATTATCTTTCTCTAAAAATGAATATTAAAAGTGATGAACCATATGAACTATAAATAACTCTTTCCTTTGGATTCTGCACCAGACAGCTGAGGACTGGTCTTGCACCAAAAGGAAAAACAACATCCCTGCCCTTAAGGAGATTATTTTCTAATGTGAGGTGACAACATGCAAAAAAAATTATACTTTTGAGTTATATACATTATAAGTTTAAGTCTTTGTATTCCCAGTATTTGTCACATATAGTGGAATATAGTAGCACTTTTTGATTGAACAATTGGGTGTTTAACTGAGTGAAGGTGAATTTTCAAGAAAGTAAAAAAATTGGAAAATATTTTGAGATTAAAGAAAAAATAAGAAAAAGATTTATCAATTACTCAGAAGCTTTATATCAGACGATTGTGAAAACTTTCTTCTTGTAAAACACTGAACATGGAAAGCACCATACATAACTTCAGAAAATGACTGATTTCCAGTGTGGGATTTTGCCTTTCTACAGTGAGATTATTGACTAACTAGAGTAAAGGTCAAGAGCAAAACCAAATGCGAAGAAAGTATAAAGCTGAGAAGGTAGTGCGCAAAATTGCAATAGTTCCAACCTGACCTATTTAAACAAGCTCTGATAAACGGGAAATGGATGTGGATTTTGATTATCTCCATTTCTTAGAGCAGTTAGTTAATAAGAAGGAACCACTCCAACAGGGAGGCCAAAAGGACTCACATAAAACTTGGTCCCCTTGCCAAGTGAAGAGAATAGTATTAGTTTAACTAGTACTGGTTTAGCTAATAAGCTAATTTTCAATGTATTATGAAGAGTGATTATGACCAGTATTATAATGTTTTCACCAAATAGTCAAAAGCAGTAGAAGGGAAAGTAAATCAATAGAATGCTTTGTGTGAGACCCAGATAGGCCAGATTACCCTCAAGGGTATGTATGAGATGAAACTGGAAGGATGATAAATATCCGTGAAATAGAAAAGATTTTCTAGTGTTTTACAAGATGATTTATTCTCATCATTGATGACAGTGGAACCTCCACTTTAGGATTCAATGCCTCAGGATCCCACATACTGTATAAAGAAGTGGGAATAGTGTTAAGAAAATGAATTTGGGAGGAGTTACTGAATCTGGTGAAATATATACAGAAGAAAACCATGTTGGAGGTGACATAATTTTAGCAGAATGCAGATATCTATTTTTAAATATCTTAAAAGTTATCAAAGGGGGCAGCTAGGTGGCGCAGTGGATAGAGCACTGGCCCTGGATTCAGGAGGACCTGAGTTCTAATGTGGCCTCAGACACTTGACACTAGCTGTGTGACCCTGGGCAAGTCACTTAATCCCCATTGCCTTGCAAAAAAAAAAGTTATCAAAAAATGAAAAAGGATCATGGATAGCATTGTCATTAAGAAAATGGAAACCCAGGAGACACTGGCAACAAACAACTCATATCCTACTTTCTCATCTTAATAAAATCTTTAATTGCATATACTATGCATGTAATAAAGGAGACAAGTTAGACTTTCATGATTAATATTCTACTGTAGACCACATCTCATTTGTGCAATTTATTGAGTGTCAATAAAAGATTCTACTGTGCATATCAGGCATTGTATTGTTAATTGTCCATAAATAAGTCACTTCAACTGTACCAAAATTATGATAGATGTAGGATTGGGAAGTGTAAGCTTGAGGTGTGATTTTTCCATTGTATACTGAAAGATCCTTTGCACATACTAGGTCCTTAATGTTTGTCGAATAAACGAATGATTTTTTTTTCTCCTGGCTCTGCACTCCTTAGGAATGGCTCTTGCTTACCTCTTTTTGTCATTCTCTTTTGCTCTGTCTTGGCACAGTTGTGCCAACTCTCTTATATTCCTCCTCAGAAAGCCAAAACCTTTCTTCTTGGCATCCTTTCTCTTCTGAGTTCTATTTGCCCAGGATCCTGTTTTCAGCTGTGCTTAATTTACCTGCCTTACATGGTTGTGGAGAAAACACACTATAAACCTAAAAGTTCTGTTATTATTAACCAATTTAATGAACTTATCTGGGTCAAAGTTTTAATGAGTGCTAATCATTTCACGTGTTATTCTTCTTCTGTAACTTATTCACATCTTAATGGAGGACTCCTGGATATAATACAAAAGCATCAGTTTTCAAATTTTTTGATCTAAGGACCCTTTTATACTCTTAAAACTTGAAGACTCCCAAAGACCTTTTGTTTATTTGTGCTATTTCTATTGATATTTACTGTTAGACATCAAAACTGATAAAATTTTAAAATTTATTTTTAGTTCATTAAAAACAATAATAGACTCATTACTATATGTTTACACAAATAATGATTTTAAAATGAAAATTACTCTATTTTCCAAAACAAAAAAAATAGTGAAAAGAGTGGTATTGTTTGTCTGGTTTAATAGAAGACAGCTGGATTCTTATATCTGCTTCTATATTCAGTCTTTTGCAATGTGTTATTTTGGTTGAAGTATATGAAGAAAATCTGGTCTCACATAGATATGCTATTGGAAAAGGAAGGATTATTTTAATAGCCTCTGCAGATAATTATGTACATTTTTCTTTGATACTACACTAAAACTCTAGGAATGGTAGGTATTTCCTTAAAGATTAGTTGCAATGTGGTTTCTGACAATTCTAAGTATTATTATGAAAATTATTTTGACCTCATGGACCTAAAAAGGGTCTCCAGGACCCCATAGAGGTTCTAGGACTCTACTTGCAGAACCATGATCCAACAGCATTTCCCTATTGGTATGAAATTAACATCAAGTTGATTGGCCAGTGGGAAGGCAATGAGGGTTAAGTGACTTGCCCAGGGTCACACAGCTAGTAAGTGTCAAGTGTCTGAGGGTGGATTTAAACTCAGGTCCTCCTGAATCCAGGGCTGGTGCTTTATCCACTATGCCACCTAGGCACAGGGTAATGGGGTAATAGCTACTTTGAATTAGCCCCACATCACATGACTACTCAGAGAAGGTATTGTCCTGATAATAGTTGTATCTACATACATGCATCTCAGGGAACTCATAAAAAGTAAGCAAAATTCTGTTGTTGTTTCTTGTTTTCAAATGACAAACCTTAGGATTTAGAACTGGATAGGGTGCTGTACTTGTATTCATGAAGGTTTCTTAGAAACCTATTAGACTTGTGATGCTGAGCAAGCCACTTCTCTGCCTGCCTCAGTTTCCTCATCTGTAAAATGGTGATGATTGTAACATCAATGTCCCTCGTTGTTTAAGGGTAAAATGAAATATTTTTAAAGTGTTTTGCAAAGCTTACTGCCCTAGATATTAAAGCTACTTATTTACCTCAAAATTGTTTTTTTGTCTTTAAACTTCCCTTTAATAGCCTTAGAATAGAAATGTAATATATAAATATTTTTAAAAATCCAGAAAAATGAAACCAAGCTGTTTATTTTCATCTTTATTGATGAAAGAAATGGGAAGAATACTTAGACTTTGAATTTCAGAAAGGGACTGAGTGTTAAAATATTTTTTAAAAAATTCAAAGCATTCATGTCTATTACGCCTACAAGCATTTTGTGTCATACACTTGACACTTGTACAACACAAGAATACACAGCATAGTAAACACGATAAAAAGTACATCTGGACTTTTCCCATTGATTCTTCAGTTATTCATATTTTTCTTTGGGCTATGCATATTCTGCACTTGTTAATGTTAAAGGTCAAGTCATTACACATATCGATTCTGTGTAAGTAATGTTGAGCAAAAACAAATTTTTAAAAAGGAATTTTCCCAATGAAGGACAAATGAAGGACGTTTGCTACAGAGAGAAATTAGAGGAAGTCAAGAATAGGCTTACTGGCTAAAATAGCTTTTGTGTTTTCTATATTTATAATAACTGAGACTTAAAAATGGAATCGTATATGAGTGTATAACATATAATTACATCTCAAGTAAATTTGAAATGCAATAAGCCTTGTCCATTTTCATATATATAATGCTTGAAATAATATTATAAAGTAGAAGGAGATTGCAAATTTATCCTTTGTAGACCATATTGATATTAGTCTCATAAGGAGAATATAAAAGTAACTAGGTTTCAATGACAACAGGAGAGATTAAGTTTAAATATAAAGATTTTCTGGATAGGGAAGCTGGATAAATTCAGATGTGTTGCCAAGGAAGATTGGAATTTCCCTTTCTGGAACTTATTTACCTGATGTGATTTTAGTGTAATCCTGCTAAGATGTGGTTTCAATGACAATCCTATCATTGCATAACAAGTCTTGTAACCTTTTCAGTGTTTATTTAAATTACAATCAGCACTTAGAAACTTTAAGTAGTGAGAAGGGTTGAAGTATAAGATTTTCATTTCCCCAGGTCAGTAGAAAATGAACAAGTCTTTTGTTTTTATTATTATAACATATATCCATTTGTATTTTTCCTTTATAGAATTGTAGTACTCTCTTGACTCAAAAGTACTAGTGAAAAAACTGCTTGTGGGTGGAAACAGGAAACACTAGTGATGAAAACAATGTTACATTTTTTTTCTCACGTTCAACTCTATGTACATCAATTCTAATTAGCCCATTTTATGTTTCAGCTAGTAGCTTTCCTTTATCTCTGAGTGGTGGTGGTGGTGTATTTTGTTTTTGTTTTATTGTTTTTTAAGATTCTATCCTGCACGTGAACACCACCACCTCCTCCCTCCTTCTCTCCTTTACAAATGTTACAACATAATCAGAAATTTCCTCTTTTCTTTCCTTCCTGCACTTCCTGCAGGTTCCCTTGCGTCAGAAGGCGAGGAAGAAAACTCAAGGTATTGTAGTAAGAGCTCTCATTTGTTCCTTTATTATTTATCATTATTATTATAATTTTGGATGTCTTGTTTTGGGATCCGATTTTTTTTCTTTTTTCTTTTTGCCTGCCTGAGTATCGTGGTCCTGGGGTAGTTGGCAGGCAGCTTGACTCGTGGTTATTTTTCTATAGCTTCTGAGAAATGACGACATGCTGCTCATTTGGATTAATCCCTTGTGGTATGTCAGTAGGGCTTGGAGATAGTGGAATTGCGAGCCTGGGAAGTAGCCTTACGCTTAAATGGGCATTAGCCCGCACACTTCTGTTGCATAACTGCAGTTCTTGTTGCTGGCTGCATGCGGCTATGCTGTGCAGTCATATGCCGGGTGGTCTAATACACTTTATTTTCTAATTGACCCTGTTGATTGGCATGTTTTTTTTTAAGTACTACTCATATGCTGAACACTGTTCCTTCCTTCTTGTTTTATTTGTTATACCTCTTATATAGAAGCAATGCATTTTGAAAGCTAAAGCACCAGAGGAGGTGGCAATTTGTATTGCTCAGATTTGTTCTCCAGGGAACTCTGGGGTGCGTGATATAGCAACTTGGAGGCATTGGCTTTAAGTAATTGCTTATTTTAGCAGGATCTTTCTCGGGCTTCCCTGAGCACAGAATAATCATTTCATTCTTGGTTCGAATGCTGTGCAGGTTTCTTCACAATGAGTCGGAGGAGGATATCCTGCAAAGATCTGGGACACGCTGACTTCCAGGGGTGGTTATACAAGAAAAAGGAAAAAGGCACCTTCCTCAGCAACAAATGGAGAAAGTTCTGGGTTGTGCTCAAGGGGGCATCGCTGTACTGGTACAGCAATCAGATGGTGAGTGCTCTTTCCCCCTAAGCCCCTGAGGCTTGCTACCAGATTGCTGCTGTAGGGGCAGAGCATGGCTCCCAGGAGTATAAGGGCAGGCTCTACTCTGAGCAGAGGAAGTGATTCCTCAATGGATTGACTGACACCTTGTAGAAGCCCTTTCCATATCAGTCAATTTGTGAGAAAGACAATCTTCTTTTATGAAGACAAAACCTCTGCCCCATGCTTTTGCCTTAAAACTCTAAGCCGTTTGTGGATGGGTTTTTCAGATTTCATCACTGTTAATTCTGAAAGTGATTTCCCTCATTTCAGGTGAAAGATAACTGAAATATGATAAATGGGGAAAAGAAAAAGAAAGATAAGAAAGATCAAAGCTCCCCCGGTGGTCTCTGTCCCATGGGTGCATGTCATGTATGCTGTAGATTGTTGATTTAATTAAGAGAAACTAATACTGCTCATACATTGCTTTTGCTTTCTTCCTCCTCCTCCTCTTCCTCCTCCCCCTCCTCTTCTTCTGTATTGTGAAACTTGCTATCAAGATTGTTAACAGCTATTTCACCTTTCTGTTTCATGCTGGTGTTCAGGGTTTTTGCCATGGACACAAGGTGTTAAACCGAACTGTCCCCTTCTTGTAAGATAATGCTTTTGCCTGTTCTTGATGAAGTGCTTGGGAATTCAGTCAGCCTTTAACTTTAATTAAAATATGATGGCTTGCTTCACAAACCAGATCTCAGTTGTGTAAGACCATAAATAAATAAATTTTAGAAGGAATCAATGATATTTAGAATTTACATTTCTGTAGTGATCTAACTATTTTTCTCACAGCTATCTGGCTAGGTTGGTAGTATATTGTTATTGTTTCCATTTTATGGATGAGGAAATTGAGGCTCAGAGATTAATTAGATGGCATATTCATAGTTACATAGGTCATATTACATCTTTGAGTTTAAACTAGGTCTCCTGACTTCAAGTGGTACAGTGAAAAGATCAATAGCTTTGACTTCAGAAGACCCGGGTTCAAATTTTACTTCTGACAAGGATTACTTTTTGTGACTTTGGGCAAGTCACTTAACTTCCCTGGGCTTCAGTTTCCTCTTTTGTGAAATTGAGGGGGATTAAATCACATAAACTCTGAGATCCCATTTAGATTTGTGATCCTATAACTCTAGGTATGAGGTTCTTTCTATGAGATCATGCTGCCTCAGAGGGAAGGCTTCTCTATCCATGAAATCCTGAGAACCTCATTTACGTGCTATGAAATATGTATATTAGCTACAAGCCCTAGTGCTTTGGAAGGGAGCACCTGTTAATAAGGAAGCACCTTTCCCTCTCAAATGTCAGGACTTTTAAAAAAAAGTAATACTCTCCAGTGATTATGTCTACATTCATAAGAATCTAGTAAACTTCACAGTTTAAAAGCATGAAACTTTGTACATGAGTTGATTGGATTTCTAACAAAATGCTATTGTTTGATTGTGGGCAAAATCTTGAGCTGACAAATTTCACTCACTAGGCACCTATAAAGAATGTAATTTTTGGATATTATATTGAACTGGGTTAGTAAGTCACAGATGATAATAACAGTTCAGATTTGTAGGTATTTTCAGGCTTACAAAGTGTTTTCCTCAGGACAATCCTGTAAAATAAAGAAGATATTTTACAGCTGAAGAAACTGACACTGATAGAAGTAATTTACTTACATTCACACAGAGAGTAAGCAGAGGAGCCAAGACTTGAATCTAGATCTTCTGATCCCAAAGCTGGTAGTCTTTTTTATTATACCATCCTGTCTCAGTCATTGACCTAGATTTTCCACATATGCAAAGAATATATTTTTTTTTCAGGAGAGATTGTGAGGTTAGTGGGAAACTTTGCATTCTACAGAATATAAAAAGACAAAGGAAGGGTGGCTTGGTAGATAGGGCACACAGGATACAGGACACAGAAAGACCTACTTTCAAATCCCACCTCAGACACTTACTGGAAGTGTGACTTTGGGAAAATCAGTGCCTCAGTTTCCTTACATGTAAAATGAAAGAGGGGGAAGCTAGGTGGCACAGTGGATAAAGCACTGGCCCTGGATTCAGGAGGACCTGAGTTCAAATCCAGCCTCAGACACTTAACACTAGCTGTGTGACCCTGGGCAATTCACTTAACACTCATTGCCCCACCAAAAAAAAAAAAAAATGAAAGAGTTAAATTTGATAGTCTCTAAGATCCTTTCTAGCTCTAAATCAATGATCTATGAAAAACCTTTTGCCTATTGTTGTAAATCTGTTCTGAGCCACAGGGATTAGACATGTGTTCTTACTGGTTTACCACTGACTCCTTTTGTTTTGATTTTTCTTTATGGAAAGTGCTGCATAATTGGGTAGCCATTGATTGTTTTATGTGTGTGTAGCTCCTCTTATAGAGCTGGATATTTGGGCTATGACTTTGAAAGAGTCCCTAATTAAGGAAGAAAGTAAGCTCACAGTTGTTCATATACCTCTTTCCTGTCCCTGTTGTTACCTGAACTTCTTTCCACCTGAATGAATAACATTCAAGTTATGGAACATTAGCTTGCATAGTTATGATGATCAGTTTAAAGAGAGGGATGCTTCTAGTTCTTGTGTGAGGTTTATCACACTCAGTTGGTCATATATGAAAAAGACACCTCCTCCTCTGACCCTACGCTAATGTTTTTTTCTCATGGAGGAAAAGAGTCATCAGTGAGTCATTAATTGACATTCATAATCTGGCTATCAGGTATTAATATAAGATGCAGAACACGACCCCAAAACACTTCAGTTTTAGTATTGTTGATAGCTGTTTCTTTGGTACCTCTGATCAAGCCATCAGATAAGGTCCTGAGCCTCCTTCTTTCCTGTTTAATTTCAAATTCTTTATTTTTGCCTAGTAACAAGTCCTGTCAGTCACTGGTTCATTTCTTGGTTGGTTGGGAGAAATTAATCTTCAAATTCAAGTTTAAGTGAAAAGATTAAAGGCACCAAGATTTTTCTCATCTATCAGAAGTTTTATGTTTAAAAGCCAGAGTAATAGAACTGAGGTCTTACCCCAAAGCCCACATTTTCCCAATAATAGCCCTGACAGAAATGTGTGTACAGCATCTCTAGGGAGTACTTTTTAAAATATGCTGTGCTTCATTCTCTCAAGAACTCAAACTTAGGTTCATATGGATATGGCTTAAATTGGGGCAGTATTTCTCAGTATTCCAGATCCAAGTTCTTTTTTCCACTTTTTTACTTGCATGGTATAATTATTTCAGGAAATTCAAACATATCTGGCATATAAAACAGTATCTTTAAAAAGGTTATGTTCATGGAATAATGGAAAAAGAGCAAGATTTGGAGTCAGAGGAGCCGAGTTCAAATATTGCCTCTACCACTTACTGTCTGTGTGAACTTGGGTAATTGATTTTATATCTCTTGACTTTAATTTCCTCTTCTATAAATTGAAGGGAATTGGGGGGTTTAGAGTAAATGACTTATAAAACTATAATTTTTAACAGAAAAGAGAAAAATTAAACCAAGCCAGCTTTGCCAGGGTACCCCTTTATTTTTTTTAATATATCCTGTGAAGGTTCGAGATACAGAAATTGACATGGGTTGGGTAAGAATATTGCTTTTGTAAAACTCTTCCTGATGACTTATATGTGGGGATATCAGTGGGTTTTGTACTATAAACTAGATCAGTGATTCTCAAACTTTATGGTCTCAGGACCTCTTTAAACTCTTTAAAATTATTGAGGATCCCCCCAAAGCTTTTGTTTATGTGGAACATAATTGTTAATATTTGCTTTGTCATAGGTTAAAATTTTTTGGTATTATTGTGAAAATAGTTTTGACCTTGTTGACCCCTGAAAGGGTCTCAGGGATCCCAAGGCATAACACATTGAGAATCTCTGATTTAGACAATTTCTGAGCTCAGGGTTACCATAGACTTTCCAAAGCTTAAAATAGCAGCTGCAGTGGGGTCTGCCCTCCTACCTAGTGGAGCCAGGCATTAGAGATGAGTTTGAGAACATAAAGACAAGTATTTGAAAAGAAGGAAAAATGAAAATTTCTAAATAGGCATACGTCATTACCCATTTTGAAACTTTCAATAGTTTTCCATTGTTTTATATAATAGAAATCTCCTTAATCTGTATTTTAAGGATTTTTACAACCTGACTCCCACTTGTCATTCTTCTAGTAATTCACACTACTACTTTTCACAAATTATATAAATTCTAGCCAAACTAGATTGTTTTCCACAACATTCTCTAGGTGTGGTATACACTTCCTTATAGCTGACACTCAGAATTTTTGTCTTCCTTCCAGGATTAGCAAGGGTATCACTTCCTACAAGGAGCCTTCTCTGATTCTCCCAATTCTTGGTGTTTTCTCTTTACTCAATTTTTAGTACCTTATATTTATTTGTGTATATTTTATTTTCCATCCACCTCCAGGAGAAAATCCTTGAGGGCAGGATACTACTTGCAGACAGTGACTGATTCATTTTTTTTTAATTCTCAGAACCTAACTCCTAACTCAGTGCCTAGAACATAATAAAACTTTAATTGAATTGAATTAATGAATTGTGAAAATGATCATTTCATCATTCAACCAGCATTTATCAATCACCTGCTAAATGCCAGGTTTGGTACTAGGGATAGAAAGTAGAATACAAGAAGGCCCTTGCTTTCAAGTAGTTTTTGTTTTGCTGCAGGAAACAATATATTCACAGATAAGTAGATACAGTATAAGTACAAAATAAATTTAAAGTGATTTGGGAAAGGATGAAGCATCTTACCAATGATGAGAGTCAGGAAGAACTTCTTAAAATAGGTCAGCCGGTCAACAAACATTTATTAAGTGCTTACTAAATTCCAGACAATTACTGGGAACTGGCACTTGAACCTAGCCTTGAAAAGAGTTTTGGTTCACAGGAGGCAAATGTGAGGATGAGATCATATTAAACATATGGTCAACTTGTGTGTCTGTAGAGTCCAGAGATAAAATGTTTTATAGAGAGAAGAGCAAGTGGTTCAGTTTGTTGGACTATAGAATGGGTGATGATGGGAGGAAGAGTAATCTATAATCAATATGGTAAGATAGGTTAGAACCAGATGGTAAAGGACTTTAAATGCCAAACATAGAAATTTGTATTTTATCCTAGAATCAATGGGGAGCCCATGAAGCTTCTTGAAAAGGGGAATATCACAGTTATATTTGTACTTTAGGAATATCAATTTGGTAGGAATATCGATCTCTTGAGTAGAGAATGAATTGAAGAGGGAAGAGACTAGAAGCAGTGAGATCAATTAGGAGGCTACTACTATATTATAGTGAGAAGTGATGAGAATATGGACTGGAGTGGTTGTGATGTGAATGGAGAGAAGACACTTTATGACAGGGATGCTATGGAAGAAGAATTTATGAATTTTGTCAATTGATTGGAATTGGAGAAGACTTATGTGTTGTGAACTCAGGTGACTGGAAGAATGGTGATGCCGATAACAAGAATAGAGAAATTAGGGGGAAGTGGAGGTTTAGGGGGAAAGGTAATAACTATAATTTTGAACATGATGAATTTCAGATGCCTGTGGGTCATCCAGATAGAGATGTTCACTAGGCAGTTGGGGATGTGGAATTAGAGGTCAGGAGAGAGGAGGACTGGTTAAATAGATTTGGCATTAGCATAGAGATGATGGTTGAATCCATGGGAGCTTATGAGATAGTTGTTTTGTCATTTCAGACTCTTTGTGACCCCATTTGGTTTTCTTGGTAAGGATTTTGGAAATAGTTTGCCATTTCTTTCTCTAGCTCATTTTACAGATGAAGAAACTGAGGTAAATAGAGTTAAGTGACTTGCCCAGGATCACACAGTTAGTGTCTAGGGCCAGATTAGAACTCATGAAGATGAGTCTTTTTAACTTTGGGCCTGACATTCTATCCATTGCACCACCTCACTGCCCACTAGTAAGATTACCAGAGTGTAAAGAGAGAAGAGGAGAATGTCCAGGATTGTGTTTTTGGGTATATCCATAATAAGGTATAGAATATCAATAGAAATCGTACAGATGAGACCGAGGATTGGTGAGAAGTAGGCAGAGCAGTTTCACAAAAACCGAGAGGTGGGAGTATCCAGAAAGAGTGAGTGATCAAGAGTGTCATTTCTTGCAGAGGCCAAGAAAGATGAGAATTCAGAAAGGTCATTCATTAGAGATTATTGGTGACCTTAGTACAATTTCAGTTGGTTGGTAGATATGAAAATCAGATTACAAGAAACTGAGGTGAGAATTATTATTTGCATCTCATAGATATTACTTGCTCCTCTTTAGCAGGAGTTATTAACCTGGGGTTTCTTTAGTGGTCAGTAAATAAATTTCCTGGGCTCCAGGAACATGGATAGGAAAAAAATACAAGTTTATTTTCAGTAACATTTAAGTGAAATTCAATATTTATTTCAATTATTTAAAAAACCATTATTCTGAGTAGTCCATAGACTTCACCAAACTCTCATAGTGTGTATGACATAAAAAGCTAAGAACCTATGTTTATAGGACATTTTTTCAGACAATTGAAAAACCCAGAACTAGAGGAAACACTTAAAATCTTATTACAGTGAGAGCCATTTGTTGCCCCATCAAAGCTTTGTGCTTGACCCTCTTTTCTCTTTATTCTCTCTCCCTGGGCAATGTCATGTGCTCTTATTATTTTAATTACCTTATCTTCTCAGATGATATTTGATATAATCTCTTATCAGATCTGTTTCTTTATCTCTCTACCTGTTCCTTCCTTCTTTCCTTTCCTTCCTTCTACCTGTCTATCTTTTTATCATCAACCTATCTTTCTATTTTTCTTTTTTCCTACCTACTTATAATATATCTTTTTATCATCTATCTATCTATCTATCTATCTATCTATCTATCTATCTATCTATCTATCTATCTATCTATCTATCTATCTGTCTGTCTGTCTGTCTGTCTGTCTGTCTGTCTGTCTGTCTGTCTGTCTGTCTGTCTGTCTATCTAATCTGGCCATCGATCCATCCATTCATATATTCACCCACCCACCTATCCACAGTCCTGTTCTCTCTCTTGAACTCCAATTCTATATCACCAAATTCCTTTTAGACATTTCAAACTGGATGTCCTCTAGACATCTCAAACTCATGTCCAAAACAGAACTCAGCATCTTTCCTCCAAAAGCCACTCCATTTCTGAACTTCCCTGTTTTGGGGAAGGGCACCACAATCTTTCCAGGCTCCCAGGTTTTCAGTCTCTCTTTATCCTTGCTTCCTTCTTCTTTTTCTTTTTTCTTTTTTCTTTCTTTCCTTCTTTCTTTCTTTCTTTCTTTCTTTCTTTCTTTCTTTCTTTCTTTCTTTCTTTCTTTCTTTCTTTCTTTCTTTCTTTCTTTCTTTCTTTCTTTCTTTCTTTCTTTCTTTCTTTCTTTCTTTCTTTCTTTCTTTCTTTCTTTCTTTCTTTCTTTCTTTCTTTCTTTCTTTCTTTCTTTCTTTCTTTCTTTCTTTCTTTCTTTCTTTCTTTCTTTCTTTTAGTGAGGCAATTGGGGCCAAGTGACTTGCTCAGGGTCACACAGCTAGTAAGTGTTAAGTGTCTGAGGCCGGATCTGAACTCAGGTACTCCTGACTCCAGGGCCGGTGTTCCATCCACTGTGCCATCTAGCTGCCCCTCCTTCTTCTTTTTCACTGTCCATATCTAATCAGTTGTCCAATATTGTCATTTCTACTTCCACAACATAGCTATCATTTGTTCCTTTCTCACTACTCATATCATCACAGCCTTAATTTAGACCTTAATAATTTCTTATCTGGACTATTATAATCACTTTGTTCCTCACACCTTAATTTTTTCTCTTCTTCAAACTATCCCCTACATACATAATTGCAAAAATGATTTTCCATAAGTGTAAGTCTGACCATGTTAGACTTATTCAATAAGTGAATCTCTACTTCCTAACTTCTCTGTTTAGCTTTTTAAGCCCTTTACAACTTGATCCCAACCTATCTTTGCAACCTCATCACATCTTCACCTCTCTGTTCTTCACACCTGGCTCTCTTCCTTTTCCTTAGTTTTGCACCAGTTGTCCTACATGCTTGGCTTGGACTCCCTCTTCAACTTTGCTTCATAGGTTCCCTGACTTCCCCCAGCATTAAGCTCAAGCACCACCTAAGACATCGAGTTTTCCCTAGGCTATTGCCCTTCTTTTCCGAAATATCTTATATCATTATCATTATTATGTTTAGTATTTCTCCTGTGTATACTTCTATGTGTACATGTTGTCTCCTCAGATAGCATGTAAGTTCCTTGAGAGAAGATAGCTGGGTGATACAGTAGATAGAGAGCCCTGAGCCTAGAGTCAGGAAGACCTGAGTTCAAATACAATCTCAGATACTTATTAGCTGTGTTACCCTGGATAAATCACTTAAACCACTGTTTGCATCAGTTTCTTCAGCTGTAAAAGGATGATAAGAGTAACACCCACCTCCTAGGGTTGATGGGAGAATCAAATAAGATAACTTTTCAGTTTCAGCACATAGTGGTGCTATAGAAATGTTAGCTATTATTAGTGTTGGTATTTTTGGTTTTTGCATCTTTAGTTCCTGGCACATAATGAGTGGGTGCTGAATGAAGGATTCGTGATTCAATAATTCCTTGACTGACTTCTTTTGTATGTGTGTTATTAGTATAATACACAGTATGTATACATATATGTCTGCCCCCATTACATACTTTATTCTTTTAAAAAAATGTTTGATATGAGAATGAAAAGGAACCCTACTCTGTTATTGGTTGTTCTGGGTCTTTGTGGGTACCTATGGAATACATTTAAGTAAGCTAGTCTTATCTTTGTTTTTTTTTGAGGCAATTGGGCTTAAGTGACTTGCCCAGGGTCACACAGCTAGTTGTGTCAAGTGTTTGAGGTCAGATTTGAACTCAGGTACTCCTGAATCCAGGGCTGGTGCTTTATCCACTGCGCCACCTAGCTGCCCCCTGTAAGCTAGTCTTTAAAATCACTTTATTCAGAATGACTTCTAAATTCTTAATTATACTAATTGAGTGCTTTTGTGGTGTCCATAGAAAACAGAAAGGCAATCTATTCCAGTTCTTTCCTTATAGGTGAGAAATCTCATTTGGACACATTGAAATTGATCCAAATTAAAAAAAAAATCAAGTCCCCAGGATCGCTCCTATGAGTAAATGTCTCAAAGCCTACAATATGCATTTCTACTTCACTGCATCCTGGGAAGTTTTCCAGAACTTGGTAGGAGAACCAGGTTGTTGCTGTGGAACATAGCTAGACCAAATGACAGGGCTAAGTGGTGATTGTTGTTAAGTTAGCCAGGGATCCTAAATTTTGCATATAGGAACACAGTTAAGAAGTGTTAATGACAAAACTTGTTATATCTTTTGTAATTATTACAAACTTTTTTGGGGGGGGCAGGGCAATGAGGGTTAAGTGACTTGCCCAGGGTCACACCGCTAGTAAGTGTCAAGTGTCTGAAGCTGAATTTGAACTCAGGTCCTCCTGAATCCAGGGTCGGTGTTTTATCCACTGGGCCACCTAGCTGCCCCCGCTATTATAAACTTTTAAGGCTGTTTGGCAAAGTAAAGTGTAGGAATGACTCTTGCCACCTCCATCACTCCCAATATACAGCTCAACATTCCCAGGTGGCAAAACCATGTTATTTTTTTCCTCCCAGATTTGTAGTTCTGTCTTTCATTCATTCTGTGAATAATAATCAAGGGCCTATTTTGTGCAGAGTGCTGCGTTTAGTTCTAGAAAGTATATAAAGATAAATAAGTTCTTCCCTGTTTACAATTTATTAGGGAGGAATAAGACATGGATGCAAATAACTGTAATCTAAAATAGAAGTGAGTAAAACGTACAAATAAAGCACTGTAACAGGTTCAAGGATGAGCTGGCCTTCATATACTTATTGAAGAGTTAAGGGGAGGCCTCATGGCTAAGAGATCATTTGAAATGGATCTTGAAGGATAGATGGGATTTCAATAAGAAGAGATAGGGCAATAGGACAGCTAGGTGATGCAATGGAAAGGGCATTGGTCCTGGAGTCAGGAAGACTCATCTTCATGAGTTTAAATCTAGACACTTATTAGTTGTGTGAACCTGGGCAAGTCACTTAATCCTATTTGCCTCAGTTTCTTAATCTGTAAAAATGAGCTGGAGAAGGAAGTGGCAAACCACTTCAGTATCTCTGCCAAGAAAACCCCAAATGGGTGACAAAGAGTTGGACACAACTGAAAAACAACTAAAGAAATAGAGGGAGAGTATTCCAAATGTGAGAAACACTTGAACAGAGGTGCAGAGGTAGGAAAAAAATCTAAGCTATATTCAGTGAATTTCAACAATGAGCTGGGGTTGCATATACTAGAAATAATTAGCAATTGACTGAAATAAATTATGTGTGGACATGAAGGTGCATTACAACAACATTGTCTGGTAACTATATCTGTAATGGACATTCAGATTTTTGGATTAAATTTTTATGCTTGTGATTTCTTATGTCCATCCTAAGAAGATTATACAGTAAAGCTGTTTCTTTTTTATCATAAAAGTATTTTATTATTTTCTAGTTACATGTAGAGATAGTTTTCAATATTTGCTTTTATAAGATTTCTAGTTTCAAATTTTTCTCCCTCCCCCGTCCCCAAGACAGCAAGCAATCTGATATAGGTTATATATGTACAATCACATTAAATATATTTCTGCATTAGTCATGCTGTGAAAGAAGAATCAAAAAAGGAAAACAAAAAAAGTAGAAACAGTATGGTTCAATCTGCATCTAGATTCCACATCTCTTTTTTTTCTGGATTTGGAGAGCATTTTCTATCCTGAGACCTTTGGAACTATCTTGGATCATTATATTGCTGAGAAGAGTCAAATCTATAACAGTTGGTCAACACACAATGTTGTTGATACAGTGTACAATATTCTCCTGGTTCTGCTCATCTCACTCGGCATCAGTTCATGTAAGTCCTTCCAGGTTTCTCTGAAATCTGCCTGCTCATCATTTCTTACAGCACAATAGTATTCCATTACATTCATATACCACAACTTGTTCAGTCTTTCCTCAATTGATGGGCATCCCCTCAATTTCTAATTCCTTGCCACCACAAAAAGGTCAGCTATAAATATTTTTGTACATGTGGGTCCTTTTCCCTTTTTTAATGATCTATTTGGGAAAAAAGACCTAATAGTGGTATTGCTGGGTCAAAGGGTATGCACAGCTTTATAGCCCTTTGGGCATAGTTTCAAATTGCTCTCCAGAATGGTTGGATCAGTTCACAGCTCCACCAACAATGCATTAGTGTTCCAATTTTTCCACAGTTTCTCCAACATTTATTATTTTCCTTTTTTGTCAAATTAGCCAATCTGATAGGTGTCAGGTGGTACCTCAGAGTTGCTTTCATTTGCATTTCTCTAATCAATAGTGATTTAGAGCATTTTTTCATATGGCAATAGATAGCTTTGATTTCTTCATCAGAAAACTGCCTGTTTATATCCTTTGACCATTTCTCAATTAGTAAAGCTGTTTCTAGGAAAGGAGCTTGGTATTGGACTCAGTTATGAAAACTGGATTTGGAGTCAAAAGAACTAGATTCAAATCTTAACTCTGATATTTACTAGCTCTGTGGATAGGAATGGGACCAATGATTTCACTGGTATAGGAAACTTCCTCTACTAGTGTTGATTGGTACCTTCTTTGTAACTTGGAGCCTAAGAGATCTGTCTAGATCCTTGCTTCTTAAATTATGGGTTATGACCCAACATGGGGTCATGTAACTGAATGTGGGGGTCATGAAAACAGCAGAAAGGTTATCTATACCTATTTTTACATACCTATCTATAAACCGGGGTTGTGGAAAAATTTCTCAGGTGAAAAGGAGTTGTGAGTGGAAAAAGTTTAAGAAACCATTGTTTAGATCACTGAGGGTTTAAGTAATCTGCCTAGAGTCATGTGACCAAAATGGGTCAGAGACAGGACTTGAAACCAGGTCTTTCTTGCTTTGAGGCTCTCGCTATCCACCATGCCATATAATCTTGGGTAAATTCCTTTGCCATTGTTGTTCAGTTGTTTTCAGTTGTGTTAGACTCTTCATGACCCCATTTGACATTTTCTTGGCAAAGATACTGGGAGTGGTTTGCCATTTTCTTCCCTGGCTGATTTTACAGATGAGAAAACTGAGGCAAACAGGTGTTTTTTTTTTTTAACAGAGCATCAGTTTTCTTCTGTGTTAGATGAGAAGAGTGGACTGGATGATCTCTATGGTTCTCTCTTAACCTTTGAACTTCAGTTTTGTTATTTACAAAACAGGTATCATTATACCTGTCCTGCCTACTTCATGGGGTGGTTGTAAGGGTCAAATGAAATGATCTTCTATGGAAATCTGTTTTCTAAACTTCTAAGTGCAGTATAACATTTTCATGATTGCCACATATATCAAGAACATTTTAATATGTCTTATAGAGATAATAAAATATATTTACATTCATGCCAATGTATTAGATAAGATGCCTGTCATCTGCTTATATTCTGAAAATGTTACAGATTATGCTAGTTCTTCCAACTGGCATTTTACTCCCTTATATCACTGAGGAACATATGTAGACTATCATAGGGTGTCATCAGAGTATATACATGGATTTGATTCTGAATCATTCCCTCTAACAAATAATTCTTTGCATTGCAAAGTCTATGTGACTGCAAGGAATGGAGAGTAGGCCAAAATTTCATTTTAAATGATTCAAATTCTAGAATAAGGGTGTTCCTCATTCTAAAAAAAAGTAATCTGTGCCTAGAACTAAACTAAATCCTGCACAAAAGGACACAAAAGAAATAGTGAAATGTAAGCTCCCTGAGGTCAGGGATTGTTTCATCTTTGTCTTTGGACCCTAGCTTCAACAATAATTTCTGGCACATTAATCAGCAATCAATCAACAAGCAATAAATATTTATTAAGCACTTACTATGTGCCAGATACTATTAAATCTTGGGGATACAAAGAATTACACTTGGAAGCCAGTAGATTGATAAATTGGAATTGAATTCAATTGAACTACAGTAAATATGACCCCTACCTTAGAACTTAATAGTAAGTTGGGGACAAGCTAGACACAAATGAAACTAAGCATAATTCAAGGAAATCAATACACACACACATATATGAGACAGACTGTATGTAGTAAGTGCTGGAGGAATTGAGTAAGGGAAGAATCATTGTGAAGTGGATGTTAGGGCAATTTGGCTGGAATATATCCAGTGCTCTGCTGGTAAATGTTTAACAACTGGCCCCCTGCAACCAAATATATCTGTGATACCCTTTTAAGTTTAAGCTGCTTTATTAACATTTTCTCTATCTCTTTTTAAAAGTCTAGACAATTAACAAAACACTAAATGAAACCCTGGCTTGTACTGTTTGCTGATTTCTAATGTGTAAATGCTCACACTATACATTTAATAATCAGCTTTGATTGGAGCTGGCTCTACCACATTCCTGATATGTCACACAATGATCTCCACTCCTGACATTTGCCATTTGAGGTAGTGTACTATAGAGGAATGAGTTCCTTATTTGGAATCAAGGGACTTGGGTTCAAATACTGAGGACTCTGTTAATTAGTTCCTTTGTGATCTTGGACAAGTCATTCTCTATGCTTGTTTTCCCCATTTGCAAAATGAGGGAGTTGGACTGAGTGGCCTCCAAGGTCATGTTCAATTCTAAATCTATGCTGTTATCATTCAATTGTTCTGATTGGTTATATGAATGTCCCCTTTGTCCTTCATTATTTCCCTCTCACCTTAAAAAAGAGTTTTGAAGGTGAATTGATAGTCAAATAAAATGATCTTCCTCATTAGAGGAATATAATTCTTTCTTGTAGGTTAGAGTTAGTCTAGAAGTATTCTGTGGAGAAGCTATCTCTCAAGCTAGGCCCTGTGTCCCTGTTCTACAATGTATTAGGTGATGAGATATGGGGGGCATGGTAGCTGTTTTTAAATATTTGGAAAGCTGTCATGTAGAGGAAAAGATTGGAATTTTTCTCTTTGGCCTCACAGGGCAGAACTAAGACCAATAGGTGGAAGCTGTGGAAAGGCAGATTTCATATTTTCCTTATGATGAGAGTTTCCCTGAAGTGGAATAGGCTGCTTCAGAAAGTGATGAGTTTCCTGTCATTGGTGGTCATCCAGCAAAGGATGGATGAACCTTCATTGGTTATGTTGTAGAGGGTATTCTTGTCCAGGTAGAGATTGGACTAGGTGACCCATGAGGTATCTTCCCACCCTGGAGATTCTGTGAGTCGGTAGATTTTGACTGTATAAAAGAGAATGTGGACAGAATTTTGCATGTGAAGAATGGCAAGTAGACCAGTATAGCTGGATTGTGCAGTGTGTGGAGTGGATTGAAATATAAGAATTTTTTTTTGGTGGAGGCAATTGGGTTTAAGTGACTTTCCCAGGGTCACACAGCTAATAAGTGTCTGAGGATGGATTTGAACTCAGATCCTCCTGACTCCCTGGCCAGTGAGGTACTGTATCCTTTGTGTCACCTAGCTGCCCCATATAAGAAAAACTGAAAGGTAGAATGAGGCCAAAGTTATGGAGAGCTTTAAATGCCAAACATGGCTAGGTCCTGATTAGTGTGAATAATGATTTTCCCTAAAATGGTCACAGTATTCAAATCCACACTGTATATTTCCACTGGGCTGGGACTAATAATTAGAACTTCAAATAATTTGAATTCAAATACACGTGACCATTATGGGGAATTCATTACTTGCCTTTATTGGGACCTAGCTCTAGAGGACTTTTGATCTTGCAGGACGTGGAGACACACCAGAGTTTATTGAGTGGTGCTATACCATGGTCAAACCTATCACTCTGGCAGCCAGATGGATGATGATAAGAGATGGGAGACACTTGAGAAAAGGATCAAAAATAGAAGGCTATTGTAGTAATAGGGACGAGAGGTAAGGGAGACCTGAATTAGAGCTATGGCTTTGTGAGTCAAGAGAAGGGGTTGTGCAGAAAATGAGACATGCTGTGAATGTCCTGGGCTGGAGTGCTACATAGGGGATTTGAGAGAACACTCTAAATGTAGAACCAAATGGGACACAATAAAGAGTTGGAAATGGGAGGGGACAAAGGGGTGGAGGGTGAAGGGGTGGAGGGAAACTTGAATCCATGGCAGAAGTGTACACCAAGGTACTTATTGGGCTGAATGAGTGAATGGGGGAAATTTGAAGATATGCAAAGTGAGGACTGGTTATGCTCTTTATCACTGCTGTCATTTTAATTGCAGGCAAGTGGGAATGAGTGTTTTAAAAACTAGCTGAGAGTTTGTTTAGTTTCTGTAGGGAACATGAATCTGCTATGGTGTGCTAATTTTTCTTCTGCTTAATGGATCATTGACTGTCTCCCTTTACTAATGACTTACTATGCATTATAGTTTGCTGTGTCAGGACAGTCTCTGAAAAGAGGTGGGGGTTGAGGCAGGACATTCTTTATCTAAACTCTGAATAATGTGAGAACAAGTTGCTTGTTTTCAGATTTTGTATCTGATTCTTTTCAACTGGATAACTATTGTTTCTCCCTAAATTTTCCAGCGAATTTTCCCCCTTAGCTTTCTTGAAACATTAATGTTATTAAATGCCTGGTTACTTTGTCTCAGCTGAGAGAGAGGGAGGGAGAGGAGAAAGGGAGGGAGACAGAGAGACAGAATGAGATAAAGAGAGAGAGAAAGAGAGTCAGAGAGAACTAGAGAGAGACAGAGAGATCTAGAACAAAGAATGAAGTAATAAACAGCTATTGGATCTGGTGGTAGGAAAGAATTGGTTCAAGTCACAGTGACTGATTCTTTTTTAATATTCATTTTACTAATATCTTTTATTTTTTTTTACATTGTCTACATTTCCTAATGTATCCTTCCTTTCTCCTTCTCCCATAAATCCATCTTGTATAAAAACAAAAAGAGGGGAAAAAATCCAGCAAAAGTATAGAGCACCCCTCTAAAGTCAGATATGTGGAGCATTCCTCACCCTGTTCCCCTACTTCTGCCAAGAAGAGAGGGAAGTTCCTTCCCACCTATAGTATTTCCTTTGGGACAAGCTTACTCATTATAAGTTTATGGCATTCCATTTCAGTTGCATGGTTGCTGTTTTTTTTTTTTAATCTGCATGTTTGTAGTCAATGTATATGTTATTTACTTGGTTCCACTTAACTTCAATCTGCATCAATTTGTCTTCTTCTGTAACTTTATATTCATCATATTCATTGTTTCTCACAGCACAATAATACATTCTATTTAGGTACCGTGTCTTGTGTAGACATTCCCAGGTTGATGGCATATACTTTGTTTCCAGTTCTTTGCTGTTACAAAAAGTACTGCTACAAATGTTTTTATTTATATGGGACTTTTTTTTGTGTTTTTTTTTTTTGGTGAGGCAATTGGGGTTAAAGTGACTTGCCTAGGGTCACACAGCTAGTGATTGTTAAGTGTCTGAGGCCAGATTTGAACTCCGGTCCTCCTGAATCCAGGGCCGGTGCTCTATCCACTGTGCCACCTAGCTGCCCCTGGGACTTTTCTTTTGATCATTCACTTCCTTAGGGTATCTAATTAATACTTTTTTTTTGTCGTCTTCTTCTAATTCTTTTTTTTTTAGGGCAATGAGGGTTAAGTGACTTGCCCAGGGTCACACAGCTAGTAAGTGTGAAGTGTCTGAGGCTGGATTTGAACTTAGGTCCTCCTGAATTCAAGAACAGTGCTTTATGCACTGGGCCACCTAGCTGCCCACACTGCCTTCTTAAGTAGCCCTTTCTACTTCTGGAAAGTTCTAATTTTGGAGAAGTTTTTCTTGATCCCTTAGCAATTTCTACCCTTTGTTCCTGATTCTGTCCTATGAAGGAGAAAAAGAACATGTCTAGTCCATGGTAATCCTTTAAATACCTGAATATAGCCATCACACTACCCCCTTCCCCTGGTCTTCTCTTTTCTTCACTGAATAGGCGCAGTCCTTTAACAAATCTTCATATGTCATGGACTTAAGGCCCTTTATTAGCCTGGTGTTTCTCCTTTTGGAGAGTTTCCATTTTATGAATTTCTTTCTTTCTTTCTTTTTTTTATTTTAAGTGAGGCAATTGGGGCTAAGGGACTTGCCCAGGGTCACACAGCTAGTAATTGTTAAGTGTCTGAGGTCGGATTTGAACTCAGGTCCTCCTGACTCCAGGGCCGGTGCTCCATCCACTGCACCACCCAGCTGCCCCTCAATTTCCTTCTTAAATTGGATATCCAGTATTCCAGATGCTGACTTTCAATGGCTGAATAAAAGAGGATTATCACCTGTCTGTTCCTGGAAACTATCCCTTTATAGAGCAGTTAGAGCAGTTACTCATCTTCCTGAGGTCAAATCTGGCCTCAGACACTTACTAGCTGTGTGACTCTGGGCAAGTCACTTAACCCTGCTTGCCTTAGTTTCCTCATCTGTAAAATAAGCTGGAGAAGGAAATGGCAAATCACTCCAGTATCTTTGCCAAGAAAACCCACAGAGGGGTCACGAAGAGTTGGACTTGACTGAGCAACAACAGCAACATCACCCTTCTTAACATAGGGCAAAACTGAAGTAGTTTTTTTGGCTGTCATGTCACTTTATTGACTCAAAATGAGGTTGATCTTCTAATTGTAGAAATGCCATTCTTTCATTCAATCCATAGATGTTATCAATTCAGAGAATGCTCGTGTTGGGGGAAAACTTAGACACTTTTTCCTCTAACTCCTTGATTATATAGGTGAGGTATCTGTGGCCCAAGTAGCAGATTTAGAACTTGAACCGAGGACTTATGATCCTTAACTTTAAAACTAAGAGAACAATCTGGGGGTGGTGACCAAAGTTCCTAATAAGTACTTTAAAAATATCAGTATTTTTGAGATGTTATATGTTAGATTTGAACTGGCTTAGGAAATTGAGAATGGTGAATGAATTAGGTAGAATGGAGTTTAAAACCATAATTTGGAATTTTTGCACATTGGATTAGGGGTGAATTAACTAATGTGGGTTTGTCAGGAGGAGGCAGCATGTCTCAGGATACCTGGAAATTCCCATGCTGCTGAAGGACTGGCCACGGCTGGGAATGCTGATAGAGGTGAATGGACCTCAGGGTCTGGCCATTGGTTAGTAAAAAATATGTCTTGAGATGGGGCTGTCTCAGCCTCTAGATTTTTGATACCCTGGAAAAAAGCCTTGGTTTTCGGTTATGGCTCAAATGAAGAAAAAGCACAGGACTGCTGGTCAAGAAGCAATCTATGTGTGAGTCTTGGCTCTTCCCCAAATTGGCTTTTATGCATTTAACCCTTCTTGTGCTTTTGACTCATTTGTAAAACTGGTATAATATTTACCTTCTTTAAAACATGGAGGTTTTGGGGGCAGCTAGGTAGCACAGTGGATAAAGCATGGGCCCTGGATTCAGGAGGACCTGAGTTCAAATTTGGCCTCAGACACTTGACACGAGCTGTGTGACCTTGGGCAAGTCACTTAACTTGCATTGCCCTGCAAAAACCAAAACCAAAACCCAAACAAAACAAAATAGAGGTTTTGTGAGTATCAAATAAGATAATTTATATGAAAACACTTGAAAAGTACATAGCTTTATTATAGCTGGAGAAGAGCTGTGCTTCTGAGTGTTGGGTGCATGGATTCTTTTTCTAATGATTTTTATACAGCAGAATGAATTCCTGCAAGGCAACTGTGGCATTGCCTGTTCTCATTATTCTAAAATCAATAGCTTTGTCCACCTGTATGGGAGGATGGATTAGCTACCTCTTAGCGTTCACCCCCGTCGTGTGATTTTTACTCAAAAGAAAATTACATATCCTACATTTTTCATTGGCAAGACTGATGCACACATTTCTCCAGAACCAGAGATGAAAAGTGCCCAGTGGGATATATTCTGAACTTTTCCTGAGCTCTGATGGCTTTATTGAGAGGTAATCATTTGGAGAAGATTTGCTGCACCTTTGGACCAAGTTGCATCACACACGAGGGACACAGCTGCTTTTCCAGCTGAGCTCACTGATAAATTTGTCTGTGATGGTTTGGTACATTCGGCTTGCTTTTAACCACCCACCTGATCCCTTCCCTATTTCTCAGCGTGTTTTAAAGAGGTTTCTAAAGAAAACAAGGGTAGCAGAAGACATGCAAAATAATGAATAATGTTTAAAAGGCAGTCTTTTAGGAGGAAATTACTTTCAGTTCAATTCAAAATAAATTCATTCGTTATTTAATATTACTATGTGCAAAAACTTAAATGCTATACCCTGAAGAAGATATAAAAATTCTCTGCTACCCTCTTGAATAATGTTTAAAAGGCAGTCTTTTAGGAGGAAATTACTTTCAGTTCAATTCAAAATAAATTCATTCGTTATTTAATATTACTATGTGCAAAAACTTAAATGCTATACCCTGAAGAAGATATAAAAATTCTCTGCTACCCTCTTGAAACTTATAATCTAAAATTTAGCTAAATGGATGAAATAATTGTCCTAGTCATTCAGTCAGTTAATAAACATTTATTAGGCGCCTACTATGTGCCAGTTCTGGGGACAAAAAATGAGTCAAAAGATGGTTCCTTCCTCCAAGGAATTTACAATCCAGTGGAGAAGACAATAACAAACAAATATGTACAAACAAGTGACATATAAGATAAATAGGAAGTAAATAAGGGGAGACATTAGAATTAAGAGGGGTTGGGAAAGGTTTGCAGAAGATGGGATTTTAGTTTGAACTTAGAAGCCAGGGAAGCCACTAGACAGACAAGTAGATAGAACATTCCAGACATGGGGGAAAAGCTAGAGAAAATGCTCAGAGAAGAGAGATGGAGTGTCTTATTTATGGGATAATGAGGTGGCCAGTGTCACTGGATCAGAATTCATGGAGGGAAAGAGAGTGTAAGAAGATTGGAAGGGGCTAGGTTATGAAGGGATTTGAATGCCAGATGGAGGATTTTTAATTTGATCCTGGAGTCAATAGGGAGTTTATTGAGTAGTTGGGTTACATGGTCAGACCTGTATTTTAGGAAAACCACTTGTGGCAGAATGGATGATGGATTAACATGGGAAGAGACTTGAGGCAGTCACACCCACTGTCACACTATTGCAATAAATCAGGTGAGGGGAGGAGGGGCCTGCACTAGAATGATGACAGTGTTAGAAGAGAGAAGGGAATATATTCAAGAGATGTTGGCAGGATGAAATCTGCAGGCCTTGGCAGCAGATTGGATATGGCAGGCGGGGGTGGAGAGATAGTTAGGAGTCTAGGATGACTCCTAGGTTGCAAGTCTGAGAAACTGGGACAATATATGTAAGACATGAGCTAGAGAAGCAGCTTGTTGAGTTCAAAAGGAAACTGTATTAGAAGTCGGAAGAATATGATTCCTGTGTCAGTATAGTTATCTACTCACTGTGAGCCCTTGGACAAGTTATAGCTTCTCTGGGGGCTCTGCTCCCTCCCCTACCAAATGAATGGGTTAGAGGCCAGAGTTGTTCCAAGGTGACTTCAAGCGTTAAAATTTGATGAACTTCTTAAAGAAATAGCAAAGAAGGGCATTGACCTCATTTCCTGAATCAAGGAGGATGTGTTTGCCCTCACTAGCAAGGTTAATCACTGGAGTACTTTAACATCTGTTCATAACCCTTCCTATAACCCTTCCTCTTCTCCTCCCCCCCTTCCTCCTGAAGATGGGCCTTTTTGTCCTTCCTTGTCTAACATAGATCTGAAAGCATTAGAGTTCTCATATCACATTAGAACCTGTGAAAACAGCTGTCTTTGACAAACTGGGAAATTGTGATTAAGATGCAAAGGTGAAAATGTGTGAAGGCAGGAGTGTGTCACCCTGAACACTTTATACCTCCTCTTTTCTTCTCACAAGTATCTTGTGGAGATTCTCAAGCCGATTATTTGTTTTCTCAGTAGCTTTCCCTTTCTTGTGTCCTCTGTTGCTGCCAATGGTGGCTGCTTATGATTTATTCTGAAGCACAGGATGTAATTTATACAGCAACTGGGGAGTTTAATCAAATTTGCTCCCACGCATTCAAGATCTGTTCTTCCCATTTAATCTTTTATTTGGCTGCTTTCTCCTCATATCTTTCCTACATGACCAACCTGGTGACTGTCTTCATACTAATTCAAAGATGCTCATATCAATTTATTTGGTATGATTTAGGGAATGTACAGAATCCAATGAATTTAACCATGTGCAAACTGGTACTTTTATTTTTGAAAGATAAATACAGATTGGGGCAGCTAGGGGGCACAGTGGATAGAGCACTGGCTCTGGAGTCAGGAGGACCTGAGTTCAAATCCAGCCTCAGACACTTGACACTAATTGTGTGACCCTGGGCAAGTCACTTAACCCCCATTGCCCCACAAAAAAATTAATTTAATTAAAAAAAAGAAAAAACTACAGATTGAAAGATGGTTTACCATGCTGTGCACATATAGTTCCTTTTTAATTAAAAAAATTAAAATCCATTTATTTATTTACTTACACATATAGGTCCCCCCTTCAGGGCAGTGAGGGTTAAATGACTTGCCCAATGTCACACAGCTAGTTAGTGTCATGTATCTCAGGCTGGATTTGAACTCAGGTCCTCCTGAATCCAGGGCCTGTGCTTTATCCACTGTGCCACCTAGCTTCCTCCCTGCAATATAGTTCTTAAAGGATTAGGAAGCATTTTTCCCCTCATAATAACACTGTAGATCAGTAGTACAAATGTTATCATCCCCATTTTATTGACAAGGAAACTGAGGTTCAAAGAGATAACTTGCTCCAGGCAAACAGCCATGGGTGACAGAGCCTATGTCACTTATAAATGAGTATGTATATCTATTCAGTATAGTATATGAATTCTGTCAGAGATATGTTGGTAAATGTTTTTATAACTATTTCCAAAACTATAGATGACACACTTTAAGGGTTAATCTACATTATTAACATTTTCTGCATCATTTGAAGCCTAGACAATCAAAGAAACAGTAAATCAAGTCCTGATTTGTGGCATTTGCCAGTTTCTAAGGTATAAATGCTTATTTTCAAAATGTAACAATTGACTTTCTTGATTAAAAGGTATGAGTTGGCTCCAGCACATCTCTGTATTACAATTCTAGCCTTCTGGATTCCAAGTCTAGTCTTTATGCCATTATAATCAACCTCTCTCTGTCTCTATCTCGTCTGTCTGACTGCTTGCCTATCTGTCCCCTGAAGATATAAAGAAAAGAGGCATTTGTCTACTTTGGCTGAAGAGGCCAGGGTCTGAATTTCAAGGGTAAAGAAAGTATACATGCTTGGGTACCAAAGTGTCTTTGGTATCTTTCCTATTACTGTAGAGGTCAATACCATCCCCCCAGTCCGTCAGGCTTGCAACCAAGGAGTCATCTGGGATTACTCACTATCTCTCACCCTTCATATGCAAGCATTGCCAAGACCTGCTGATTTCACCTTTGCAACATTTCCTGAATATGCCCCCCCCCAAACTGCCCCCCCACCACTCTAGTGCAGGCCTTATTACCTCACACCTCGGTTACTGCAATAGTACTGGTGGGTCTGCCTGCCTCAAGTCTTTCCCTACTCCGATCCATTCTCCATTCATCCACTAAGATGATTTTCCTCCAATGGCTTCCTTTTGCCTCCAAGAGCAAATACAAAATGCTCTGTTTGGCATTCAAAGCCCTTCATAACCTAGCGCTCCCCACCCCCCCATTCCTTTCCACATGTACTCTTCAGAAAGACAGTGACACTGGCCTCCCTGCTGTCCCACAAACAGGACACTCCATCTTTTGGCTCCAAGTATTCTCTCTGACTGTGTTCTATGCCTGGAATGCTCTCACTTCTCCACTCTACTTAACCTCTCTGGCTTCCTTTAAATATCAACAGAAATCCTACCTTCTACAGGAAGCTTTTCCCAACCCCCTTTAATTCCAGTGCTTTCCTCTGTTAATTATTTCCAATTTATCCTATATATAGCTTTCCTTGTAGATATTTGTTTGCATGTTGCCCTTCCCCCACCCACACACCCATTAGATAGTAAGCTCCTTTAAGTCAGAGACTGTCTTTTGCCTCTTTTTGTATCCCTGGTGATTAGTACAGTGCCTACCACATGGTAAGTGCTTGATGAATGTTTATTGATTTGAATTGAATTGCAATTGTCTGGGTCTTATAGTCAACATATGTGAGTCTGAACAAGAGAGGGAGGAAGTAGAACTATGATTTCAATGGCATAGAGAATGACTAGATAAGGAAAATCCTTCTACTTGGGCAGGTTGGTTCTTTCTGTGCAACATAAAGTCTTGGAAAGTGATCTAAACCATTGATAGATTCAGTGACTTGTCTGTGGTTACACAGTCAATATGTGCTCAAGGTAATACCTGTAGCTAAGTCTTCCTGGCTTCAAACCTGGCTCTTTATCCAGTGTTTGAGGCTGAGTCGACCTGCATTTACAAAACAGATAAATTCGCAGGCGATTATTAAGATTATGAGAAGCTTTTTTCCCCCTGAGTTTTACAAAGGGATTTATTGTAGACTTACTTTACAGAGAAAAGTCTCCAATTAACTTTATTTCTGAGGAGGATATTCAGACTTTAAAAATAAAAATTATAGACATATCAGGATTTTATTGGGCTTGAAAAAACTATGTAAAGTTACAACTATGAGGGGAGGGTGTATAGGAAGGAAGGAAAGAAGGAAGGAAAGAGAGTGAGAAAGAAAGGAGAAAGGAAGGAAGGAAAGAAGAAAGGAAGGGTTTTTTTTACAAGGCAATGAGGGTTAAGTGACTTGCCCAGGGTCACACAACTAGTAAGTGTCAAGTTTCTGAGGCCAGATTTGAACTCAGGTCCTCCTGAATTCAGGGCCAGTGCTTTATCCACTACACCACTTAGTTGCCCCCAAAGGAGGGGTTTTTTAAATCATTCTCCCTTTCCCACAATAGTGGCCTGCTCTTCAACACACTGATTTGTTATACAATTTACTTATTTTTGATACCCCCCCACTTCCTCCCTTGGCATTTTTTTTTAAGTGAGGCAATTGGGGTTAAGTAACTTGCCCAGGGTCACACAGCTAGTAAGTGTTAAGTGTCTGAGACTGGATTTGAGCTCAGTCACTCCTGACTCCAGGACTAGTGCTCTATCCACTGTGCCACCTAGGTGCCCCTGACATTTTGTTTTGTGTTTTCTTTTTCTTTTTAAAGACTAGATCTCCCTGTCTCTTCCAGGCTGGAAGTGCAAGGGGCTTCTCATAGCCAGCCCTGCTCTGACTGGCACACAAACTTTAACTTGCTTCACTTCAGACCTGGGTTGATTCACCCATCCTTTGGCAACCTAGTAGCTTCCAACGTCTAGGGACTCACCACACGAATTCTAAACTTAGTGTACACTTCGGATCAGTTTATCATACTCCAGTCCAGAATTCCCAGGATCAGGAGATTCAGTTTTCCCTTCCCATTCAACATTTTTAACCTGAAAATCTAGAGGAGCTAGACTGATTTTAGAAAATAGTATAACCTGTCTCTCAGCATTTAATTCTGGAAAATTACATGACATTTTTAGAATTATAGTAATTTAGAAGACCCTGGATCAGCCGAACAATATTTTTTTTTTTAAATTGCCTCCTACAACATGGTCCAGGGGATATAACAGTTAACCAGAAGTCAGAAGGAAACCAGGATTCATTTGTTACTTGTGTTTCCAGGAATATGAATTCAATGTGTGGAGTGAACATTCTTTTCTCTATTTGATATACTAGTGAAGCTAATATTATTAGCTCATTTAGGTTGTAGAACTTTCCTGCTATTAGTCTCATTTCACTGCAGAGGAAAGAAAATTAAACATCAGTCAAGTTCTGATTACCTTTCACTTCCTGTATGATCTTGAATAAGTCTCTTTGGGGGCAGCTAGGTGGTGCAGTGGATAGAGCACCAGGCCTGGAGTTAGGGAGACCTGAGTTCAAATATGACCTCAGACTCTTACTAGCTTTGTGACCCTAAACAAGTCACATAGCCCTGTTTGCTTCAGTTTCCTCATCTATAAAATAAGCCGCAGAAGAAAATGACAAACCAGTCCAGCATCTTTGCCAAGAAAACCCCCAATACGGTCACAGAGTCAGATATGACTGAAATGAATAAACAGACAGCAAGAAAAATTTCTGCAGTTACCTCATCTTTAAAACCAAGGAGTTGGAGCAGATAATCTCTAAAGTTCTTATCAGCTTCAAGATTATGATCTTCACAGCAACCTAATAAGAAAGGGAGGCCTTTTTATTATTATTATTTTTATTATTATTATTACCCTCACTTCAGCAGAAGAGCAAATTGAGGCTGTAAGAAACTTTGTGATTTACTTAACTTTCCACAGCTAGTAAACAATAAAGACAGGGACAAGTCCAGACCTTTTGACTCCAAGGATAGTTTTCTTTACTCTACCTCACACTGATTCATAATAAGCTTCCTTTATTAAATTGTCTAAATTCTAAATTTAATAAATACCAACATGAAAAAAGAACACTTGCATATGCAAAGTGAACAGAAAAAATTATTTGTGAAGCCACAGATCTCTACCATATAGATTTATATTATGCTACTTAAAAAAAAAAACTTGCCATTCAGTACTCATCTGGTGATTAATTAAATCTATTTAGAAATGGCTTTTCTAGTAAAGCACAGGAAATTAGCTACATCAGGAAGAAGGAAAAAAACCCTTTTCGAAAATTTATGGGCAAGTGTGAGTAATAAGTGGTTTTAAAATTTTATTTTTTATTTTTATGGTGAGCTTTAAACTGTATTTAAAGCCTACTTAGAAGGACTTAGCAATTTAAAATTTGATAGCTTTGGTGAACCTTTGCCTGGAAAACCACCTTTCAATGAACGGGGGTGGGTTATTGGAATTTTTTACCTTGCTCAAAAGTTAATTACAACTAGCTCCTTTGCATAATTATGAATTCTGTTGACATCTTCAAATTGATTGCATGCCATACTAGCAAGGAAACCTCAGCATTGCTGTTCTGGGAAGATATGAGAAAGGGTTGGGTTGTTCATGCTATTGCTGGCAAGGGAACATGGTCTGGGGGTCAGGGGAACAAGATTCAACCCTGAGTATCCAGCCACTGGATAGATGTTATTCTCATTTACACAGTTTCTTTATTTTATTCAATCAATCAATCAAATATTTTGTAAATGCCTACTATATTTCCTGGGTCTGGAACTAGGTTGTTGATACTATGATCCAATCATTCAGCCTCTCAGAACCTCAGTTCCATCATCTGTAAAATGGGAATAATAATACTCACCTTATTTACTTACAGGTTTGATTTGCAAAAACTAATTTTAAAGCATGAAAATATTATACATCCAGTTTTAAAGCTGGAAAAGACCTTAGAAGGTCATCAAATCTGAAGCTCTCATTTTATAGATGAGGAAATAGACTAAGAGATATTAGAGGACTTGCCCAGGTCTGAGTGCACAGCTCTTAAGAGTTCAAGACAAAACAAATTCAGGTCTTCTTGATTCCAAGTCCAGCGCTCTACTACACCACTTAGAATGCTATGGATTTCAGGGAAAATTGGAAAAGATTCTGAAATGAGATAGGGAACTGGACAGTTTTTTACTTCCTGATTTAGGTGGCTTTTGCATCATTACATTGAAATAAATTCTCATATTTTTAGATAAGAAGTAAAGTACATTTAAATAAAAATGCCCATTGTAAGTACCATATTATTTTCTTGAATGATCTGTCATC
This sequence comes from Dromiciops gliroides, assembly GCF_019393635.1. Lineage (NCBI taxonomy): Eukaryota > Metazoa > Chordata > Mammalia > Microbiotheria > Microbiotheriidae > Dromiciops > Dromiciops gliroides. The sequence goes on along the minus strand of NC_057864.1, from coordinate 395,115,222 downwards.
CATGTCTTCTTCTTTTCCATTAGTTTGGCTAACTGAAAGAATATAGTTCTACCAAAAAAAAAGAATATAGTTCTTATTTTTTAATCATAAGAGTCACTGGATACATAGAGAGAGATTCTTTCAGAGTTGTTCCACTCTTAACTAATTGGTCTGTGGAGTTAGTGTTACTCTCATTCATACAATTTCTTCCACTTTCTTCGCACCTCACAATGCACTTAAAAATTAATTCATTTAAAAAAATCATTGCATGGTTTTATATCACAGACAGTCTCCTTAACTACAACTCACCTCACTGATCCTTTTCTTATAATAATAATGGCTAGTACTTATATAGTGCTTTATGGTTTGTGAAGTACTTTAAAAATATCATTTTATTCTTATACCACCCCTGGGCGGTAGATGCTATTACCATCCCCATTTATGGATTCAGAAACTGAGGCAGACAGTGGTTAAGAGACTCACCCAGTATAATAGAGTTAAAGGAGTGTCTGAGGCAGAATTGGAACTCAGATCATCTTGATTTTAAATTCTCTACTCTAGTCAGTATGCTACTTACTTATTCAACTATTGCTTAATTTATGTGTACCCAGTTTCTTTTCAGTTGTTATTTCTTGTCATGTGGTGCTAAGATGCTGCTATAAATATCTTGGTATATGTTGTTGTTGTTCTGTCATTTTGGTCGTGTGACCATGACCCCATTTGGGGTTTTCTTGACAAAGATACTAGAGGGATTTGCCATTTCCTTCTCCAGCTTAACAGATGAGGAAACTGAGGCGAGCAGAGGTTAAGTGACTTGCTGAGGGTTACCCAGCTAGTATGTGTCAGGCTGCTTTTGAACTCAGATCTTCCAGACTCCAGGCCTAGAGCTCTAACCACCGTTCCACCTAGCTGCCCATTGCCTAATGTACTAAGACATTAAATAAGACTTGTTTATTATGGTCACACAATCAGGATGTGCCAAAGGTAGGACTGGATTTTACTGACCCTAACACTGGCTCTCTATCTATTCTACAAAGCTGCCACTCACTTGCAGTGTATAGGCTACTTTTAGTAAATCAGAACCTGTCCTCCCCAACAGTAACATCATTTTGAATTCTAATTTCAATACTAATTAAATGGTTCATTGTTGCAGTTTTGTATTTCATTGAATGGTTGAGGGATTTTTCTCAATTCATTTTCTTTGATTTTTATTCTTATAGTTTCGATTCGTTAATATTAGTTTGCATTTTTCTGACTCTAGTTTTTCTATTATAATTTGACAAGACCTCGTTCATCAAAATTTGACGGTATTTCAATTGTTCATGCTTCAGTGAAAGGCCACTGAGGCCCAGACCACTTGGAGATCATTTTTTTAGCTTTGAATTGTCATGGGTTTAGGTGATAACTTGTCTGAGAATCACTGGCAATATCTACTATATGGGACTCTATTCCAATTAATTTAATTCCATTGCATTCAGTGAGCACTTATTAGGTCCCTGTTGTGTGCAGTTTTACAGTTATTATTTGGGAGAAATACAAAACTTAGAAAGATAGAATTCCTTCCTTCATTGATGGGGGGTGGGTCTTAGAAAGAACATTTTGTTGTCTGCCAGGATCTGGAATTTAGGAGGGGGCAAGCAGAGATTTCTTGTCTCTGAAATATTGACTATCCTGTCCATGTTTGCTGTACTTGGAGGTATACTCAATGTGTCAAATGACTATTGATGACAGTAACATTGTTTGCTTACTTGTAGCATTTACAGTTTATCTTCCCATCCATCCATTATCTTCGTTGATCTTTACAATAATCTTATGAAGCACAGAGGACAGAGATGATTCTCATTTGACAGAGGGCAAAACCGAGGCCCAGAAAAGTCGCACAACTTACCCAAAGTCACACAATGATCTCCTCTGGTTCATATATTGTCTACTGCCCCATCCATACCTTTTGAGAGCAATCTGGCATCATCCAAGGCTCTTGGATTGTGTGCAGAGGCTCTTGAGTGCAAATATAAAAATTAGGTTCAGTATTATTCAGGAAGAGGAAATACCTCACTTATGATAGCTGCCTCCAGTGGATCAGGTTCTTTTTGTTTGTTTTTAAAGATTTGAGATCCTATGTGGAATGAATTAGCAAATGGGTTATAATTAGGAAGGAGACTAAAGCAGGTACAGGTGCTGTGTCTTACTGTTATACTGCAGTCTTAAACTATTGATTTTAATGTTAAAACAACTGTGAAGTGGGGCAGCTAGGTAGCGCAGTGTTTAGAGCACCGGCCCTGGAGTCAGGAGTACCTGAGTTCAAATCCGGCCTCAGACACTTAACACTTACTAGCTGTGTGACCCTGGGCAAGTCACTTAACCCCAATTGCCTCACTAAAAAAAAAAAAAAAAACCAAACAAACAAACAAACAAAAAAACAACTGTGAAGTAAACCTAGAGGAAACATGATACATCAGAATGAGCACTGACTTCGGGTTCAAATCCTGCCTCACATTTCTGTGTGACCTTATGGGTAAAATCACCCCCTGTTCCTTAATTTTTTTTTGAATATGAAATGATAGAATTGGACTAGAAGGCTTCTGAGGTCCCTTTAGGTTCTAAATCTATGATCCTAGGAGCTTATAATAAAAGATGTAAACTATTTTCCATTAACAAAGTGTTGTAATATTTAAAACTCTTCCCCCCAGTGTGACAACATAGAGTTTTGTTTCTTAATATGTAATTTCCCTGTGAGGAAAAACCTTCAATATCTTGATGCCTCCATGTTCCTGAGGGTCTCTACCTAGTAGATAGTAGATGGCTGTGGGGCAACTAGGTGGCACAGTGGATAGAGCCTGGCTCTGAAGTTTGGAGGCCCAGAGTTCAACTCTCACCTGAGACACTTACTAGATGTGTGACTCTGGGCAAGTTCTTTAATCTCAATTGCCTTAAACATCTGGGGCCATTTCCAGTTGTCTTTATATATATATATCTTGCCACTGGGCCCAGATGGCTCTGGAGGAGAGAGTGAGGTTGGTGACTTTGCACATTCCCCTCCCCCCTACCCCCCCTCCACTTAAGTCCAATTCAGTGCAAGTCATGGCATCATTCCCATGCTGTGGCCCTCTTCAGGAATGAAGGACAAATGACAACAAAAGTAGATGACTCTAATCTTTATAGATGGGAAAATATCTCAGGATATAGTATCTAGTGACATATTAGTTTCCATTTGCTTTTTTTTTTTTTTTTTTTAGTGAGGCAATGGGGGTTAAGTGACTTGCCCAGGGTCACACAGCTAGTAAGTGTTAAGTGTCTGAGGCTGGATTTGAACTCGTGTACTCCTGAATCCAGGGCCGGTGCTCGACGCTGTCCCACCTAGCCGCCCCCTTCCATTTGCTTTTGTATGGTATTCTTAAGGTTTGCAAAGCACTATATGTGTGGTGTGTATTCTCATTTGATCCTGGACAATCTAGATATTTTTATTCCCTTTTTACAGATGAGGAAACTGAAAATGAGAGAGATTTGGGGACTTGTCCAGGGTCATATAGCTAGTCTGAGGAAGCATTTGAAGTCAGATCTTCCTGACTCCATGTCTAACATTCTGTCCATTACAACATATTGGCCTTTATTAAGATTTAATCATGTTGCAGCCATGTTTCCTTCTCTTTATCCCACCTCCTAAATTCAGTTTGTTTAATCATAATAAAATAAAATGCACTGAAGATAGGCACGTTTAATTTAGATTTGTGATTTGTACTTCTTTCAGGCAGAGAAAGCTGATGGCTTCATCAACTTGCCAGATTTTGTTGTGGACAGAGCTGCTGAATGCAAGAAAAAGTAGTGAGTCATTCATCACACGTCACAAATTCCTGCATGGTCCTTGTTAACATTCACCTAATTCATGTTCATTGTGCATTTGCCTGGGTGAGACCCTGACTTTAAAAGAGGTGTGGTGTTTTAGAAGCTAATGAAGGGAACAGACCCGGGACCTGGAGAAGTTGACTAAGAATAGAAGAATTTCTCTTCCTGTGTGTTGGGCATTGGCATTCTGAGAGAAATGATAGACCTTTTAACAGTCCCTCATAAAATTCTACATCAGAGCTCTATGTTCTGTGATGTGAGGGAACTCCATGAACAAATTCTTCTATGGAGGTCAGGAGATGCCAAGGTTCTGTGCTAGTTAGTAACCGAGGTTCAGCAGACCTCCCTCCACATAACTATAGGCACAGATGACAAGTAAGGCCAAAGATGTTTTCTTATTTAAATTCTTTGTGAAACCATTCATGGCATGGACAGTTGTTTGTTTTCCAAGTGAAATCACAAATCCTAGGCTAGCTGTCTGCTGAAAACAAGTGTTTGAGTACAAGTACCTCATGTACAGAGGTAATATAGGATCCTAAGAGTTTCAGGACTGGAAAAAGGACTTAAGGTCATCTAGTCCAAGCTTGGCATTTTGCTGATGAGGCCTCGAAAGGTTATGCAGCATGTATAAGTTCACATGGTTAGGCAAGATGCAGAGCTAGGACTGGAGCCAAGTTTCCCAGCTCCCAATCCCCTTCCCTTTCTCTTCCAGTGCATCTCAGTACTGCTTCCCCAATAATCCCTTTTCCTTTCTCCCCCTGCCCCCCTTTTCCCTATTCTGTCTTTCACTTCCAATTAATTTGTTCTGTAGTCCAATCAAAAGTCAGCATTCGTCTAGGGTAATGGTTGCCGGAGCTTATACAGAGCTTACCCCTGTTTTTAAACTGTTAACAAGGAGGATGAGCTGGGTGGAAGGTACTATCTACCCTTTGGGTGTTGGATGCTTTGGTGTAGCAGGATGTGTGCAGTTTTATAATTGACTTAGGTGGCTTTTGGTTAATTAGCAATGATGGTCTTGGTCGTGTGGCCTTGGACTACTGGTTTAAAAGCAAACATGGAAATAGCCACTGAAAAACTTTAGCTCATTAATTTCAATATTTCAAACTTTTATTTTAAATTGAGACAAATGTTAATTTTATTCTTTTTTTTGTTAAAATGTGTTATGTCTGTCTTGAATTAAGCATGTATGAAATTGGTTGTTACTAAGTAGTTAATACATGAGAATTTTATACCTGTTTGCCTACCTTTAACTTTAATTACAGCAGATTGGAATAGATGTATTTTTTATTAATAGAACTCCAGAAATCATTTTGTGACACATATCAAAGTGTGGGTAACTGGGGAAGGTTTTTAACTCAGGACCCTTCCATAAGGTAATGTTCTGAAAGATTCTTTTGTAGTTAGGGCCCTGAAACTACAGGTGCCTTTCCGAATTTCCTGTGTACATTGGAGGAGTCTTGATTGAAAGATGTGGGTCAATTATTCTAAGATGAAGCTCCTTCCCCTGCATCTTGTCATTCTCTTAAGCATTGACAAACAGTGCACTCTTGACCAAGTGAAAACAGTATAATCGTATTTTAAAGGGAATGTCTTAACCATTAATTAACATTATTCTTTGGATGACAGGAGGAATTGACTCACACCTTTTTGTGGAGGCCAGGGAATAGAAGAGGCAGAATTTAATTCGTCTAAAATAATTTTTAAATTTGAGCTAGGAAGGGGGAAAGAGTAGCATTTTTACTGGTATAGCTGTGAATCCATCAAATTCTCTTCTACATTAACTTCTCATGTATCTTTGTTGTTTTCCCTTCAAGTGCTTTTAAGATCAGCCATCCACAGATCAAGACATTTTATTTTGCAGCAGAGAATGTGCAGGAAATGAACATGTAAGTAAATAAAACAATTGCTTCTGAGTCTTTATGGGCATAGACACATTTTGGTGACATTTTGGCATTTTGTATTCCAAGCAAGGGTCAGGCTTGGGGTTTTTTGTTTTTTTTTGGTTTTTATTTCTTAAAATTCAGTTTCATTTTTAAAAAATTAATGAAGGAACAGCTAGGAGTCACAATGGATAAAGCACCTGCCCTGGATTCAGGAGAACCTGAGTTCAAATCTGGCCTTAGACACTTGACACTTACTAGCTGTGTGACCCTAGGCAAGTCACTTAACCCTCATTGCCCTACAAAACCAACAAACAAAAAAATTAATGAAAGTTTACCTTCTCTTCCTCCTGTTCAGAAAAAAAAATCCCTGTCACAAAATATGCACAGCCAAGCAAAACAAATTCCTTATTGGCCATGTCAAAAATAATTACATATCTATGTCTATGTCTATATCTATATCTATCTATGCCTTGAATCTGTTATATCTGTCAGGAGAAGGGTATCACATTTCATCATGAATCCTTGTGAGTCATGGTTGGTTTTCCATTGTTGTTATTTTGTACCTTGTTCTTTGGGTTCTACTTACTACACTCTGTATCAGTTCATACAAGTCTTCCCAGGTTTTTCTGAAATTGTCCCCTTCATCTTTTTTTTTTTTAATAGCATAGTAGTATTCCAAGGGATCCATTTTTCTTTTAAATATATTTCATATTTCTGATACTTTTGGCATTCCCATCCTTGTCTTTTCCTTTTCCTTTCTGTTGTTTTCATATTCATTTCCCTAAGTAGGGAAATTTGAGAGTTAGAAAAGAAAGTACACCTGAAAATTAAGTTCTTTCAAATTAACCTGTGGGATACTTTTGCAGTAACAATAAAATAGGAAGGAGGAAATAGTGGCCATTTCAAGGTGTCACTGTTAATAATATTATATAAGCTGTAAAAATCAGAGAATTAGGAAAATGAGGCTAGATAGAACCACAAGTAAATTTCTCTGTTTTCAGCAGATGCCATCTGTGACATCTCAGCTGGAATTCATCATAGAGCCATATGGAAGTGGGCATTTATTAAATACTTTTTGGTTGTCACCATGAGATGCTTAAAGATTTTCTTGGCAGAGAATATTCCACAACCTCCTGCCATATTCCTTTGATAAATTTGCTGTCAGAAAGATTTTACTCATAGGATAAATTTCTTTCTCTAATTTAAACCTATTTCTTATTTTTGCCTATTAAAAATTTTATGTGATAGATAATCAGATGGTGGAATCTCTCTGGTTTATATCAGAGTTCAGCTAGGATGGATTTTGATTGAATGTGAACTTACATGGTAAAGCAAACTTTAGAAGATCACCTTATTCTCTTCCCATCTCATATTGCTTCACCTTACTCTCATCACATCTGATATTTGTACATTGCTTTCTAATTACTTGTGTCTTTTTATTATCTATCTGTTTATTGCTAATCAATCAACCAATCAATGGGCATTTGTTACGTATTTATTATACACCAGGGACTATCTTAGATGTTGGAATGCAAATACAAAATATTAAAATTCCTACTTTCAAGGAACTTCTCTAGGTTGCTAATTTGTTGTGTCCAGAGGAGGACAACCATGATGGTAAAGGGCCTTGAGATTATTCTCTGTGATGATCAATTGAAGGAAATAAGGATGTTTAGCTTAGAGAAGATAAGATTTAGCATCTGGTAGGGGAAGAGCTCCATGTATTTGAAGAATTAGCATGTGAAGGAAGCATTCAATTTTTTTTTTCTGCTTGGCTCTAGAGCTAGAGTGGGTCAAAGTTGTAGAAAGGCAAATTTAAGCTTAATGTAAGGAAACATTTCCTCACAATTATGACAAACTTAAAGTGGAATAGGTTGCTTTGGGAGGCAGTGGGTTCCCTCCAGAGGTGTGCTGGTAAATTTTTAACAGCTGTTTCCCTCCCCTGCCCCTAATACCCCCCTTGTCCCCAATGCCATCCTTGCCCTCCATACCATAGTATAAACTTTTAAGTTTGATTTGCATTAACATTTTCTCTACCACTTTCTTAAGTCTAGTCAATTAACAAAACAATAAATCAGGCCCCAATTTGTAGCCTTTTCAGATTTCTGAGGTATAAATGCTCTCACTGAAAATTTAACAATCAGTTTTCCAGAGCCAGTTTGTGGTGGGCTCCCTCTTACTGGAGCGTGTGTGTGTGTATGTGTGTGTGTGTGTGTGTGTGTGTGTGTGTGTGTTAGGTTTGTTCTTGAGAGAATTCTCATTCTTTTGAGAACTAGACCTCTGAGGTACCTACCAATTCTCTTTCAACATTCTAAAATTCTATGATTTTCTTCTAGGGTCTCTTCTTATACTCTCCCCACCTATCAGATATCTGTAAGGGAAAGTAGTAAAGACATGGCTTATATCTCCTGACTTGCCAGCAACATTTCTTTGTCAGTACACAGAACCCAGGTCACATGCTTTCTGATTGCTACCCCCTTCACCAGTCATTGATGACATCCGCACTCTTCAGGTGAGGAGTAGTATAGCTCCTTAGCACAAAAAGTTGTGGGCACTCTTGTTCTAGATATAACAAAACAAGGGATGAAATAGGCAAGCTCAGAACTGAATCCCAATTTGGCTACTTATTACCATTTGACCTGACCCTTTCTGAGAATCAACTTTCTTTGTCTAGAAAGTGAGGGGAAGTGGTCAAATTGAGGACATCTAAGGTCTCTTCTTCATCTGAATCAATGATTAATTCTATGATTTTGCCTGATATAGGATAAAGAATGTTACCAGCCTGTGTGTTTGGTTTTTTTTCTCCTTGTTTAGCAAGCACATAGTGCTCTGGGAAAATGACAAATCAATACTATTAATTTAGTCTAAAACCAAAACACAGGATTAAAAAAAATTAGGACAAAGTGATTACTATTATTACACAGATTTATGGATGTCTTTGTTTTTACACCGCATTTGTTTTCAATGAAATCTTCCTCTCTTTTTGTCTACTAATGTCTTAACTTGTAACAAAGACTAAAAAGAAGAGAAAAAAATCTAAAATAAAACCAACTCAGTGAAACTGACCCAAGCCGTTGTTCATATCTGAAAATAAATTGATTCTTCCACACCCATATTCTCCCTCTTCTGCAGTAGAAGGAGGGAAGTACATTTTCTCAAATCTCTGTGTTCAAGCTTGGTCATTATAATTACATAGCATTCAATTTTTAAAAAAATATCAACCCGCTTTTACTGTTTACATTGTAAGCATTGTGCCTATTTTTTCTTGAATTTTTTAAAAACTTTGAATTAGTTTATATCCCTCCTCATTTCTCTAAATTAATTATATTTCTCATTCATTTAGTTAGTGCTATTCCATTAGATTCTGGTGCCACAATTTTTTTAGCCAATTGAAGGAGACTTGATTTTATTTCTTTTCTACTCAGCAAAGTAAAAGCAAGAATTGGAAAGAAGGCTTAAATGTTCAAATGCTTTTAATTTGTGAAAGAAATCTTAAGTACCATTGGATAGGTTCTGCTATATAAGGAATGGATTTTGTGCATTTGAAAGTAGCACGTGTTCTATAATATTGAGGCTGCCTTGGAAAAATAGATGAAATAGATGAAATTTGCCTTTGGTTTCGTCTCACACTAGCTCTGGTCTTCAATGGCCATAATGTCTTCATGATGCCTCCCACTTGATCACATTGGCCATATTAGAATAATAATAACTGCCATTCTATCATAGGATTGTTTTGAGCTCCCTGGAGATAAGGTCTGTCAAAGATTTAGGAACAATAAAGCGGGGCAGCTAGGTGGCACAGTGAATAGAGCACCAGCCCTGTATTCAGGAGGACCTGAGTTCAAATTTGGCCTCAGACACTTGACACTAGCTGTGTGACCCTAGGCAAGTCACTTAGCCCCAATTCCCTCACCAAAAAAAAAAAAGAAAGAAAAAAAGGAACAATAAAGCATTCTGCATCTATTAGCGATTATTTTCATCTTCTATAGAGAGCTCCATGTCTCCAACTTCCTTTCCCCCACTTTCAAACTGTCCTGCCCTGTCTTATTCCTTCAAGAAATGTCTCTCCCATGTGACAATGGGTGTCAGTTGGCCAATCAGATAAACAAATCCCTGGCAATGCTTTAGCAAGATCAGAGGCAAGGGATGTTTGTTCATTAAAAGAGCAAAAGTGCTGCAACGAGATCCCCATTAGATCAAATATTATTGCGTCCAGTAGAAATTATATGTGCCACTTAAAAATAATGATCACATTTCTCCCATAATGTATTTGTTACCAAGCAAAGAAAAATGTACATTCTTTCACATTTACCAAAATTTAAAAATTACTAAAGGAATGTAAGTTAATGACTTTAAAAATGTTACATTTTCTGATGTTTACCAAATTAAAAAATATGAAAAAGCAAGCACGTTTTAATGATTAAAAAACCACATTGAACATCTGCTTGTTATTAAGTAAAGATTTAATGTTTGGCTCCAGCACTGTAGTCTTTAGCAACAACTGGCTTTCTTTCTTTTTTCCCCCATCAATTTATTTTTACTCTGACTTTAAACAAGCATCAAATAAAATGGGCATTTTTGTTTTGTTTTGTTTTTTTGGTGAGGCAATTGGGGTTAAGTGACTTGCCCAGGGTCACACAGCTAGTAAGTGTTAAGTGTCTGAGGCTGGATTTGAATTCAGGTACTCCAGAATCCAGGGCCGGTGCTCTATCCACTGTACCACCTAGCTGCCCCCAAATGGGCATTTTGATATACATAGAACAGAAAAAGAGTAACGTATGTGGAGTTGTAGATCTCTATTTTATAGTTTTCTTTTTAAGCATATAATAAAGAGTAATTGTCCTGTCCAAATGAAGGCACATTTAGATTTGAGTTATGTCTTAAAACACTGATCCCCAGTCAGGTTTATCCACCGCCTGGCACCTGCTTTAAATGGGGGGGGGGATAAACTTGAAGAGTCTGGTGTAATTATATTGTAAATATTGTTGAAGTAGCAAAGGGGAACCAACTCTCCCAACAAAACCACAGCCCCATAAAGACACCCAAATATCAGAATCAGTTTATATACCTATTTTCACTGTCATATCAAAATAAAATTCTAGTTTATATTTATTTACAGAAGTCAAAAGATAACACTGAAGGACACTGAGGCTGTGTGTTCCCTCACTCTGAGGAGCCTGATGAAGGCATTTTTTAAACTCTAGGAAGGCAGTAAAGGAGTAAAGCTACCTGAGATCACAGGCCTACCTAGTCCATATGTTATTCTATGATCCTCTTATACCTCTCCTACTATTGTCTGTGATATTTAATATGTGATTCAGTGAGAATTCTGAGGATGAAGAGATTCTAGCTCACTTTTGTACTGCTCTGATTTTTTGTTTCTGTTTTGTTGGGAGGCAATGAGGGTTAAGTGACTTGCCCAGGGTCACACAGCTAGTAAGTGTCAAGTGTCTGAGACTGAATTTGAACTCAGGTCCTCCTGAATCCAGGGCTGGCACTTTAACCACTGTGCCACCTAGCTGCATCCTCTGATTTTTAACCAGTTGATAAACCCCTTACTATAGTTCTCCTCCAGGGCCTTGTTAGAGTGTGTAGCATCAGGATGGACAGTTGATGTTGGTTTCTTGGATGAGAGGCACTTAGAAGGTCCCACCTAAGTTCAAAGGCTTTAATAACTGATGCAATGACAATAGCATTGTCTGACATCTACCTCAGCTAAACACTGAGGAATTCATCATTAGATTTGCCATGCATGGGGTGATGAATCATTTCAGTTCCCATTGTTATCAAGGTTTACCAGGTCACAGATTATTTATGATTTGTAACAGTGGAGTAGATAACCATATTGACAAAGCCCCTGTTTTTTGAAGTATTGATGTAGAAGTGGTGTAAATATTTCTCAGAATCAGAATAGATTTGCGTAGCAGGAAAGAGAGACCACTTTTAGATGTCATTTCCATTCTTAGAGCTTTGTCTCCATGGGAAACAGCTTTGTTTGAGTAGCTGAATATCTATCCGAGAGGCCAGAGGGAAAAATACTTAAGGTTAATAGAAACCCCTCATGTTTTGCAGTTACCCTCAATTTAAAACTACATTGGGAAGCAATTGCAATGGGAAGAATCAGTTTCTAAACTCAGTTTGGGGGTAGAAGTAGGCTTTTCTGCCAGTGTCTGAAATAAGAGTGCTTGGATTTTGTGTGTTGATGTCTCAACACCCGGGCTATGCTAGCACACACATTCACATCAAAGGAATATACAACAAACACCCAGGAAACATCTGTGATCCTCCCTCTCCATAACTGTGTGTCCTTTTGTGCAACCATCTATTTAACCACGAATGGATGCTTTTTTATAGCCTTAATATTTTAGAAAATTCTTGGTGATGGGATTGATCTAAGCAGTAAGCTTTAAAAATTCAGTATACAAAAGATCCTGATCAAATGCCTATTTCTCATAATCAGTTACTGTTTTGTGTACATTAGTGATTGAAGCTCCAATATACCCTCTCTCTTTACATATACATAATGGACAGGGTGCAGATGGTACAACAGATAGAACACTAGGACTGGAGTCAGAAAGACTCGTGTTCAAATCCAGCCTCAGATATTTATTAGCTGTGTGACCCTAGGCAAGTTACTTAACTCTGTTTGCCTCATTTTCCTCATCTGCAAAATGAGCTGGAGAAGAAAATGTCAAACCATTCCAGTATCTTTACCACCCTCCCCCCACCCCATGGGGTCGCAAAGAATTGGAAACAATTAAAAATGACTGAACAACAATAACAACAATGGATTGGGACCGATAAATGGTTAGGTGGTTGTTGTTTGTTTGTTTTTTCTGTTGAAGCTCTGGTAAATTACCATGCTTTTCTATCTTATGAACTGGCTTAGGAAACCCCTTCCTTATTTTTCTGAATTCACTTCAAAACTTGAGATTCTTTTTCACCATTTCATGTTTTAATTGATCTATATTGAATAAAATAAAATAAGACCCTCACATTATCAGTAAACTATGGTTTCTAAATAGGCTAATTACATGTCACCTTATCATTCCTGAGTAGAAATGATCAGGCTTCAATATCACCATGTAGGTGCAGGCATCAGTTTTCTCTTAAAATGTGCACCAAAGTGATTGCTCTCATTAAGACATAAACTTTGTGCAAGTAGGTGTTGTTTCAGTTGTATTTGTACCCCATAGATTTTAGTATAGTGCCTGGCTCATGGTAAATTCTTAAAAAGTGCTCGTTGATTGATTGATTGCTGAGGTCTCTAGTTCTATGGAAACCACCATGGTTACCTTTACTGCTGGCAGCATTCAAGGTTGGCTAAAAATAAGATGTGGAAGAGCTTAGTTGCCAAGTTATGGAAACACTTAGCTTCTCTCTCTCTCTCTCTCTCTCTCTCTCTCTCTCTCTCTCTCTCTCGCTCTCTCTCTCTCTCTTTCTCTTTCTCTTTCTCTTTCTCTTTCTCTTTCTCTTTCCCTTTCTCTTTCCCTTCCTTCCTTCCTTCCTTCCTTCCTTCCTTCCTTCCTTCCTTCCTTCCTTCCTTCCTTCCTTCCTTCCTTCCTTCCTTCCTTCCTTCCTTCCTTCTTTTCTTCTTTTTTCTTCCTCCCTCCCTCCCTTTCTTCCTTCCTTCCTCCCTCCCTCCACTCCTTCCTTCCTTCTTCCTTCTTTCTCTTCTTCCTTCCTTCCTTCTTTTCCTTCTTTCTTTTCATCCTCCTTCCCTTCCTTCTTTCCTTCCTTCTTTTTTCTTCCTCCCTCCCTCCCTTCCTTCCTTCTTTCCTTCCTCCCTCTCTCTTTTGTTTTGATATGCCCCAGTGTAACATGCTGCTGAATGTTAATATGCATAATCCTAATTGAGTTTACCATATGTCTAGCATTATCATAGAACCTTAGATTTTAGAGCTTGAAGATCATGTATTGTTTTCCTCTTATTAATGTGAAAATTATAACATGGAGAAGTTAAATGACTTTCCCAAGGCATCACACAGGGCTGGGGTCTTAATCCAGGTCATCTATTCTAAGAATAGTGTCATTTTGTTTCCTACCTGAAATTTCAAAATTGAGGCAACTGGGAAATGTTTTCTCATAGGAATACATCTCTACTTAAAAAAAAATGGAAAACAGGATCTTTAAATGTTTGCATTACATTTAACTTTCCAGAAACTATATCTTTCATAAATTAAGGGGTACCATAAATTAAGTCACAGCCAGATTTTAGTAATTAAATGTGGAAATATCTTTTTTAAAGTACTGTATATATCCCATGTCTTCCCAAAGAGAACTATCCAGCCATTTGTATTGAGATGCAATTTTGATGATAGAACTTTAAAACTTGAAGTGATGACATAATATTTGGAGTGGACACTTTCAAAAGAAACTATATTTGGCACTGGCACTTAGAATGTCCTAAAAAGCCATGCAACTTAGTTGCTGCTCTGAACCATTTGGTTGTTGTTCACGACCAAGGATGGCTTGAATACAAAAGTTGTGAGAAAGCCTTGGGCTCCCATTTTGTAGGATTACATGAAGGCTGTATTTCTACCTCACTGAACTACCAGCCCTTCTGGGAAAACATCCTTTTTAATTATTGCCTTTTCCTATTCCCATGAAGATACTGGGTAGAAATTAGTATTCCCTTTAGCACCAGGACTGAAGTAATCTCTTATTGCAGATATTTGGGGAAGAAGGCTCAGTGAGGGGGTTTGAGGCTTCCGTACCAATTTGGTACAGGGGCATTGGGCTTCTCTGTGATCATCAAAGCTTGCCATATACATTTTTGCTTTCTCTTTTAAATTTTAGGTGGTTAAATAAGCTCGGGTTAGCTGTAATCCGTCTTGCATCTACAGGAAAAGATGAAGGTATATTTTATTTTAAACCTATGGGTTTTATAGTGGGAGGTGATTAGGTGATGGAAATAGAATGAGCCTCATGCAGATGAAATGAATCTGAACATTTGAACTTGAACTTCCCTAAAAATTAGAGAGAAAGAGAAGTGGGAGAAGAAGAGTAAGAGGGGAAAGAGGGAGGAAGGAATGGAGAAGAAAAAAGAGAAAAAGGAGAGGAACATATAGATGAGTTTGTTCTACCAGTCTGTACTGGCTATAAGTATGTTGTTACCTTTAATTCACCCACATAGTAGCTGGAAGTTTCATTGGCACTGAAAGTAATTGCCAGCATAAATGTTTTATTTCCCCACTTCTGTAGTTATGACAGCTCAGACTCAGACAGACACCCCTTTTACTGATCTAGTCATGCTCTCAGCCCGACAACATTCCATCCTACAGTGTCCTCTCTGGTATTTTAGCATATGTGCTAGGTGGGTATGCTGCTAATTCCTGAAAGAATGGACTAATAAAGGGATGCCAGGACCTGAAATGGTGGTAGTGGGAGGTGTCATCATCTGGGTCTGCCTAGAGCTTTCATACCTCAAAAGAGAGTCTTTCTAGTCTTTTTCCTGACTCCCAAAGGGGTCCATGACACAGAGAATGTTAACTAGCCCTGCACTAAAAGGAGCCAAGAACAAAATTTAAACTTTTAAGGGCAAAGGGTATAGAATCTTCAACCTAGAAATGGAAAGATTCTCCTTCTCCTTATCCATTTGCTGCAGCTACCTATTCCAACCTGGTCTTAAAACCATTTAAAGAAACCCAACACAATGAAACCAGCCCACTCACTCTCATTTTTGTCTCTCTTTCCTCAAAGTAGACAGATCCTCAGGCAGGGCATTTTGTGCAGGAGAAATGAATTTTGTGTGTGTCGACCTTTGTAAGAAAATTAGCCAGAAAAATATCTTAGCTGATGCTTTATGGAATATGTAGCAATGATTACCGCCCCCCCCCACAATTGAGCACTTCCATTTTTATTGCAGAATGCTACAGTGAAAGTGAACATGAGGATCCTGAAATAGCTGTGGAGACGCCACCCCCTCCCTACTCTGCTGAGCCTCCATCGCATTTGGTGTGTGTAATAGTAATTAGCCTGCTTGTCATTGCTACAGTGGCATTAACGTCATTCCACCCTCTTTGTATAATGTATTGATGACTAATAACTTTTAAGTGATGCAGTAACTTAATGTGTCTACCAAATGGGCAGGTGTTTATTTAGTAATTTATAACCCTGTGGTCCTCCTGGATGCTGATTTGCAGCCTTTTCCATGGCAACACACTGATATGACAAACTCAACATCTGTGTGTATAAGAGAGTACGTCAGATATGTCATTATTTCTAAAAGGAGAGTGCAGAGGACTCGGACCAGAATATTAAAAGCTTCTAGGTTACTAATTACCAACAAATTCAGATTGTTAATGAGGAGCTCCAGTAGTGAAAAATTTCTTCATATGAATCACATTTGCAACATGGATGATAAGAACTCTGCTTACTTAGGTGACAACAAAGTGCTAGTCTCCAAGTTAAGGGTTCAGTAAGCATTTTTGAAAACAGATTTTTTTATTGATATCTTTTCTTTTTCCGTTGCACACATTGCTAAATAAGTATTTAGTAGGTAAATGTAGATTTACGTAAAAACAGACTTATTTTTATTTTCAGTTACCCAACTATACTTATCAAACCATTTCCTCCCTAACTTGCTCCCAAAGCTCCTACAAGTCTGAGAAAACAGTTTTATATAAAAATCCATATATATGCTTAGAATCCATCCCCAAATAAACTCTCATGTGCACTCAATATAAGGGAATGAGAAAAGCAAAAACTATTGAATTTCACTTGGGGTCATTCTATGCTTTCTCTTAGACCCCATGGAAATTATTTTAGCCTCTGAGCACATAGGGGACTTGCAGTTGTCATTTATAGTGTTGTTATAATAAAGCTGTTCCCTCTGGGACAACTGAGTTGCAGTTTCCTTATTTAAGGGTTGAAAGTTTTCTACTTTTAGCAATAATACTTGTAATTTTGATAGTTAATCACAAAGGGACAAAGCCAGGCATAGGATCATAGATCTAGCACTGGAAAGGACCTTCCAAACCCTTATTTCACAGGTGGGGAATCTGAAGCCCAGATGGTTTAAGTGACTTGCCCAAGTCATGGCCATGTGGTCCACTTAGTAAGGTTCAACTGCACAGATTAGAAAATTTCACTTTTTATCAATCTACAGCTATTTATTAAGCATCTTGTATGTGCCAAGCACTGTGCTAAGCTCAAATGATACAAAGAAGAAACAAAAACAGTATCTGCCCTCAAGAAACTTACATTCTAATGGAGGAGACAGAATGTGGGAAAAAATAGTTCCACTACTGAAAGTTACAAAGAACAAAGGTTACCTTAGAGGGAAGGCTCCCGTGACTGGGGGTAGGGAGGAGGGATGGACAAGTATTTCTTTTTATAGTTAAACTTACACAATACTCAAACACCAATGGTTAAATAAGAGACTCTTTGGAATACAAAGTAATGTCTTTGATAATAGGTATCATTTCTTAACTAACTTCTAGCTATGCCTAATCTGAGTCTTTTACCCATTGAAAATTGGTAGCAGTCTTGTTGAGTACATCCTCTCTTGAATTTTACCTAACTTTAAGTCAATTCCTAATTTTTCCTTTGTAGCTTGTCTTTTAGCTTTTCTTTCCTTAGGAATAACCATTCTCTGACTTACTAGGAAGACACCTGGATGTTTTTCTGGGCGTGTCTATTTCCTATACCCCTGCATTGGCTCATTTCTGTTCTTTAGGTTTACCTGGTAGTGGAAGAAGCTACCTGAAAGGAAGACTCAGCATTTCTTTTCTTCCAGGAATATAAGACCCAGGTTTTTCTCTCATTCCAATCATTTGTGGTGTTTCTCTTCCTTTTATTTCTCCTTTTTTTCCTTCCCAATTTCTCCCTTCTGATTTGTTTCATCTGGTAATTGTCATTTACAGTTTTAGCAGCCACTCTGCCTGGTTGGCTTGAGAAACAGAGAGAATGCTTTTTTTAAAGCACAGAATCCCTTATAACAAAACAAAAAGAGAAACATGCTAAATACTTCATCACAGTTTGCTTTGATGTTACTTTTAGCATTGCCATTCACTCAACTTTGTGCTTTTTCTAATTATAATAATAGGTAGTATTTATATAACACCTTTAAGATTTGCAAAGTACTTTATATATGTTACCTTATTTGATCCTTACATCAACTCTGTGAGTGGTGCTATTATTATCCCTATTTACAGATGAGGAAACTTAGGTTAAGAGGTTAAATGACTGATGCAGGGTCACCAAACTATTAAGTGTCTGACGCAGGATTCAAATCCAGTTGTCTTCTTCTTCTTCTTCTTCTTCTTCTTTTTCTTCTTCTTTTTCTTCTTCTTCTTCCTTCTTCTTCTTCTTCTTCCTTCTTCTTCTTCTTCCTTCTTCTTCCTTCCTTCTTCTTCCTTCCTTCTTCTTTCTTCCTTCTTCTTCCTTCTTCTTTCTTCCTTCTTCTTCTTTCTTCCTTCTTCTTCCTTCTTCTTTCTTCCTTCTTCTTTCTTCCTTCTTCTTTCTTCCTTCTTCTTCCTTCTTCTTTCTTCCTTCTTCTTCCTTCTTCTTTCTTCCTTCTTCTTCTCTCTTCTTCTTTCAAATCCAGTCTTCTTGATTACACATCCAGCACTCAAAGAAAGGGTTACTATCCATTTGAATGAGTTATCTAAAGAAATGAGGGTATCACATTACTTGGGTAGGATAAGCATATATGTAGTTTTCAAGAAAAAATGAAAAAACCTTGGCAGTACAATTTCTTACTAAGGAATTTTATCATAGTAATATTGATAATATCTCACATTTATATAGCTTCACAGTTTATGAAGTAGTTGTGTACCAAGTGAGGAAGAGCATGCAAGTTTCATTATCCCCATTTTAGAGATGAGGAAATTGCCGATAGGGCCGTAACTGCAAAAATCTGAGTATGCAAACATAAGAACCTGGATAGGGGAATTGGGAATAGAAAGAAATGAATGGGTGGATACAAGAGATATTTTCCCATTCTATTCCCAATAAATCTAAGTTAAGCAGACATAAAGGCAAGTAATACAGGGGCTTTTAATTGTACTTCAATGATCTTTTAGTATAATCTCCTATATTATGTTTCATTATGTTGCCTACAATGTCTTACATATAGTAGGTTATCATTTAATGATTCAATATAATTTTTACTATAGTAGAACATAATATGCAGAAGGTATGGGTTGAAAAAACATTAGAATTTTGGTGAGTTCTCTTGCTGCTTTCCATTATTCCCCTCTTATTCAAACTCCAAAGACCCTATTTTGGGTACAATATCCTTGGAACTGAGGTGTTGAGTTTCATGTATTAAGAATTTATTCCTTTTTGTATGGGAGGATAATTGACTGATTTAAAAATGTATATAATAAGACCATTAGCAGTAGTACATGAAGTTGGGAGGAGAAATTGCTTTCTTTCAAGACAAGACATTTTGGTTTGGGGCCACCCTATTCATCAGAAGAATGTTGATGATATTCTAGAGATTCTGAAGCTAGAACCATTTTGCCAAAGAGTCAGTAGGAGCCTGGGGAGATATCATATTAAAAAAGAAACTTGAAATATTGAAAGATAAATGTCAGGCTTGGCCATTTGTTACCCAAAATGATTTGAAGTATGCTTATATAGATCAGTCTGCATTAAATAATTTATCTTTTGGGATCATCACAAAAGTAAATATAAAGGGAAACAGAATGATGCCCTAACAAAGAACCCTAAACTAGTGGGAGATTGGGTGGGGCAGATAATCTGTGTTCTAATCCTGGCTCTGCCCTTTACTGTTTGACAAGGGAAGCCATGTAACCTCCTCAGGGCTCAGTTTCTTTATCTCTAAAATAAGAAAATTGGATTATATGATCTCTTTATGAGTGATTTAAGTATTAAGATGTTATAATTCTATGATACTAAATTGGATGGGGAGCTGGATACATGATGATAAACATCTGTATCTACATATATCTATCATATGTATGATATATCATGCATATAGTTATGCATGTAAATATATTTAAAGCAGGTCTGGAAGAACACTTGAATTCTACTAGATATTGAGAACCAACTGATGAGATCACACACACGAAAATACTTATATATCAGGGATCATGGTTTACTCACAGGGACACATTATTTCTCTATTTTTAAGACAATTAGTACAGTAAAATTTTTAAATACAAAAAGATGCATTTCTGCCTGCAGTGGGCACAGCCATCTTCAGAAGAGAGGAAAGAATAATTGTGGGGGTAATGGTGGTGGGTGGTCTTCCACTTACTGGCTCTTGATCCGGAAGGTAATGGCAATATACCTGTTCTCTTGATTAGTCCTCATAGGACTAATAGTGAGGATTTAAAACAAATGATCAATTGTCCTTTTTGTTTTAATGAGGTCCATAATGCAGAAGTTGGTTAACAAATCATGCATTAAAAAAGTAAATGAGGGCAGGTAGTTGGCACAGTGGATAGAGCACCAGCCCTGGAGTCAGGAGGACCTGAGTTCAAATCCGGCCTCAAACACTTAACACTTAGTAGCTATGTGACCCTGGGCAAGTCACTTAACCCCAATTGCCTCACCAAAAAAAAAAAAGTAAATGGATGAAAAAATATTGTTTAGACTGTGAATTGTAGTTAGTCTGTTGTATTAGTACTTCAATCTGTTTATTAGGAAAAAACACTGGATACAGATGGACAACACAGATAGAACAGAACAATATCTACAGGCTGCAAATTGTGGGTGACGCAAAGGGTAATGGAGAAATAGCTGCATGATGGGCATAGGTAGTGTACAACAGAGGTACCAAACTCATGGACCCTCCTGAGTGCCACCAAACCAGATTAAAACGTATTTGGGCAATATTCAACAAAATAAAAAAAAATACATGGTAACAGATAATGTCAAGTAGTTTTCTAAGTCAATGAATGGACTTTAAGGCTCTTACGTGTGGTTTAATGGTCCCAAGTTAGACACCACTCATCTACAACCTATTTCCAGTGATGTCCAATAGTTTGGATATGGTATAAAAGGTATCATCTAGGAAATGGAATATATGATCAGAAAAAGAGGTATCTGGTGAGAGAGAGAGGGAGGGGAAGAAGGAAGTAGAGGAATAGAGGGAGAGAGAAAGGAGAGGAGAGGAGAGGAGAGGAGAGGAAGGGGAAGATGAGGGAGATAGAAAAAGACAGATTTGTGGAAAGCTTGTGTTGTACTAGTGCCCACAACATGTTAAGAAAAACCTAGAAGAAAGGTTTCCAGAGCATTATAATTTCTTATGATGATATATGGGAGAACATGGAAAAGAAACACAAAGACAAGAAAAAGTAGAAAGGATGTATGGTATAGGGCATAGGGGTATAGGGTATAGGGTATACACTAGGTATAGGGGTACACACCTGTAATCCATACTATTGGGGAAGCTGAGGCTGGTGGATTACTTGAGCTTGGAAATTCTTAGTTGTAGGAGAGCTAAAGCTAATGAGGTGTTTGCACTAAGTCTGGCACCAACATGATTGTCTCTGAGTATAGTGAGGCTACCAGGATGCCTATAAGGAGGTATAAACTGGTACAGGTTGGAAAAAAAATGGAGTAGGTTAAAGCTTCCATTCTGATCGGTAGTGGGATTGTACTTCCATTCGAGGTGAAATAGATAACAGTCTTTCTAAACACACACACACACACACACACACACACACACACACACACAAGCAAGCTCCAAAAGATGTTATAGGATCAATAGGAGGTGTATCCACATGAATGACATCTAAGTTACACTGAAGTATTACAATACTAATTAAAAGGCTCAAAACATAGAATAAGAAAATATTTTGTTTTTGAATAATTGCTTATCATTCAATTGAAACAAACAATTTATGCTGTATTTTCATACCCATATTACATTTTTCCTCTCAACAAGCCTCTATGATATGTATTACCAAATATTATGACCACCTCTGGGATGCTAATGATACAATAACAGTCACAGTGCCCTAAGGCATCCAAGTCCGAAGACATCAATGAATTACCAGTAGCATCTACTCTGGAGAAAAAGCCTCAGTTGAGACTTCCTTGGCAGGTTAGAAAGCTTCCAAAGAAATCATTGAATCAATTAGATAAATGTTGAACAGTTTTGTTTTGCCTTTTCAAAAGAACACCATCTTCCATCTTCCATATTTTCCAGCCAGATTTTGTTTTCATTTTCTCCTGTTTGTGAATAACACACATGGAAAGCATTGGGTTGAAATAATATTAAGTCTTTTGTTTGAACAAATGAAATTTATAAAATATAATTATCCCTAAGCCAGAGAGCTAAACTTGTCAGATCTTGGCTCAGTTTCTTGTGGGTCAGTTTTAATTTTAGCAGAGAGATATGAAGGCTGACTTGAGTAGGGGAAAAAGCAAAAATGGGTACATTTTCCCCAAGGGCTTTTTTCCTGGAAAATTTCAAAAAAAATTTTTGAAGGGAAAGTATGAATAAAATACTTAGGGTAAAGGGCTTATATTTTCCTACTAGGTCTCTTACTCCTTTCAAATACAACTTATGTAACTGGAGGTTTAAAAGTAAAATCATCTTGGGTATTTGGCAATATCTTTTCTCCATTCACTGATGTTGCCTTTATTCACCGGTGTCTTAAGTGATTTGCATGTGGCAATGAAAATAAAAATTCAATCTCACAGTATTCACATATGGTGGATAAAGTCTACAGAGTTTAATCAATGAACCAAACAAGTGAAATAGTCTATTATATGTTTGGTTACCTCTAATCCATAGGAAATTTTTCCTTTATATCTAGTCTAAATTTTTCTCTTAGCCCCTGTTCCTTGTGCTTCCTTCTGGGGCCAGTAAATCAGTGATTTAAAGAACCATAGGCAGTAGCCAGCTACAGAGGCCAGACATGTGCTTTCATCAGTATAGGTAGCTACTGGTGTGAAAACTCCTTATACTAATGTAGATCAGCAATTTATAGTTTCTAGTCTTAATAGGATTTATCTGAGGTATTGAGAGACTGTGATTTGTCCATGGTCATATAGTGGTGAATATATATATGTATGTATATGTGTATGTGTACTTTGCCACCAAGTTGCTTTTAGTCTTACATGCTAACTTGAATTTTATAATATTATTTTAATATCTGTATCACAGTACAGATTTTTCTACATGAAAATGAACTTGGTAACTAAATAATGCATTTCTCTTTGCCTGATACCTTTAAGCCAAGAAGCTTACAGAATTCAGTTGAAAGAATTTAAGTGCCTTGCCCAACATTCTGTGGAGAATTAATGGAAACCATAAAAATAAAACCCTGCGCCTGTATTCCCCACTTAAATTTCCATAATGCTAAAATAATTGAGCACTTCAATGAATTCAGGGTGGGGGAAATGATGAAATTAATTGTGGGATCACTGAACAATCTGATTGAATCTGCATTTATCAGAGAGTGTATTGAATCCACTATATTGCCATCTGGAATGTAAGCTCTCCATGCTTTAGTCATCTTTTTTTCCTTGAACAAAGCATGCATGCAACACACATTTATTGAATGGATAAATGAACAGTTATTGTGGCGTTATATAAATGTGTGACCATAGTCATCTCTATTCAATCAATAATTTTATACAAATCAACAATAACACATTTTCATAGAATCTTTGGATTCATTTTCTCATTTGCCCCTCAAAACATCCCTCCTCTTGTTGGTTGGGCAAGAATTATGACCTTCATTTTATGAGTGAGGGAACTGAGATCCTGACACAAAAATTCAGTCAGTCAACTAGCATATGTTAAGTGCCCGTTATGTGCCAGTCACTGTGCAAAGTGTTGGGAATACCAAAAACAAACCAAAAAACCCACCCAACAACAAAAATGACAACAGCAGCAACAGCGATGAACAAAGCAAAACCAAAGGACAAAAATCAGTCCCTGGTCTCCATGAGCTCACGGTCTAATGGGGGAGACAATATGCAAACAGGTATAAACAACATAAATTGGGGATTGTCTCCTAAGGAAGTCACCAATATTAAGGCAAGCCTTCTTAGGTAGGATATTACTTTAGGCAAGAATTGAAGGAAGCTAGGAAGCAGAGGTGAGAAGAGATTGTGTTCCAGGAATAGGGGAGAGCCAGTGAAAATGCATTGTCAGGAGATGAAGTGTCTTGTTCTATGAACAGCAAGGAGACCAGCACTTCCGGATTGCAGAGTATGTGAAGTTAGGTTAGGGAATTCTCCTGAGTGCACCGAGGAATTTAGTTATAGAGCTAACACTAGAATCAAACCCTTCTTATTCTTTTTCTTATGTCCTTTCCCCTATACCATAAAGGAAACAAGTAAACACCGTTTAGCCCAGTTAGAAGTAGTAGTTGTTGTTCAGTCATTTTTCACTTGTGTCTGACTCTGCGCGACCCCATTTGAGGTTTTCTTGGCAGAGATACTGGAGTGGTTTGCCATTTCCTTCTCCACCTCATTTTACAGATGAGGAAACTGAAGCAAACAAGGTTAAGTGACTTTTCCATACACCCACAGCTAGTAAGTGTCTGAGGCCAGATTTGAACTCAAGAAGATGAGTCTTCCTGATTCTAGGCCCAGTGCTCTAACCACTACTTAGCTGCCCTATTAAATAGTCCTATATTCAATCATTTGGCCAAAACTAGTGAAGGAAAATGTGTTGCCTCCTACCCTTTGTAACATTTAGTTATGCTTTGTCTCCTGTTACTCTTTTCTTTTTCTTCTTTATGTTGGCTTTGACTAATTTATCTTACAGTTTTTATGTTGACTCATGCATTCCTGATTGTAGGCTCACAGTGCTTCTGTTTGATTAATTTTCACAAGATCAATTTCATGTTTTCAAATAGCTCAAGGGAAAAGAACTTGCCTTTAGCTGGTGGTTGAACCAAGTTTCTTAAATAAATAGAAGTATCATTTACTTGTGAATAAAAAATGTTTTGAAAACAAGAGAATGTGGGGAGAAAGACATTTTGTCTAATTTGGCTTTAAATAGCACTAGTCAAATGAAAAAAAATGACAGGCTTTCTAAAACAGATTTTTTCAATTTTGCTGTTTTCATGAGGGAAAAACAGGATTACTTTAGATTTAATTGGCCCATACATAGGCCTCGGTCTATACTTAAAATTTCTTTTGGTTTCTTTGGCATCTGGAAGATGTTTTATGGGAGTTAAAATTCCTGAGTCACAAGGGTTACAAGTGGGAATGCCTGCTGGCCACAAATGTCCAGGGCATGTTAAGTTATACAGCCTTGTGGGCAGGGTACATTCACATTTGTTCTACTACTGGATATGTAGATGAGCTAAGAGGAAAAAGAAGTCATCTTGGGAAAGTCAGTTTCCTCCTTTGCAGAAAGAGGGGATTGGATGCAATATTTTCTAAGGTCATATGGTGATCTTACCTGTGCAAGTTAGGTATTGGTTACCCTGTGTTCTGCCAAAGGAGAAAGTTATAATGGTTCAGTGAGTGAGTGAGTGGGTGTCTGGGAGGTACATCATTGACCCTTGATGAAGGCATTATTCCATAAGGAATCCAGATGTCTAGTCTCTTATCTGATGAGTCATAGTTTCTCTTGTAACTTATAAATTTTGCACTGAAATGTTTATGATGCTTTGAATGAATAAATCATATTGAATCCTTGCTGGGGAAAGGACATTTGGCTAAAAGCTATCTGGGCACCTGGTAGCTATAAAGCTTCAAGCCCCAATTTAATTTGTGTTTGTAAGTGTTTCTCTGTTGCTTTTACAATAGATCTACATGAAATAGGCATTTATCCTTGGCAGACAAAGTTAGAGTCTCATTTTCCTCCTATTTGCTTTCTTCCTCTCGGGCCTTATGCCTTTCTTTTCCTTTTGTTCCTTCCTCTGTTATTCTTCTTGGTCTCCTGCTCTTTTCTACTTCTTCCCTTTCTCCTTCCTTTCCTTCCCTCCCTCCCTCCCTCCCTTCCTCCCTCCCTCCCTCCCTCCCTCCCTTCCTTCCTTCCTCCCTCCCTCCCTTCCTTCCTTCCTTCCTTCCTTCCTTCCTTCCTTCCTTCCTTCCTTCCTTCCTTCCTTCCTTCCTTCCTTCCTTCCTTCCTTCCTTCCTTCCTTCCTTCCTTCCTTCCTTTGTTTCTCTTAAAAGATCTTGAAAGAAATAAAGTATTAACACTGACACTGTATCTATGTAAGTCAGTAATATTGGTTTATACTTTTCCAGAACCTTGAGGCTTATAAATAAGTTTGTAAGTAGCTAGTCTTATGCTCCCCATAATCCTATGAAGCAGGTAATGCAAAAACTATCAATTTCCATTTTACAGGTGAGGAAAGTAATTTACAAAAAGATTAAGTCCTCTGTATAATGCCACCAACAGGAAAGTACTTATGCCATAATAGATTTTGAGATGGAAGGAACCTCTGAGGTCATTTAGTCAAACCCCTTCAGTATACAGATGAGAAAACCAAGGCTCAGAGAGGTTAAGTGATTTTCCAAGGTCACACAGGTAATAAGTAGGTAGAGCAAACCCTCATCCTCTAGTTTCAAACCCAGTGCTTTTTCTATTCTCTCACTCTTTCAAAAGTACTGCTTACCAAAATTATAGACATTTAACACAAAGTCTCTGGTTCTTTAAACAGGATATTCTGGTTTTTAGTGTCTTAAGACAGCTAGGTAGTGTTTGATTAGAACATTGGAGTGGGAGTCAGGAAGATCTGATCTCAAACATGGACTCACATCTTTTTTGGCTATGTGACCCTGGCTGGCCTATAACCTCTTTCTGTCTGAGTTCCCTCATCTGTAAAATGGAGATAATAATAGCATCTATCTCAGAGTTGTTGTGAGGACCAAATGAGAGAACCATTGTAAAACTCTTGCAGACTTTATATAAATGCTAGCTATTATTAATGTACTTAAGTGGAGCGATGTCCTCTTGTAAACCAGGAACCTTAGCAGGCTTTGCTTTCATCACATGAGAAAAGCATCAGCAGGAGCCACAGGAAAAGCTTTTTCCTGATCTCTGTTTAGAATAGGAGGTAGAACATGTAGCCACGGCATGCTACAAAAATAACTTGCAACAGGACATGACACTGGACTGAGCTAGAATGAGGTATGATTTAATATTTGCTGATATGAATCTTTCTAGGGCCCGTCAATGGATAAGTTTTTTTTTGGAGTGGTATTTGGGCATTCCACTTGGTATGAAGTAACTCCTGGATATCATTAGGGTATCATTAGCAAATTGCTTTTCTTTGGTGCTAAAGGGGTCTGAGAATCCAAGCAAATCTATATACTTCCCCTTCTGTCCCACTAAGGTACTCAGAAGAAGTTTTAATATCAACACAAATTTATTTTTATTGTGGAAGATGAGTCAATTTAGATTCCTGACCAAATGCTTCCATGCTCTGTCATTTTTTGACTCCCTGGGAAAAGGTTCTAGATCAGGGGTTCATAACTGTTTTTGTGTCATGGACTCCTTTAGAAGTCTGATGAAGTGAAGCCCATGGACCCCTTCTCAGGATAATGTTGTGAAATGCATAAAAGAAAACACATAGGATTACAAAAGAAACCAATTAACATTGAAATATAATTTCAAAGGTTACTAGATGGCATAGTATATAGAGTACTATGCTAGTCAGGAAGACCTGAGTTCAAATCCAGCCTCAGATACTTACTAGTTGTATGACCTTGGGCATGTCACTTAACCTTTATTTGCTTCAGTTTTCTTATCTGAAAAATGGGGATTCTAATAGCATCTACCTCATGTTGTGAGGAGTTAATTACATAATATTTCTAAAGGGCTTAGCACAGTACCTATATATAGCCTATATAAATGCTAGCTATTATAAAATGACATTCTGTAATATATTATTTTATATAATTATGACAATATACTATTTATCATTACTATTATTTGCAATCATCAAATTATTTTTAAAACAAGTTCACAGGCCCTAAATTAAGGACGTCTTTTAAATTTGTTGACATACCACATAACTAGTATATAATCTGTCAGGAATATGCTGAACTATTTGACATTTCTGGCCTTTACCCTTAGAACCCTTAGGTTTTTAAACCTGAGGGATCATAGCTATAGCCGGAAGAGACTTCAGAAGTCATCTAATCCAACTTCTCTCATTTTATAAAGGAGGGTATCAAGGACTAGGGAAACTTAATTGACTTGTTCAAGGATGCACAGATAAGAAATGTCAGGAGTGAGATTTGAACTTGAGTACTTTGACTTATCTTTCAGCTGTACCAAGACAACTGCATTCTAGGGGGGAACTGGTGACTCTTAGGATATATTTAGGGTCCGCTATCTCTCTTGAGAAGAACCAGGCCAATAATAATTCTGTCATGTCTAACTCTTCATGACCCTCTTTAGGGTTTTCTTGGCAAAGATATTAGAATAGTTTGCCATTTCCTTCTCCAGCTCATTTTACAGATGAGAAAACTGGGTTAAGTGACTTGCTTAGGATCACACATCTAGTAAGTGTCTGTGGCCAGATTTGAACTCAGGAAAATGAAGATTTTGACTCCCAGCCTGGCATTCTATCCACTGTGTCACCTAGATGCCCTAGCTAATAGTTCAGTCTGTGCCTTATTGACTCCATTATTTGTCCCTGAAGCACTTTGGGATTCATTGACTGTAGTTGACCATATAATCGATTATGTAGGACAGTGATACTAGGATGGAGTCAAAGCTGAGCAAAGCAGCTTGAAAGCGTTGTTGGCCCTAAGAAACATAATGAGTTATAAAAGAAGCAACATTTTTCTTTACTGTTAGCTAATCTCATTGGGAACTACTTTCCTTATGAGAAAATATTGGTAAAGAGTTGAAAGCACTTTGTAAACCCTAAAGAGCAATATTAACGGTTGTTGTTGTTGAAAGATATTCTTTAAAGCTAGGAGGTTCATATTGGCCTGACTGCTTCTTCCTGACAAGCTCTTTGCTATTTCCCTCTTCATGTTTCTCCCCCAATATATGTATATTAAGTGATAGAGAAAAATTCGTTTAGTGTGGGGTATGCTCCAAACAATGCAAAAAATTATAGAAAAAAGTCATCAAAGGTGAATAAAATTAATAATGAATAGGGAAGGTGATGGAAGTCTTCAGATCTTTGGATAGTAAGTTGGAAGGTGTCCAGAACTATTTGGAAAAAAGTAAAATACAGACCTATGTTACTGATATTAATCAGACATAACATCACAATTATCCTCTGTCATTTTTTTATAGTAACAATAACTCACATTTCTATAGTGCTATAAGGTTTATGAAACTCATTCCTTGAAATAATTATGGAAAGTGGGAACTGCAAGTTTTATTATCCTCATTTTGCAGTTTACAGAAACTGAAACTGGAGGAGGTTACCTTAGTTACCTGAGGTCATCCAATTAGTAAATGTCAGAGGAAGGACAAAAACCCATGTCTTTTCTGACTACTAAGTTAAATTTTCTTTCTAGTGTATAAAGTAGTAGCAGCAGCAGCTAGTATTTTATATAGGGATTTTAACATTTGCAAAGTGCTTTACAAATATCTCATTTGATCCCCACAACAACCCTGGGATGGTGGTGCTGTTACAGTTATCCCTTCCACATCATGACTTTCCCCATTGTGGTTTCAACATATTGTGGGTCTGCATAAGAAATTAAATGGGATTTTTTTGGGGAATTTTATGGAAGCCATAGAACACAAGTGGCCAGCAGACAACACAGAGCCAAGACCAAATACTTAACCCCAATTTTTGTTTTTGTGAGGCAATTGGGGTTAAGTGACTTGCCCAGGGTCACACAGCTGGTAAGTGTTAAGTGTCTGAGGCTAGATTTGAACTCAGGTCCTCCTGACTCCAGGGCTGGTGCTCTATCCACTGTGCCACCTAGTTGCCCCTAATACAAATTTTACAGTGAAGTACTGTAAAATTCGTCTCTGATATGAAGGGAGGGCCAAAAACTTTTATGTGGATTTTTCAGATCATTGGGGCCATGTACCTCTAACCCTTGTGATGTGGAAGGAATAACAATTATATCTATTTCCGATATAGATATATAATATAGATATAGATATACAGATATAGAAACTGAGGTAGACCAGAGTTTAAATGATTCATTCAGAGTCCCATAACTATTATAGACTTTTGGAATACAAAGGGAAATGATCATTACAAGTACATATTGGAAAACAATCCAGACTGCGTACTGTGAAATTATAATGTGTGCCCTCAGCTCCAAAAAGGAGATATTGAACACACCTTTTCTCACTTATTTGCAGAGATGGAGAACCATCGATGTACAAAACTGAATATATCATCAGATTTTTTTGATATGTTGGTTAGTTTTATTGATTTTTTTCTTTCTATTTTTCCTTTTATCTTTTGAAGGGGTGGCACTCAGAGAGATGGAGTTACAGTAGGAAAGTAGGTGATATAAAAAAAGAAATAGCAATAAAAATTTATCTTTAAAAAGCATGTGCTAGATATTTTTTCTTTAGCTGATGGGCTGATTTTTTTTCCTTACTTGTGAATAATAGGGTCCACAAGAAGCATCTTCATCCTCACTTGTATTGAACGAACCATCCTGTTCTTTTTCTTCCCTGGAGAGTTCAGTCAAGTCACCCAGCAGCTCTTCCTCTTCCACATCTAAAGCAGCCTACGCAGAAAGGCAATCATGGCTCGACCTTGTCAACAGTTCCTCTGTCACTGAAGATGTGGGACAGTCCATAATGGTTCAGATCCATTCACCTGCCCTCCCAGAGGCCTCAGAAAATGACCTTGTCAAATCTGAAAGTGGATTTCTGAACTCTTTGTCAAGTGAGGAGACATCTTCACTGAACAGTAGTTTAGATCATCTCTCTGTTCCTGATGACACTATAGGATTCAAGACATCAGATAGAGGTAACTACATTGAAAAGTTGTCTTATATGTGTATGTATGTATGTATGTATGTATGTATGTATGTATGTATGCAGTGCACAAACCTGCGTTCACATGCCACCCCCCCATATATATATATATATATACTGTAAAAAAAATTCTTATTTCTTTGTGGAAGTATAGCCCTGTGTCAGGTAAGTACTTAATATAGACCTGTGTAACTGACTTAATTGTAGTGATATATAAATGTGAATTAAGAACTTTCTAGACTATGGTTATTATAACTGAATAACAAGATTATTGAGTTGGTTCAAACCCATGTTAGCTTTTTCAATCCAGTGTGCACTTGATAAACTCAAGAATTAGACAATTCATAACCTTAGAGAATTTTTTATGATTCTGGATTACCAATGCATGCCAATAAATCATTTTAATTTGACAGGTGCTTTTTAAATACATAAATTGTGATTCTAGAGAATGATTTTGATTTCTATGAGCCATATAGGAAACCAGATTTGTCATGCTATGTATACTCTGTTGTTTGTGGCTGGCTAGTTCAAGGTTGCTGTTTTCTTTCTTTCTTTCTTTCTTTCTTTCTTTCTTTCTTTCTTTCTTTCTTTCTTTCTTTCTTTCTTTCTTTCTTTCTTTCTTTCTTTCTTTCTTTCTTTCTTTCTTTCTTTCTTTCCTTCTTTCCTTCTTTCCTTCTTTCCTTCTTTCCTTCTTTCCTTCTCTCTTTCTCTCTCTCTCTTTCTTTCTTTCTTTCTTTCTTTCTTTCTTTCTTTCTTTCTTTCTCTCTCTCTCTCTCTCTTTCTTTCTTTCTTTCTCTCTTTCTCTCTCTCTTTCTTTCTTTCTCTCTTTCTTTCTCTCCTTTCTTTCTTTCTTTCTTTCTTTCTTTCTTTCTTTCTCTCTTTCTTTCTTTCTCTCTTTCTCTCTTTCTTTCTTTCTTTCTTTCTTTCTTTCTTTCTTTCTTTCTTTCTTTCTTTCTTTCTTTCTTTCTTTCTTTCTTTCTTTCTTTCTTTCTCTCTTTCTCCCTCCCTTTCTCCTTTCCTCCCTCCCTTCTTTTCTTCTTTCTCCTCTTCTTCTGCTCTTCCTCCTTCTCTTTCTCCTCCTTTCTTCCATCTTTTTTTTTCTTTCTTTCATTAGTAAGGTCACAGGATCAAAATATACATACATGAATGATATCACCTAGTCCAACTGCTTGTTTTATATAGAAGGAAGCTGGGCTCCAGAAAGAAGTAACTAGTCCAAGATCATCATCAAAGTAGCTGAGTCCTCCATAGGCCATTTAATTCCACTCTTTCCTGAGGTCACACACATATACTTAATGTGTTTTAGATAGTCACTTCACAAATATTTTGTCTGTTACACAGAGGAAAATGACAATTGTTAGTTCAAATGTACTTCAGTCAATCAATTAACAAAGATTTATTAAGCACCTACTATATGGCAGGCCCCGAGCTGGGCATTGGGGATATGACGACAAAATGGAACATTCCCAGTTTTCCATGAGCTTATATTCTACCAAATCTTTTGGCACTGTTGCATACTGAACTCAAGGTCTAGGCTAATGGTAAACCAGTATGTATATTCATATGTGAAGGGCAATGAATTTTCATTATTTATTCTGTCTTTGCACTTGAGTTTGTTTTCCATATATATAAATTATGCTGTTAGTTCTTACATACTAATTAGTCATAAGTCTTCATTTTTGTTGTGTTAAAATTCACTAATTGGCCTATCTGACTTTCTGCATTTTTCCATCTTCTGTGCTGACAACCAAATTTGGTTGACATAACAATCTGAAATCCATTGAATATTGATTTCTATGGTATGACCCTCTAGGGCTTTTTTGAAATAAGGGGCACTGGCCAAGTTATTGTAATGTCAAAGTGCTACAAAGAGCTTCCAGATTCGAGTAATCCCTGTCTCCAAACTGGGGATATGGGGGAGCTCCTGAGACAATGACTGGTTATATTCAGACCTAAAGGATGGTGTTCTCACAGAGCAATATGGAGGATGATCGATGAGAGGGTAATCAATCTAGAACTCAAAGGGAATTTAGAGGTCATGTATGTAGTCTAACACTCTCATTTTACAAATATGAAAATTGAGGACTAGAGAGAAAAAGGATAGCAAATTGTCACACAGGTATTAAGTGACAATTAGGAATTAAACTAAATAATCCATTGAATATTTGGCCTCACAGTTGAATACTTTTTGAGTGAGTATCATGATAACTTGTGAGTTGTAAGAAAGAATTTAATCTAGTCATTAAATGGTTATAAAATGGTGGAATTAGAGTGTGTCAATTTTGACTCTAGTTTTCACAGTAAAGCAGCTAATTGGTGCAAGATAGAGTGCTAGGCCTGGAATCAGGAAGACCAGAGTTCAAATCTGGCCTCAGACACTTACTAGCTATGTAACCCTGGGCAAGTCACGTAACCCTGTTTTTCTTAGTTCCTCATTTGTAAAATGAGCTGGAGAAAGAAATGGCAAATGACTCCAGTATCTTTGTCAAGAAAACCCCAAATGAGTCCATGAAGTGTCAGACATGACTGAAACAACTGAACAACAGCAACAAAAATTTCCCAGTAAATAATTTACTTTCTGGAAAAGAGAAATTGATTTAATAATTGATACACCCTTGAAGAAATAATGTTGGCTTTCAAAAGTCCCAACCCATCTACAGGGTCACAGTCCTTTACTGAAAAGAAATGCGATAAAGTCTTAAACCTATCTTTGCATTGTTTTCCATGAGATAACCTTGTAGCTTGAGGAAGGGCTTTTTGGGACAGCTGGTCTTAAGTATAGCCCAACAGAAAGGTCATGGGCAGGCTCCTGTTGCTCTTACATCCAGATCACTTCAGGAGGGCTCACAGGACAATGTTGGACTATATATCAGTAGCCCTTTTCATCACGATATTTTAATGAAAGGAGGAAAAGGAAATCCTGGAATATTTTGTTTTAGGGGACTTTGAAGAACAGTGTAGTCTGTAATTTCCATGTACTTGTTTAAACTGCTTGGAGAAAAGACACTCCTGTGGAGAAAAATAAGAGAAAACAAAACTATTTCTTATCTTATGTTGCTGACAGTTGCGATATGTTGTATATCTCTTTCTTTCTCTCTCCCTCTTTTTTCTTTCTTTTTCTTTCTTCCTTTCTTCCCTCCCTCCTTCCTTCCTTCCTTCCTTCCTTCCTTCTTCTTCTTTTTCTTCTTCTCTCTCTCATTCTCTCTTTCAATCTCTCTCTCCCCCCCCCCCTCTCTCTCCTCTGCTGTCTATGAGTTTTGGTTGAATTCCCAAAATAGCTAAACCAAGTGAAGCAGTAACTATGGAAACTGTAACCCAATCATTTGGTCATGTGCACTTAGTACTTACTGTTGAGGAATCAAATTACATACTGTATGCCTCCCAGGCCTTTTTAGAATTGTGTCTGCATTTTTTGGGGAAGGAGGGAAAG
This sequence comes from Dromiciops gliroides, assembly GCF_019393635.1. NCBI lineage: Eukaryota > Metazoa > Chordata > Mammalia > Microbiotheria > Microbiotheriidae > Dromiciops > Dromiciops gliroides. The sequence continues at coordinate 395,081,270 of NC_057864.1, read as the reverse complement.
GGTAGGTGAGGTCAGAGGGTAGCATTTCATTTATGTAATTTTCAGAAACTTTGCTATTATATTGGTATAATGAAGAATCCTGAAATGTCTGTGATTGAGAAGTGTCACAATGTTCAGGTTTCAAGATAATCAATAAAGTACCGAGGTGTTCCTAGTCACGACTTTGGTTCCAAATGGAACCAAAAAAACTGCTATCCCAAGTTCAATGTTGTTAATCTTTACTTTCAAGCTTGCTTAGAGAAGGGCACATTTAGCCTAGGACAGACATTGAAAAACAACCAAAACTTTCTAAATCTTCTTTTATTCTACTAGCATGGATAACTTTACAAAGTGCCAGTCAGTAGCTTTCCTTTTAAAGAAAAAAAATTTGTATAACTTCATTTTTATATCACCTTTATTTCCAAATATATCTCTCCTCCATACAGAGAGCCATCCCTTATATCTAAGAATAAAAAAGAAAAAGGATAAAAAAAAAGTTCAGCAAAACTAACCAACAAATCAACTAATTCTGACAGTATATGGAATATACCAGTGAAGTGATCACATGGTCACATAATCCAGTATGCCTCAGGGGAGACTTGAATTTGCTGACATTAAGCCTTCCTGACATTAAGTCTAACCCCTACCTACGATGCCATGTTATAATTGTAATATACTATTTATGGTATTGCAGCATAATATCTTTCATTTTTATACTGTTTAAGCCTCTTGTACATACATTTTTGAATGAATGAATAAACATAATTTCCTAGATTTGAAAAACAAAAGTAGCAATCCTCTCAGACATTCTCATTGTGATTCTTGACCATGTCGCAGAATCACAAAATCTCAGAGTTGTCAAAGATATCAGAAGCCCTTTAGTCCAATCCACCTCTGTCTGAGAAACTTCACATCACTGCAGCCAAAAGCAAATTTGATCATGTCATTTGCCTACTCAATAAGCACCAGTGGCTTTAAATACAAAATGCTTTGTTTGATATTCAAAGCCCTTCAGAACCCCTTCCTACTCTTTCAGTCTTCTTATACCTTATTCCCCAACATGTACTTTTCGGGAATCCAGTGACACTGACCTCCTGGCTATTCTATGAATAAGACACTCCATCTTTTGCTTCTGGGTTTTCTCTTTGACTGTTCACCATGCTTGGAGTACCCTCCTTCCTTCACTCCTACTACTGATCTCCCTGGCTTCCTTTAAGTCCCAGCTAAAATCTTACCTCCTTATAGGAAGCCTTTCCCAACAACTCTTAACTCTAGTGCATTCCCTCTGTTAATTATTTTCTATTTATCCTGTATATAGTATCATTTCTATATGTTTGTATGATGCTCCCCCCACCCCCATTAGATTGTTAGCTCCTTGAGGGCAGGGACTGGCACATGTTGAGTTGTTGTTGAGTCATTTTTCAGCTGTGTCCAACTTTTCTTGCCCATTTAAGGTTTTCTTGGCAAAGATATTGGAGTGGTTTGCAATTTCCTTTTCCAGATCATTTGACAGATGAGGGAACTGAGGCAAACAGAGTGAAGTGACTTGCTCAGGGTCACACAAGCTAGTAAATATCTGAGAACAGATTTGAACTCAGGTCTTCCTGACTCTTAATAAATGTTTATTGAATGAATGGATGAAAGAGGTTATCAAGCCTCCTTTTGAGGTAATCCTCTTTTAAGAATGGATCAGTTACTTCCTGAGACATCCTATTTCAATTTGAGATAACCTTGTTAAGAAGATTTTTCCTTCTATTAAGTAGAAGTTGGGCTCTGCAATTCCATCATTGCTTATAGTTTTTCTCTCAGGGGCCATGTAGATCAAATCTAGTCCATCTTTTACATTATAGGCCTTCAAAGACTTCAATAACCATTGTGGGCTCTCAATTTTTGCTTCTCTATATTAAACATACTCGGTTCCTGCAACTGATTCTCAAGTGCCATGATCTCAGCGACTTTAAGTTTACTATTTATCCTTTTTGTTATACACTCCAGCTGATCAGTGTTAGCTTTTTTGGGGGGAGGGGAGGGCATATAAAACTATCAACTTGTCTTAAAAATCTGCAATGGACTAAATCCCCCAAACTGCAAGTTGGAAGTGAGAAGGCAGGGCATTCTAGACATATGATTCAGAAATTACATCTGCCAATTCTTTCAGGTGTTCTGTGTTACAATGTAATTTTGTCTTGAATTTGAGCTTATCACTCCTCTTATCACCTGCCTACTTATCTTTGTATCATCTTCTAATGATACAAAGCTGAAACAAAACAGCAATTTCCTAGTTCTTCCTTTTCTCACCATCCTATATACCTTGAATACTGGTCCTATTTCTTCTTTGATTCTTCTGTTTCCCCTAATATACAGTACATTCCCCCAACAACAACAATAACGAGTACACACACACACAGACACACACACACACACACACAGACACTCACGAAAGTTGTTCTCTGCATTATCTGTAAAGGATGTATCCAACATGACACAAGTCTTTGACTAAATCCTCTAATTTTTTTTTTTATACCACTCCTAGGATGCCCACCCATTATATCTTACAGTCATTAGTTGGGACTGTAAGATTTAGAGCTATACTTTATTGTCCACTTCCTTTTCAGGTCTTAAATGTCCATGATGACACATTTCATACAGCTTCTCAAATGTACCTCACTTCTGATATCATGCTCTAGCCCAGAAGTATCAATCATGTTGCCACCTGCCACATTCTTTGTGTGGCCCTGATCAGATTAGAATGTAATTAGAAAATGTTTATTAAAATAAAGAAAAATATAGTGGAACACAGACAATGTTAATATGTATTTTTCTAAGTCAATATGCAGCCCACAGGGATCCTTAATGGCTTAGTGGTTGACACTACAGCTGTAGCCTACTTACATCTATCATGCTTCTTTCCATCATTCTTTAAATTATCTTTTATTCTGATTCTGTTGATGATTTGACTTAGTTAAGTCTCTTATAAACCTCTCTGTAGGCTCATTTTATCCCCAATTGCTTTTTCACTATTTGAGATTCACAGCAATCCAGTATCTGTAGAACCTTTCCAAGATATGTAACACTGATGGACCAACTCAATGAATTGTTCACAGCTACTGGTTGTTATATGTTGGACCATATGAATTTTTCATCCATGCTTTTGTTTTGCATGTAAATAGATAGGCCAATCCTTTTTGAATCACTGTGGATTTCATTAAAGTGTTTTTGTAGTGTTCCTGAGCTCACACTAATGAATATTGGTGGTGGTGGTGTTTGCCTTTTGTTCTTGAAGAGGACCATAACATCTGGTGATGTCATGACTTGCAGTGAATTGCATTTAAGTGAGGGAGGGCTGACACTAATGAATAAGATAATTTTTGAATAAAGAATATTTGGAGAAACCATCCATCAACAGGAATTCTTTTTCTACTTGGACTCTGCATGAGGCATCTTCCATTTCAATGCTGAACACCCTAGATGTGCACACCCCGCCTCTGTTTTACACCTTGCTTCATGTTGCTACCAGGCAGATTGCTGGAAAATGTCAGTTCCATGATTATGTCTTAGAATATTCTATACTTTTCACCATATGTGTGGGAGATAGTGTGTTTTATGAGAACCTTTAATTTCACTTTTACATTTCAAATCAGTTAGGTCTTAACTCATTACTGCAATACTAGTGATTTATTAACCAAATGCATTAGAGTAATCTGTTGTTGAGGGCGAATTCTCCCAGCATTATGATAAGTTACTAAAATCACCACATTTAAAGGCCATGTGTAATGGGAGGGGCACTGGATTTGAAATGGGTCAATCTTGATTTGGATCTAACTCTTCTCCTTAGTTCTATGTGACCTTGACTAAGTCACTGAGCCTCTTTTTATTCAGTTTATCTGTAAAATAAAAGGGTTGGACTAGATATTTTTTCAATGATTAATATTATTTATCTTTAGATAAAATGGGAAAATATCTGCTATCTCCAGTCTATTATTTTATTATAGTTTGGTCTATAGTTCTGTTTTGCCTAACACAAAACAGCACTTAGATCAAAAAGCATATATTTTATGAATGATTGATAGAATAGAATTATAGACAAAGAGAAAAATTTTCTGATATTTTTTGTTGGTGGTGATATATGTTGTTTTTTGTTATGATTCTCTTTTTTTGGCTGTGGAGTAAAAAGGAGGATACTAGATTTTGAATTGTTTTCTTTTGAGCAAAAGTTGTTAAAAGGTTAAATTCCTGTTAACAAAAACTAGTAACAATTTAGTTTCTTAGAAACTATTACCCTTGCTAGAGAATTGATGTTATTTTAGTGAAATAGAACACTGCTGATAGAGGAAAACATTTATATAATTTTCACAAACCAATATTTTCTTTAAAAATTTAAAATATCTCTCTTTCTCTCCCTTCCCTTCTATCTATCCATCAACATTACTTTATGTGATATGGGCACTTATTATGAGTTAGACTTTGTTCTAATAATTAGGGGTGGGGAGAAGGAATTAGGAAGTGATAGATATGAATTTTGTATAAACTGTTATCAGGGTGTTTATAATATAGAAAGATTGTTAAGACTAATAAGAATTATAAAAAGTAGAATCCTAAAGTCTAAGTCTAAAATTTAAAAGGCTTTTACTTTAGGAATTAAAAAAATAGATACATAAACAAAGTGCTAGGAATATTCATTCCCTCATCTACTCCTTAAGGCAGGGATTAACCTTTGTTGTTGTTGTTGCTGTTGTATGTGAAATGGATCCTTTTGGCAATCTGTGAAACCTATGGACCCCTTCTCAGAATAAGATTTTAAGATGCATTAAATACAATACATAGTGTTACAGAGAAAACTGATTATCTTGAAATATACCTATCAAAATATCTTTTAAAAGTGACAAGTTCATTTTTGTCATTGTTCAGTCTTTCAGTTGTGTCCAACTCTCTGTGATCCTATTTGGGGTTTTCTTGGCAAAGGTTTGCCATATCCTTCTCCAGATCATTTGACAGATGAGGAAACTGAGGCAACTTGCCCAGAGTCACACAGCTAGTAAGTATCTGACATTGGATTGGAATTTAGGTCTTCCTGACTCCAGGCCTACTGCTCTATTCACTGCTTCCCCTAGCTGCCCCCAAGTTAAGGAGAGGGTGGAGAAAATGTTGTAACATTAATGTTGGCCAGAGTAACATTACTAATGCCTCATGTTGAAGATATCTATTTTTGCTGAGTCTGACTGCAGTGGCAGGAAAAAGAAAAGACAATCTTTTAAATCTGTGATATTAGACCAAGATGTTTCTATCAGTGTTTAGCAGCCCAGTGTTTACTTAGTATTTTTGAGGCAGATGGGATTTTATTGATTTTGAATGGTTTTAAAAGTACAAGTAGAGGAGAGGGAAAATATAATAATCATCCAGTCAGTAAGTAAGCATTTATTAAATGCTTATTATGTGCTAGGGCATCTAGGTGGTTCAGTGGATAGAGTGCCAGGCCTGGAGTCAGGAAGACTGGTCCTCATGAGTCTAAATCTAGTCTTAGACACTTACTAGCTGTGTGTCCCTAGGTGAGTCACTTAACCTTGTTTGCCTCAGTTTCCTCATCTGTCAAATGAGCTGGAGAAGGAAATGGCAGTATCTTTGCCAAGAAAACCCCAAATGGGGTCACAGGGACATGAATGAAAAAAAATGACTGAACACACACTGGTGTGCCAGTCACCGTGTTAAGAACTGGGAAACAAAGAGAAAGAAAAACAGTTCTTTCCCTCAAGGAGCTTTAATGGGAGGCATTCTAATGGGGGAGGTGAGATGTAAACCACTATGTATCTTAAAGATATGTACAGCATAAGTAGAAGATAGTCTCAGAAGAAGGGAACTGGGAGGGGGTCCTAGAAAGTTCCAAAAGGTGGGATTCGAGCTGAGTTGAAGGCAATCAGGGAAGCCAAGAGTTGGAAATGAGAAGGGAGGACATTCCAGATATGGAGAAAAGCCAACGGGAGAAAAATATGGCAAGAGGAGACGGAGCGTTGTGGTTATAAGAGCTGGATCATAGGGTACGTGGAGAGGTGGGTAAAGTTTAACAAGACTGGAAAGGTAGCAAAGGGCCAAACTTGGTCTTTAAAAGCCAAACAGAGAATTCTATATTTCATCTTGGAGGTAGCAGTAGGTCACTGGAGTTTATTCAATAGAGGGATAGACCAACAAGTTAGGAACATCACTGTTAGCTGAGGACTGGAATGGAGAGACAGGAACAATCACTAGGAACAGTAACTAGGCCTATGTGGTTGGCAGTATAGCCAACTGAGAATTGGCTTTTTTAATTTAAAATAGTTCTAGTAACATTTTTTTTGGTAAGAGTTCTAGTAACATTTTAAAGCAGAAATTGCAATTTTTTCCTTACAAGTTTAGATTCAAATGCATATAACTTTTGGCAATAATAATACCCTTAATAATGCCAATATTACCACCATCTTACACAAGTCTTCTTCCAGCCCCATATAATTATGTGCAGGTGACCCTGGATTTCAGATAGTGATACCAACAGAGCACAAACTCCAGTGGTTCCTGACTCACAGGAAAGGCTCAGGGTGCAGGCCTAATGAATGAATGAATGAATGAGTAGATGAATGAATAAAGAAGACGAGTCATTACTAGCCTATGATTTTATATGGGTAATGAGAGGCAGTGTTACATAGTTGATAGAACTAGTCTCAGAGTTAAAAGGGCCTGTGTTCAAATCCTATGTTTGGCACATGCTAGCTATGTTTGTGACCATGGTAAACTCTAAATTGCATATAAGGTAAGAAGTAGGTCTGCATTGGTAGAAAAGTTAATCACTATATATTGATGAACCAATATATTGATGAAAAACACTGGCATGAATTAAAAAAAACATATCCAACAATTCTCAATAATATTACCATATGCAAACAAAACACTTTCCTCACAACAACCCTGTGAGGTAGAGAGCACAAAGTTTTGTAGTCCTATTTTCTTGCTTAGGAAACTGAGACAGAAAGAAGTTAAGGGGCCTGCCTGAGGTCACACAGATATTATTAAGTGGTGGAACCAAGATACAAACTTAGCTCTTTACTGACTCCATCTCTGGCATTCTTTCCATGCTACCTCTCTTCAGCCAAGCTGCTTCTATTCAGAAGGACCAAAAGGCCTAACAAGAAAAGGGGTCTAAAGTGATTTCTGTCCATAAAGGCCATTTGCATGAAACTTTGTTTTTAAATTCTTATAGATACAATTGGCCACAGGCTCAATACTTTTTCATGATGATGTTGGCCTTCCTCTTCTCTCATTTCCCTTTCCTCCTATGGTTGCAGCTTTGCACACCACAGTAAATCTGATTTTCTCTTTCTCGCCAACTCTTTCCAAGTTTCTTTTGTTCTTTGGGGGCTATAATTATCTTCCACGGGACATCATTAAACTTCTACAATCTCAAAAGGGCTTCCTTTGAATTGTGAAGTGAAAAATGGCAGATGAATTCCCTTCCTGTCTCCCAAAAGCAACATTTATATTCAAAGTGGAAAACAAACAGCCCCATTCCAGCGAGCACAAGGGAAAACTAAGCCAAAAATAAGATAGTGGGGGAGGCAAAGCGAGAGATCATCTCTCTATGGTGTTTACGACAGCCAAATGCAGGGCCTATTAGTGGTTCGTTGCCTTGTCAGAGAAAGACAATTGCTTGGAGCATGTAGGAGGAAGAGGAATGAGCAGCACCTTCACATGGGTTGATAAACTAACATGAACTTGGCAATGGGTGACTGCCAACTATATGCCAGAATTGTTATTTTGTCATCATTGCTGATGACATTCAAAGAACATAAAAATCAGTATATTTTAGCCCTCAACCCTTGACATTTCCCATTATTATTATCATTACAAGGGATAATTGACATTTATGTAGCTCTTTAGGGTTAGCACTTTGCATACATTATCTTATTTGTTCCTTAAAACAATTCTCAAGAAGTTGGCAGGGCAAGTGTTATGATTACCATTTTTAAAATAAATAGAAAATTAAGGTTCAGAGATATTGTAGCATTTTCCCTCCTGTGGACCTAAAGCCCAAGATCCTAGTCCCACTTAAGGTTAAGGGAGTGCACTAGGATCAGATTTTGAATGACTCGTTCAATCCTCTGAGTCTGAGATGTCTCCAAATGACAGTTTCTATTTCTTCTACCACCCTTAGGCACACAAGTTGGACATTACTTCAATATGTACAGTAGAAATCAGAATTCTCTAAAGCCCTGAGATAAACAGGGCCAAGCAAGATTTGAGAGAGTCTCTAAGACTTTAATTTTATGCTAGGAAGAAGGGAGTAAATATTCAAATAAAAAGAAAAATGGAACAAAGAAAAGGAGTATGAAAAAGGAGAAAAGAGAAGACAAATAGAAGAGAACAGAAGGGGGCAAAAGAGGAAAGAGAGATCTCCATGCTGGGCCCTATTCTCTATTCTCCCTGTACTCTTTTTTTTTGGGGGGGGGGCTGCGGGGCAATGACGGTTAAGTGACTTGCCCAGGGTCACACAGTGAGTGTCAAGTGTCTGAGGCTGGATTTGAACTCAGGTACTCTTGAATCCAGGGCCAATGCTTTATCCACTGCACCACCTAGCTGTCCCCTGTATTCTTCTTTAATAATCTTATCATCTCCTCTTAGTTCCATGCTCATCTCTATGCTAATGATTCCTAGAGCTATATACCCAGACCTAGTTTCTCTCTTGAATGCCAATGCTTGTTACATCACCAGCTACTTATCAGATATCTCAAACTGAATATCCTCTAGCTTCTGAAACCCACCCTGTCTAAAACAGAACTATTATCTTTCCCCCAAACCCACCTGTCTTTCAGAATTCCCCATTATCATAAAAGGCAACACCATTCTTCCAGGTACGCTGTTTTAAAACTTCTGTGTCTTCCTCAACTCCACACTCTCATTCACCTAATAAATCCAATCAGTTGCCAAATGGCATTTCTAGTATCTGAACATCTGGAGCAGATTTATCATGCAGTGGAGAGAGTGCCTGACATGGAGTCAGTAAGATGTGCTCTGTTTATGTCCATATATTGTGGAAAGCCCGCAGCATGTTGTAGGCACTGTCAGTGGAGGTTTCATGGGAGGACATGGACAAAAACCTTCCCTTAGCTTCTCTGGGCCTTATTTCCTCCCTGGTAAAATGAAGGGTTTGGATTCTAAGCCCTCATTAGCTCTAAAGCTATGATGCTATGAATTATTTGAGATAGGAAAGCATCACTAAAGAAAGTACACCCATTGGTGAGATCAAGGGAAAATGTATGAATATATAAATGGTTTAAGTTGAAAGCAGACATGTATTTCTGATTGGAAATCCTTGATCTATCACACTATACTTTTGATGACAGAGTGATTGAGATTTTCTCCTCTCCATTGCCCATTTTTTATCATAGGAAAATAATTGCCCATACTTTTATCTCTCCCTATACAAAATGAGAGTCCTTTAACCTGCTTCACAGAGTGCCTATAAGGATAAATGAGATTTTGATGATAAAGTGTCTTCTATGTCCATGGAAATCAACACTGTATTATTATCATGTAAGAATATGGACTTGATGAGGAAGGGTAGCAATTGCAATTGAAACACTTGGATTTCAGACAAGATCCATTTATCTAGCTTCAGAAAGGAAAGAGAGGTGGAAATAATTAACATGGCTTCTATTTCAAATGGGAGATAGAGGAACTGATTACCCTGCCAGTTTTATTGTCTTGGTCATTTTAAGATGATGGGATACAATGAGGTATTTACTCCTAATTTAGTAAAAACAAAATAACACACCGCACTGAAATAAAGTAAAACTTTGAAGTGATTCAGGAAAATGGTGGGATCATGGTACAGAAATGGAAAGGATGCTGAATTTAGAATCAGGGATCTATGTGCAAATCCCTTGCTCTGTTACCAGCTATCTGTATTACCTTAGATAAGTTACTGAATTTTTCTGGGTCTCAGTTTCTCCATCTAAAAAATTAGAGTTTGGGACTATATGGTCTTTAAGATTCTTTCCAGATTTAAGTCTATGATCCTATGATTTAAGGGGGAAATCTAGTTGGAATACATAAAGAAAGGCATGATTACTGGTGGACTTATCAAAAGTAATAATTTATTGAGCATCTAGGATTTTAACCATATGCTCCCTTTATCTCCTCTGACACTGCCACCGACCTGGTGCAGGATCCCATCACCTCATGCCTGGTCTCTTTCTTTCTTTCTTTCTTTCTTTCTTTCTTTCTTTCTTTCTTTCTTTCTTTCTTTCTTTCTTTCTTTCTTTCTTTCTTTCTTTCTTTCTTTCTTTCTTTCTTTCTTTCTTCTTTCTTTCTTTCTTTCTCTCTTTCCTTATCTCCTTTCTTTCTTTCCTTTTTTTGTTTTTGGTGAGGCAATTGGGGTTAAGTGACTTGCCCAGGGTCACACAGCTAGTAAGTGTTAAGTGTCTGAGGCCAGATTTGAACTCAGGTCCTCCTGACTCCAGGGCCGGTGCTCTATCCACTGCACCACCTAGCTGCCCCTTCCTGGTCTCTTTCAAAGCCTGCTGGTTGAGCTCCCTGCTTCAAGTCTCTCCCCATTCCACTCCATCTTCCACTCCACTGTCAGACTGGTTTTCTGAAAGCAAAATTCTTACCATGTCCACCCTACCCTGTCCCCATTCTACATTTTATCAACTTTGCCTCTAGAGAAATACAACATCCTGTATGCCTTTTAAAGCGCCTCATAGACCTAGCCGCCTTCTACCTTTCCAGTCTTGTACATTACTCCCTTCCATCCTTCCCCCAACTCCCCCAATCCCTTCATGTGCTCCATATTCTTGTGACACTGGCCTCTTGTTCCTAACATATGACAGTCCACCTCCTGACTTTGGGAATTTTCATTTGTTATCTCCTAGGCCTGGAACGCTCTTCCTTTTCATTTCTACTTCCTGGCTTCTTCCAAGTTTCAGTAAAGTCCCACCTTATGCCAAAATCCTTTCCGGGTCTTTTTTTTTTTTTTTTAAGCATTCGTGCCTTCCCTCTGAGATTACCTTAAATTTTGTCTGCATGTATCTTGTTTATGCCATTACTTTCATGGTGTCTCTCCTACTGAGAACAGGGACTGTTTTTTTTTTTAAACATTCAATGTATCCTCAGTTCTTAGTACAGTGGTTGATACATAGTAAGCAATTAATAAATGCTTGTTGACTAGTAGGAAGGCTGCAGTAACTGGCACATTGTAGGTACTTAATAAATGCTTGTTGGCTTGACTAGTGGGAAGATTCTTTGGTGTAGTATGCATCTGTTTTTATATTTGTTTTGTGGACTTTTGGGTCCCATGATCTAATGTGTTACCAGTTTTCATTATGATTATTATACTCTTAATTTCCTGGTCTGTGGACACCTAAACTTCTACCATTGGAAATATTCTAAATATAAAATTCCAAGTATAAAGTGTCATGTTAAACCACATTGGCTGGCACATAGCAAATCACTTAAATAATGCTTTTTGACAGACTGACTTATTGACTTTGCCTTTGTTTTAATGATGGTATATCCCCTGTATTTGTAGTACATATTTGACACCATGATACAAAAAGCCAATAGCTGCTTTTTAAAATCTTAGACATCTGCATAGCACAGTAAAGTTTACAGATGTAGACACATTTTCTCATTTTATTCTTATAGAAATGTGTGACTGAGAAAGAAGGTGATCTGGTCATGTAGCTAGGGAGGGGTAACTTACAATCTCATGATCTCCATTGGTGTCCATTCACTGTCAAGAGAAAGGAAACCATGCCCTCTGGATGTTGAGTGAGAGGTATAATGCGATGGAAGACAGAGGTCTGGCTGCTCTTGCCTCTGATTTGGATTGTCTCTGTGGCCCAGCTTAAGTTATCTCACCTCTTAGTGCTCCCATGTACTCCAAGTTGTAGATCTAGATTGATGGAGGGCATTTTCTCACTTGAATTCTTGATAGTCGTGAAGTCACAGGTATGAATTCCCTCCTCTGCACCTCTCAATTTTCACATTAACTCCATGTGGTAAACAATATTACTAATAACACCCTCATTTACCAGATAAGAAAACTGAGGCTTCAAGTGACTTGCCCAAGGTTCCATGGCTAATAAGTGGCTAGACAAGGATATGAAGCCACTTCATCTTGGCCCTAAGTTGAATGTTGTACTCAACGTGGGGTTTTGTCTTTATGATCCAACCCCTGCATTAGGATAGCATTATAGTGACTCCATGGTTTGTGGGTGCCACTAGTTTCAGGTTATTGGAAGATAGTCCCAAAATGTTCTTTTTAGTTTTAAGTTTCCTCTGATGGAATCCAAGTTGGGGATTAGCAGGAACAAATTAATAAGTGATTTTTGTGTCCTTGCCTCATTGGTCGTTTCTCTGCTCCCTGATATACAATATTAGCTAAATTATGTGTATTGGACTCATGGCACATGTTGAAACATAATTTTTGAATAAGCCTATTGAAGGAGTACATTTTACTCGACTATGAATATTTGTTGCAAGGATGTGTTTTTCTTTTTTTCTTTTCAAGTGGAATGATGAGTGGGAAAGAAAAATAGATTGATTTGCTAATTAAAAATTTTAATATTTAATGTTAGCCAAATTTACCTCTTAAAGGTTATGTTTAGTTAGTTTTCATTTTATTTGCATAGGTCTTAGTTTTCCTAAATCTATCTTAACATTTTAGACAATTCCAAATCATGAATGCTAACTCCATAGAAACTACTAGATAATATCATTTGGATGCTACACAACCTTTCTGTAACTCTAGCAGCTTCACATTTCCATATGGCCCCTGCCTATTTCTGGGAGCATCCAATAGAACAGATATGCTCTATTGACGTAGAATTCTTGGAAGCCCTGATTTTGCAAAACTGGGTTGGGAGATCCTCTGAATGTTAAACAAAACAAAACTTAATTACTCATGCTCTTGATTTCAAAATGGGATGGGAGAAAGCAAGAAGGAAGACAACTGATTTTATTAATATAAATTAATTAGTTTGAGAAATGGAAGATAGGATATTCACAGATGGTTATTTTTTACTGCTTTGGACCACTTCTAAGAGTCCTTGTCCAATATCTCTCTGTGGAATACAACATGGGGTTTTTGCCTAGATCAAGTTGTTCCAAGGTATCAGAACTTAATTTTGGCTTATAATAATTTGTGATTTCCCTAAACTTGATATAACATATACATCTTTAATCCTGGCATAAGCTAGGAACTATCTTCTTTTCTGGATGGTTAGTAGTAGTGACTTACTGGATAATAGAGTTTCTAGACTTATAGAAGATGTAGAAATAGAGCACAGTGATTTCAGCAAAAAACATTTGACTAAATTAATCAGTGTTTTTGTGAGCCAGATGGAAAGATATGAACTGGATAATACAATTCAGTGAATATAGGTGTTGATCATCAGTGGAAACCAAATAATATTAATTAATTAATGGACCAGCATCAATTGAGAAGGGGGTCAGAAATAGAATAACACAGGACAGATCAGATGGTTAGTTGGCATGACCTGGAAAAAGATCCAGCAAAGAAGAGAGGTCAGACAGGTACAAGGAAAGTCAGGAGAGAGAACAATAGGAATGGGTGGTCTTATTCTGTTCAACGGTTTTACCAGTGATGGGAATAAAGGCAAAGATGCATATGTTCAGTGGATTTACAGACAACACAAAGCTGTGAGGGATAGCTAATGCATTGAATGATGAGCTTAGACTCAAAGATGATGGTGGGCTGGAAACTTAATACCTGAAGCTATTAAGGGGAAATTTAATAAGGAGAAATATGCTTGGATTTCATAAGGAATCGATTGTAAATGATAGGAAAGATGTGCCTACAAGCAGTTCATGACCTGAGGGTCTTATTGTACCTTATTTTCAATGTAAATGTGTTCATGCCATCACAGAAGCTAATGTAATCTTAAACTTCATGAATAGTTACATTTACCAGAATAAAGAATAAAACAATCTCCTTGTACTTGGCAGCCAAGTGGAAGATGGATTGGAGTAGGGAGAAACTTGAGGCAGGGAAACCAATTAGAAGGCTATTGCAATAGATCAGGAGAGAGGTGAATAGAGCCTGCATTTGGATAAAATCTGAGTGAATGGAGAGAAGGGGACATATACAAGAGATGTTGTGAAGATGATAAACTTTGACAACAAATATGGGGTAAGTGCAAAGGAGGAGTTAAGGATTATGAAGAGGTTGCAAGCCTGTGTGGCTGCCTAGATGATGATGCTTTTGATATTAAAAGAAAGGTTGGGAAAAAGAGAGGATTTGGGAGTAAAAATAGTAAGTTCTGTTTTGGGCATGTTGAATTTGAGATGCCTGTGGGATATTTAGTTAAAGATGTCCAAAAGGTAGTTATTGATATGGAACTGAAGCTCAGGAGAGAGATTAGAACTGGATATAGATATCTGGGAACCATCTAAATATAAATGATAGCCAAGTTAATGAGAACGGATGAGATCAAGTGATACAGTATAGAGGTAAAGTGAAGGGTCATAGTATGGATCCATTGATTAGTGAGCACAACCTAGGAAAGATCTAGCAAAGAACAGAGGTCAGAGAGGTACAAGGAAAACCAGGAGAAAGCACTGTAACAAAACCATGGAGAGAAGAAAGTATCCAGGAGGAAAGGGTGATTGGCAGCATCAAAGGCTGCACATAGCTCTAGAAGTATGAGGACTGGGAAAAGGCTATTAGATTTGGCAATTAAGAGATCATTAAAACTTCAGAGAGAGAGCAGCTGACAGAACTAGGAATAACTGATGAAGTTTCCAAGGCAGCAGAAATTAAAGATAATGGAGGGGGGTCGTGGCAGAATTCATAACAAAACTGTCCAAAAAGTCAGTTGGGCTCTTTTACCTATGACTGCAAGTCTTCAAGCAGAGATAGATATTGCTGGGAATGTTGTAGAAGGAAATCATATTTCGTTTTTTTTTTTTTTTTATTGAGGCAATTGGGGTTAAGTGACTTGCCCAGGGTCACACAGCTAGTAAGTGTTAAGTGTCAGAGGCCGGATTTGAACTCAGGTACTCCTGACTCCAGGGCCGGTGCTCTATCCACTGCGCCACCTAACTGCCCCCGGGAATCATATTTCAACCAGATGGTCTCTTAAGTGCCTTCCCACTCTGGAATTCAATGATCATGTGACAACAAAGATTTTTAGAGGAAATGATTGCAATTTGTTTGTCTCATTATGCAGGATTTTTCTTTTCTTTCACTACAGTACTGACTTTAGTAGAACACTCAAGTCATGAGTAATAGTTACCTTTATTAATAATATTAAAGTGCAACAGGACAGTTAGGTGGAGCAGTGGATAAAGTACCAGCCCTGGATTCAGGAGGACCTGAGTTCAAATTTGGCCTCAGACACTTAACACTTACTAGCTGTGCGACTCTGGGCAAGTCACTTAACCCCAATTGCCTCACCAAAAAAAAAAAAGAATATTAAAGTGCAACTACCAAGCTACTTAAAAGCATCACAAAAATACTTGTCCTAGGAAGCAGTTAGATGGCACAGTGGATAAAGCACTGGGCCTGGAATTCTGAGTTCATCCAGGACCCCCTCCCCCACCCTCTAGACACTTAGTGTGTGACCCTAGACAAGTCACTTAAATTCTGCCTCAGTTTCCTCAACTGTAAATCTGTAATACTAGTGCCTACTTTTCAGGGTTGTTGTGAAGATCAAATGAGATAATATTTGTAAAGCATATAGCAAGATGCCTGGCATGTAGTAGATGATTAATAAATGCTTGTCTACCTCCTTTCTTCTAGGATACTGGAAAATCCTAGTACCACAGTCCCAAGTCACAAAACTCTGCTAATTTTAAGATGCCTTTTCTTCTGATCTATCTAAAAGTTTAAAAAGATCTTGAGGGGGCAGCTAGATGGCACAGTGGTTAAAGCGCTGGCCCTGGATACAGGAGTACCTGAGTTCAAATCCAGCCTCAGACACTTAACACTTACTAGCTGTGTGACCCCGGGCAAGTCACTTAACCCCCATTGCCCTGCAAAAAACAAACAAAAAAACAAACAAACAAACAAAAAGATCTTGAGAGTTTAGTAGATTGTGAGCTCAAGCTAAGATGATTTCAGGCTGAATTTTAAAAAGCCACATCCAGGACTATGGTGGCAATAGACCCATTGAACTCTGTATTAATCAGACAGCATTTGAAATCTTATATTGAGTTTTGTTTACCACTTTTTAGGAAGCACATGGACATGTTGGAGAACATCCTGAGGGGCACCAGAATGATTTGGGGAGTCAAAACCATTCCATATGTTTTTCATTTCACATGAAGACTGATTGAAAAGGCCAAGGATAGGGGCAGCTAGGTGGGCACAGTGGAAAAAGCACTGGCCCTGGATTTAGGAGTACCTGAGTTCAAACCTGGCCTCAGACACCTGACACTTACTAGCTGTGTGACCTTGGGCAAGTCACTTAACCCCCATTGCCAAGAAAGAAAGAAAGAAAGAAAGAAAGAAAGAAAGAAAGAAAGAAAGAAAGAAAGAAAGAGAAAGAAAGAAAGAAAGAAAGAAAGAAAGAAAGAAAGAAAGAAAGAAAGAAAGAAAGAAAGAAAGAAAGAAAGAAAGAGCCAAGCATATTTAGTCTGGGAAAAGAAGAGTTAGGGGGAAAAGAATATTTATCTTCAAGTTTTTGAAGGCCTACCTTGTGGAATAGAGATGTTATGCTCAGCCCCAGATGGTAAAAATGGGTATAAGGTACAGAGAGACAAAATCATAGCATCATAAATTTAGATGTGGAAGGGATTTTAGAGACCCTAGAGTCCAACCCCCTCATTTAAGAGATGAGGAAACTTAGCCTCATAAAGGCTGAGTGATTTGCCTAGGGTCAAAGAGCTAAAGAGAATATGAGGCAGCTAGGCACTAGTCTTCCTGACCATAAGCCCAGTCACTATCCATTAGACCATCCTACCTCTCCAGGAGTGATGTAAGGAAAAACAACCTGACAAATAATGAAGGAAAGAAGGAGGGTAGGATGAACAGAAGGAAGGAGGGAAGGATTTTTAAAGTACCTACAGCTAAGGAAACTAAGGCAGATAGAGATTAAATGATATTCCCAGGATCACAAAACTAGGCCAGATTTAAACCTAAGACTCTACATCCAGTCCTCCAGGCCTAGTTGATAATATACAGCTATACAAAAGTGAGGAATGCCTTCAAGCAAAGACTAAATGACCAACTACCATGTAAATTGCCAAGAAGATTCCTATTTAGCTACAGATTGTACTATGTGGCCTCCAATTTTCTTTCCAACTCAGAAAGTCTATGATTCTAACATTGTTACATTCTTAGCCTAATTCCAAGATGGTTGCCATGACTTATTACTTCTGCCTTGTGGATCTCATCCATTGTGATGGCATTTGCACAAAATCTCCCTTGTATTGCATGTACACAAGCCTGGCCAGGAAAGCTAATTGTGCCCACATGTAGCTTTGGAATTTTCTGTCATTGTTCTTCCAAAACTGTTAAGAAAGAGAACAAAGTATTCAGGGCCAACCAATACCCTTAACAATTAAGTTTGATCTAGAGAATTAAGAACCACTGTAATTCAAATACAGCATCTATTTTTTCTCTTTCAAAGAAAATGAGAACATTTGCAATTAATTTTCTTAGGGAAAACATTTTTGTTCTTTGAAAATATGTTCTGGAATATAGATCCATAGAGTCAAAGGCCTGGAAGAAGGGCTAGCTTTAAGAAAGTTACAAATTCAACCATTCTGGAGAGCAATTTGGAATTATGCCCAAAGGGCGATAAAGCTGTGCATACCCTTTGACCCAGCAATCCCACTTTTAGGTCTTTTGCCCAAAGAAATCATGGAAGGGGGAAAGGGACCCACATGTACAAAAATATTTATAGCTGCTCTTTACGTGGTAGCAAGGAATTGGAAGTTGAGGGGGTGCCCATCAGTTGGGGAATGGCTAGACAAGTTGTGGTACATGAATACAATGGAATACTATTGTGCTGTAAGAAATGATGAGCAGGAAGAGTTCAGAGAAACCTGGAGGGTCTTACGTGAGCTGATGATGAGTGAGATGAGCAGAACCAGAAGAACATTGTACACAGTATTATCAGCATTGAGTGTTGACCTACTGTGATGGGCTATATTCTTCTCACCAATGCAATGGTACAGAAGAGTTCCAGGGAACTCATGATGGAAGAGGATCTCCAAATCTAAGAAAAAAAAAGAAAGAAAGAAAGAACTGTGGAGTATAGATGCTGATTGAACCATATTATTTCTTTTATTTTGGGTGCTGTTGGTTTTTTTTTTTCTATTGTGAGGTTTTGCATCACTGCTCTGATTCTTTCTCTTGTAGCAGGATTAATGCAGAAATAGGATTAATGTTATTATGTGTATATATATATGTGTGTGTGTGTATATGTATATGTATATGTATATGTATATGTATATGTATATGTATAGAGATATATAGATATAACCTATATCAGATTGCCTGCTGTCGGGGGGAGGGAGGGGAGGGAGGGAGGGAGAAAAATCTGAAATTGTAAAGGATGTATAAACAAAAGTTGAGAACTATCTTTACATGTAACGGAAAAAATAAAATACCTCATACATTAAAAAAAAAAAAGTTACAAATTAGAAAAAATATATCTATCTCTAATGCCTCCAGCCCCTTTTCCTCCCCCTTGATAAAGCCTTCTCACCATTTCTTTCGGAGCCATAGTTCCCTCATCCTCTGCCCACTACCTGCTCTTTTGAAAGGATATGAAGCTTATTTACAAGGAGGTAATGCTTTGCACAAATATTTGCATTCACTAGGGATTAGTAGTGTAAGTTAAAGTAAGCTAAGGCGAAATCTTAGGCATTATCAGGTCAGGTAGATATTTTGAGAATAGCCTTGAGAATCTTTGCTGGTTTGTGAGGTTAGCTCTAATTGGAAGGGACCATATGAGATCACTTACTAAATTTCTCTCCCTGCCCTCAGAGAACACTCATCCCAGGATGATGAGACTCAGTCAGCAAATATATATGTATATATATATGTATATGTATGCATATATGTATATACATGTGTATATATGTATATACGTATATATGTATACTTACATACATACATATATATAGTATCCCTGTTATGTGCTCAGCTCTGTTTCCTATTTTTCTGAGCTTCCTAGAGAAAGGTGTTGCCAACCTTTATTTCAAAGTGATTTCAGAATTTTGTTAATCTTTTTTTTTCAAAAGATTCAATATGTTATCAGCATGATTAATGAATCCTGTACAGTTATATGATATGTTGGATAGGGTGCTAGGGCTGGAATCTGGAAGACCTGAGTTCAAATGTGGCCTTAGACACTTAATGGCTGTGTGACCCTGGGCAAGTCATTTAACCTCTGTCTCAATTTCCCTATTGTTAAATGGGGATAATAACAGCACCTACCTTGGAGGGTTGTTGTGAAAATCAAATGAGATAATTGTAAAAATCTTAGCGCAGTGCTTGGAACACTGCAGATACTTTATAAATACTTATTTCCTATTATGCTGAGGAAGGATTAGATTAATATTAATATTATGAATATTTACTGTTATTGTTGTTGTTGTTATTTTTACCTGTGTGACTTTAGAAGTTATTACCAAAAGTAAGGGGTAGAAATTACTGAGTTCAATTTAGATTTGATTTCAGGAAAAACTTCTAACAACTTAAAAGTAGAATGAGCTGCCTGAAGAAGTGATTGGTTCTTCCACCTTGAAAGTCCTCAAGCAAAGTCTAGACAACCATCTGTCAGGTTTGTTATAGTGATGAGATGGTATAAGGGTTGGATGAGGTGGTCTCTGAGGTACCTTTCCACTCTCCAAATCAGCGATTCCATGTGATTATCATTTTTCTTTATAGAACAGACAAAAGGCCTGGAAGATGACGAAATGGAAAAGCTTTACAAATCTCTAGAACAAGCCAGTTTATCTCCTATTGGTGATCGACGACCTTCAACCAAAAAGGAATTGAGGAAGTCTTTTGTCAAGCGGAGCAAAAATCCGTCCATCAATGAGAAACTCCACAAAATCCGGACGTTGAATAGCACATTAAAGGTAAAGCTTCTGGTTTTAAGATGAGCTGACAGAATGTTTTAGTTCTAGGAGGAAGTTGCTCTAGTTGTGGGAGCACAAACTGAAATCTTCACAGGATTATTTAATCCTGAGTGTTTTGTGATATCATATGTATGAAGTAGCTAATTGGTGCAGTGAATTGAATTCTGGACTTGAATTAAGAAAAAAACTGATTTCAAATCCCCTCTTAAGCCCTTACTAGCTCTGTGATCCTTTTCAACCTGTTTCCTTACTTGGAAAATGGGGGTGATAACAGTACCTACAAGGTTTTTTTGAAGACCAATGAGTTAACATGTAAGATATATTTGCAAACATGAAAGAGACATAAATACTATATTAAAATATGTATAAATTATATATATTACTATATTAATTACTATATTAATATTATAGGTAAGCACAATGACCCCTCTTCAATAATCCTTGCTTTATATAGTAATTTTGATAGAAAAATCCCAATATATGTCATTAGTTCCTCTCATTCATTTGTTTAAGTAAGCATTTTTATTGTTCTTCAGTTGTGTCTGACTCTTTGTGACCCCATGGACCATACCGTCCATGGAATTTTCTTGGCAAAGATACTGGAGTGGTTTGCTGTTTCCTTCTCCAGTGGATTAAGGCAAACAGAGGTTAAATGACTTGTCTCAGATAAATCTAATGTCTGAGACCATATTTGAACTCAGATCTTCCTGACTCCTAAGCCACCTAGCTGATTCCTATCTAGTAGCATAAGGAGTGACATTAGGTTCATAAATAAGAGATTAGCAGCATGGTGTAGTGTTGACAGAGAGATGCCTCTGACATCTATTGGCTGGGTCCCCTTGGGCAAATCATTTAACTCCCCTAAGATCTCAGTAACTCTATAATTCTGAGCTGCAGAGAAGATTTGTGATCAGTATTGGTATGGGAGGTTCCTCACTGGAATTCCCTATGCTAACGAAATCACAGGTCAAGTCCAAAATACAAAACAACAAAAATAAATGGCATAGAATCTGTGGGATGCTGATTGCGCTACTAAAGGATGACATTTTAATTACTCCACACGTCATTAAAACCTAGTAGGGGTGTGATAGACTTATAAGTGTGTATCTACTACGTCCAAGGTCAGATTGATGCTTCTTCTATTAAGGCATTTGCAAGCTTGGTGGCTTCCAACTGAAGGTGTTTAAAGCCGGGGATCTGAATGAAAGCAGGATAGTGAAAAGCATACACGTGTGATCATGGAGAAGCAGATGTTTTCATGATATGCTAACAATGCACAGGATGTACTGGAGTTATTTTGGGCCCTCCTGTAACTAAAGTGGTTCTTAATAGCAACGACATCCTGCTTTCACATCGGCATAATACCGTGGTTGGGAGTCTTAGAGACTTTGGGAAAAAAAAAAAAAAAACAACTCCCTGCAGTGAGAGAAAACATTTCAGTTCTGGAAAGCTTTGATAGATTAGCTTGTTTATTTCTATTTTTTCAATCTGTTTTATCATCATGCATTGTGAGTGGGCTACCAGGAAGCATTGTAGCAATACAGTGATATGAAAGAGCAGAGTAAGGGGCTCAGTGGATATCAAATAGGCTTCCCATGTTGGTCAACAAAAGATTAAATCATCCTAAAACATCTTTTTGAAATTCTTTTCCTTTGTAGTAAGCCTAGGAAAGAAGTCTTTGGGAAGGTATTGTAAGAGTAAGAGTTTGATATTCATTATCTCTAAAATGAGGGGATGGCTCATCCCTTGCTAAACTATGTCCTGGATTACTCCCACCATCTGCCTCCCTCCCCTGCTCCCATACACCTGGAGGAAGTCACACAATCATGTTGACTGAGTGCACTATAAATTCCTGTTCTCCAACCTTAGCTGGATGCTCACAGTAGCAGGATAGTTTTTTTTTTTATTCCTTCCCAATCATCTCCCTATCTCACTTTCCAAAGAAATTATTCCAAACCTTCCCTTTATTTCCAAGTCTTCTATACCTCTTCTTCCTCCTTTCACAGAAAGATCTCATTTACAATTTTATTGAGACAATTGAGGCCATTTTCCATGAACTCTTCTCTCTTTTTCGTCACCTAAAACCCTTTTACTTTATATCCCAATTTCTTCTTTATTTCAATCTTCAGGAATTCAGTGACACTTCTCCTTGAAAAGGCCAACCCTTTGACATGTTCCTGGATCCCATCCCCTTCACTTTTCTCTAGAATATTCCGGGGCTCTACAACATATCCCTTCTCAATATTCAGTCTTTCCTCATCTCCTAGTTCCTTCCATACTAGCCTCAAAAATGCCCTGGTCTCCCCCATCCTTTAAAAACAAAATAAAATAAAACCTTCACTAGATCTTACCATCTCCTCAAGTTATGATTCTATATATCTTTGCTTTTGTTATCTGCCAAACTCCTAGGAAAAAGAAAACTGCCTATATTAATTGACTTCACTTCCTTTTTCCTCATTCCTCAACCCTTTTGGCTATTGAACTTATAACTGAACTGAAGCTGTCATGTCCAAAGTTAACAATGATCATGTAAGCACCAAATCTAATAGCTTTTTTTTCAGTTCTCATCCTTCTTGACCTCTCTGCTGCAATTGACACTTTTCTACTGGATATTGTCTTCTCTATGGGTGTTCACAGCATTATTTTCTCTTCCTCTTTCTAGCTGTCTAATCACTCCTTTTCTGACATCATCTGAATCATACCATTCTGTCACTACGGCTATTATTCAAGGTCAATCTTGGCCCTTTTCTTTTTTCTAGCTACACTTTCTCTCTTGGTGATCTCATTACCTTCCATGGGTTTAATTATCATTTCTATGCTGGTGAGTCATAGGTCCATATATCCCACACAGGTCCATATATCTCCTATATCACCAACTGCCTATTGGCCATTTCAGACTGGATGTCCCTGAAAAGACTCAAACTCAACATGTCTAAAATAGAATTGTTAATTGTTCTCTCAAACGTACTTCTCTCTTGAACTTCTCTATTTTTGTTGAGGACATGACTTCCAATATCCCATATTTATTACTCTGGTATTATTTTCCTCTTTTCAATCACTTTTGCCCCACATGACTAGCCAGTTGCCAAATCTTAATGTTTTTATCTTTACAACATCTCTTTGATATATCTCTTTCCCTTTGTTCATGTCTATCAATCACAGGTGTTCTAGTAAAACCAATATGCATGTTGTACTTTTTATTATTTTTTAATAGGTTTTTTTAAAAAGAGGGCAATGTGGATTAAGTGACTTGCCCAGGGTCACACAGCTAGTAAGTGTCAAGTGTCTGAGGCCAAATTTGAACTCAGGTCTTCCTGAATCCAGGGCTGGTGCTTTATCCACTGCACCACCTAGCTGCCCCTATATTGTATTTTTAAGTGTAATCTGGATTATTGCCATTTTTTCCAATCGCTTCCTAGAGTTTAGAAATAAACAAAACAACAAATCCAGTCATAATTTTAGTTTTTGGTGTAAATTCTTACAGAAAAAATTTAACAATCATGAGTTTGTACTAACTGGCTCCAGCAAACCCTTGTCACCACCACATACTGTTTAAAGCCCTTCACATCCTGACTCCAACTCATATTTGCAGCCTTATTATACAATATTCCTCCTAATTTCTGTGATCCAGTCAAATTAGCTTTATCTCTTTATACATGGTTTCCTTGTCTTTACACTGCCCATCATCCATACCTCCAATACACTTTCTCTTTCCTCTCTGTCTTGTGGAAGCCCTATTTTTCTTCAGAAGTAATTGATCCATGGCTTTGTACAATAAGCCTTTTCTCATCCCATTAGATTAAAAGATCCTTGAGGGAAGGGACAGTCTTTTCACTCTTTTTGTATCCCCAGTTCCTGGCAGATAGTAGACATTTAATAAATGTTTACTGATTAATTGATTTCCCCCTAACTGCTACTGTTTACCTTTCCTTACTACTTTTCATTTATTATTATTATTATTATTTTTGGTGAAGCAATTGGGGTTATGTGACTTGCCCAGGGTCACGCAGCTAGTAAGTGTCAAGTGTCTGAGGCCGGATTTGAACTCAGGTCCTCCTGAATCCAGGGCTGATGCTCTATCCACTGCTCCACCTAGCTGCCCCACTACTTTGAATTTATTCATTTTATTTTGTATATATTAATATGTGTGCATGTTCATTCCTCCCTTAGAATGTAAGCTCCGTGAGAATAGAGATGTTTACATTCTTTTTATTTGTATCTCCAGATTTTAGCAGGGAGCATAACACATACTAGGTACTTTATTACTTGTAATTTCTTTGATTAATAAGACTGAATGACCTCTAAGGTCCCTTCCAGCTCTAAATATATGAATTTATAGTTACATAAAGTAAATGAAAAGAGAGGCTTGTGACTAACAGTCCGGTAAAGGATTCTTGTCCACTTTATAAGCTAACCATATTCCTGATAATAATTCAATTTTTATATAGTACTTCCCCCCCCAAATACCCCTGTGGGAGCAAATTGAGAGGTTAAATGACTTGCTTACAACTGTAGTTAATAATTGTTAAGAGTCAGATGAGTCTGCACCTTCCAATTCCAAATCCAGGTTTTCAGTCTCTCTTTATCCTTGCTTCCTTCTTTTTCTTTTTTCTTTCTTTTTTTTTAGTGAGGCAATTGGGGCCAAGTGACCTGCCCAGGGTCACACAGCTAGTAAGTGTTAAGTGTCTGAGGCCAGATTCGAACTCAGGTACTCCTGACTCCAGGGCCGGTGCTCTATCCACTGAGCCACCTAGCTGCCCCAATAATAAACTTTTAAATTAAAGTTTTGGGCTCCAATTTTTATCCCTCTTTTCCTCCCTCTCTTCTCCGCTCCCCCAGGTGGCAGACAATCAGATTTGGGCTATACATGAATGATTATATAACCCATTAACATATTACTCATTTTGTACCACCTTGCTTTACAATGAAGAAGAAAGTGCTTCTCTAAAACCTCATTGTAGTATACCAGTGACCCTGGGTGCTCATGGGAAATGCCAATAGAGTATATTTCCATCAAGCTGGAAGGGCTTTTGTGATAGACAGTGGAGCTCTCATTGACAGACTACATCTGTTATGGGAAGGAAAGGTCCAGATTACCAAAGTAAGCAAGGGCTCATCATCAGAAATGCAACCAGACTAGAAAATACTTTTTTGGGGGGCATAATAACCCATTAAGTAATACAGAAAATCTTGATGAAATGTCTTTTTATACTCTTCAGCATTAGCAGTTCGGGTGTGGACAAGACAAACACAGCAGAGGGTTTCATGAAGAAACAAGGAGAATGCTTAAAGCTATAGTTTGTATTCCCCATAAGCACATTCCAGCAATAAACACAAATCTCTGTACTGAAAACACACTGTAAAGCAAGCTCTTCCAGGAAGCTAGAAAAATTTAAATATATTTCTTTAAGATGCCATAATATAGATCCCCAGGCATTCTTGGAACTGTTCCATGTTTGCTGACTTTTGGCTAAGGCTTTTTAAGTTTTTAATTCACCTGTGATGCATCCATCCAGTTAGTTGACTGAACCATTGTAGGACTTATTGAAACCCTTGTTAGCAGCATGCTCACCCATAAAGAAAGCTTAACTCTAAATACTCAGTGGTGGAAGAAATTTTCAATAGTTAGATCTTTTTTTTTTTTTTCAGGCAATGGGGGTTAAATGACTTGCCCAGGGTCACACAGCTAGTAAGTGTCAAGTGTCTGAGGCCAGATTTGAACTTAGGTACTCCTGAATCCAGGGCCGGTGCTTTAACCACCGCACCATCTAGCTGCCCCTCAATAGTTAGATCTTGAGTCCAGCTGGAGGTTGAATATTTGCCCGGCAAAATAAAAGTCAAACATTTCTTCTCCTCAGCTTCGAAAACCCTATTAAAATTCTTGACCATTTGCCAGAATATCAGGCCCAACATTGAGAGTAGTGAAAAAAAACATTTATTCAACCATCTTGAACTTTGTACCATACATCAATGTAGTCATTTCATAAATATTGCCAGCCCTCACAGGAGATATTCCAGGAGAGGAGCCCAAAAAACTATTAAAATTTTTTTTTCTTTAATCCAAATTACTTTCCTTTACTACTCATAAAAAAGTGTAAGGGGCTAAAATTCTAGCTATGATGTCTAAAATCTAATGAGTGGTCACTCCAAATTAGAAGCTTTAGCAAGAGTTTAGACTTTTGAATATTTATTAAAGTGCAATCAGAAGTTGGTGAGGAGAGGGAGAGGTAATAATCTAACTATCTCTAAGAGACCCCAGCATCCAACCCTCCATACCGAGGTCAGGAACCCAAAAGATCAATGCTTCAGCATCTCCTCCTACAACATCTTGTTCTACAGGAAATAGGGCCATCCACACACGCAGCTCCAAACTAATTGGTCGGTAACTTTGATTGACACAACTAACAGGCAGTTCTATAGATGTAAGTTCTGGACACTGAACTGACCTTCAAAATCCCAGAAAAGTTCACTTCAAGATGCTAAAGTCACATGATTTCTAAATCACATGCTTTCTCCTCATGGTGGAACTTCCCTGCAATATCTTTCCCAGCAGGGGGTGCCATTCTAATTCTCACAAAATGAAACCTATAAATGAGACAAATATGGTGGAGCATACTTAGTAGAATACAAGGGTAACGTGAGTTTTTGATCCAACAGAGAAGAAGGATTCCCACCCCATTCAGTAGTTATGTTTGGGTTTGAGTTGGCTGCTTTAAAAAATAAAAACAATGCTTATTTTTCAAAATTTCAAAAAAAGCTAGTTTCTTGAAGAATAAAATATTAAGTTTTCTAAGCAATAGAAATATTTTATGAGCAATGTAAAATACTTAACAGTGACTGGCACATAGTAGGCATTTAATAAATTTTATTGATTGAAATATCATAGTATGATTAGAAGACACTGTCAATTAATGGAAGAAAATTTCTTTATAAGTTTAAAATCTAGATCCTAGAAACATGATTTAGTTTAATTCGATGAACATTTGTTGGGAGGTATTGTGGTACAATTGTCTTTCTGTTTCTGAATCTGGAACTGGGTTACTAAAAAGTTCAAACCTTTAGTAAGTTGTACTTCATACTACTCATATGAACTTGGGCTAGTCATTTAATCAATCAATTAAGTAATCAATCAACAGGAATTTCTACCTACCAGGCACTATGATATGTGCTGTGGATAAAAAGAAAATAAGAAATTAATCCCTGACCTTGGAGATTTCTCATTCTAATGTGGGAAAGAACATGCATATAGGTATATTCAAAAATGGACAAAATAGATACGAAATAATCTTGGGTAAGGTGGACACACATCTGGGCCCCAGTTTCCTATTCTGTAAAATGAGGGAGGTGGATATAAAAATCTCTAAGATCCTTTCTTATTCCAAATCCTCTAATCCTATTGTGCCCAAAGCCCTTGGGAAGATATCAAAATGAATGAAGGAGCCTACATGCTAGAACATGGAAGCTAACCAGCACTCCCCAAAATTTTTCTAAAAAAAAATTAACATGATAAATACACAGGAGGAGTAAGAAGTGCTTCTCTTAAAAAATAAAAGTCATTTAGGTCCCTCCAGATATATTTACCTTCTGTGTATATGCCTTAGAATCATAAATTTAGAATTGCAAGGGACCAGAGAGGCCATCATCTTGTCCAACCCCCTCCCCTTTTTATACATGAAGAAACTGAGCCTAAAAAAGAGATAATACCCAACTACTTGCTTAATATTACACAGGCAGTACAAGGAAGAGAAAAAATTTGAATGCAGTGTTTCTGACTTTAAGTACTTTATCCACTGTATAATCTCCTGCCCAAATTTAGTTCACCTGCCTATGGTTGCTCTTATTTTTCAACTATACTCTTTCTCTTTTGTGGCTTTTAGGCCAAGTATGATTCTCAGCTCCAGTCCATCAACTCACCTCCCCTTGTCTCATTCAAAAGTCCTAAATAATAATAGCTAACATATAGGTGGCATAGTGGATAGAGCACTGGATTTGACATTTATAAATGGCCTTGGGCAAGTCATTTAGCCTCTGTTTGCCTCAGTTTCCATATACATAAAATGAGAATGATAATAACAATTAGCTCTCCAGGTTGTTATGAAGATAAAATAATATTTGTAAGTGCTTTCTAAACCTACAATGCTATATAAATGCTAGCTATTATTATTATGAGCAGCTAGGTTACAATAGTGGATAGATTGACAGTCCTGGAGTTAGGAAGACTCATATTCTTGAGTTCACATCAAGCTTCAGACACTTACTAATTGGGTGACCCTGGGCAAGTCACTTAAGCCTCATTGCCCTGCCCCCCCCCAAAAAAAAGAATGTGGATTCTTTGATGTCTGGGGACAGTTTTGCTTTTCTTTTTTATCCTTAGCTCTTAGCACAGTGCTTGGCACATAGTAAGCACTTAATAAATGCTATCTGACTGATGAAAGTGTAATTTTTTCAAAGGACTAATCCTAGCTCTTTGGATTGTATGGAAAGTATGACTCCATTAATTTTCTTTTTCTCCTTTGCCAGTGTAAAGAGCATGACTTAGCCATGATTAACCAGTTGTTGGAGGATCCGAAGCTGACGGCAAAGAAGTACAGAGAATGGAAGAGCACAAATAGCTTGTTGGTGCAGGAGATCTATCAGCAGCAGAGTGCAAAGACTGCCGCAGAAGGACCTCACCTGGAGCCTGAGGGACAAACTTCTTTTACCCATGTTGAAAGTTCTATTTGAGGTCAAGCCAGAACTCTCTCCCTACCTTGTTTTATCCTCAGCAACCCTTTAAGCTGCTACAAAGTCTTGCATTTTTCCTGAAAAGGAGACCTAAAAACTATTCCCCAGAACCTCAGATCTGGCCTGATTAGGCGACTTCACTGGAAGCAAATTACCTAATGCATGGAATCCCTAGTTCAAATGACAGTGTATCCATTTGATGAATCAATCAATTTAATTCAGGTATAAATGATTGAGAATTCACTATATATGAGGTGCTATGAGAGGTGAGGAAGCGTGTGGGGGAAACAAGAGATTCATATGATGTGATCTGCTTTCAAGGAACATACAGCAACAATCTGTGGAATAGAGAATCACAAGAAATTTTCATAATTTCATGATTCAATCCCTTGGTAACAGGAAGAAAATGTAAAAAAGAATATCCATGGTCTTTCTTGCTGGGTTGTCATCTTTCCCATGTCACTTTTAGATGGGAGGAATACAATATAAATTCTTTTTTGTTGTTATTTAATTCAGAATCTTGTCTTTGGGGTTGCAGATCACTAATCCCATTTCTACAAACCCTTAAAGAGAATACATTGGCATTTAAAATAAAAAGAAAGACTCAGAAGAGAGCTATTCCATGGGAGAAATGTCCTATCATTTGTGGACTCAAAGGACTACTTGACATTTCCAAATTTCACACTGGTTGGGGAAATTCTACAACACGTGGAGAGATGTTGCTTGTACCACTTGGGGACGTCTGTTTTCTGACTTTATTCATCAACCACAGGACTTAACCATGCATCAGGAAAGGTGTGTCTGCTGCCTGTAGACTTGACTATGGTACAGGATTTGTATTTGTGTCCAGGTGCCCTAAGATCCACACAGCAAGGATATTTTTGGCATCTGAAGTTTTTCAATTTCTTTATTCAAAGGAATGAAAAAAATTGAGCTAATTCATAGTTGCTTTTATTTTTGTAAGGTTATCTGTCACTTTATGGCTTATGTGAATATATAGCTATGTACATATCAATATGTATATGTTTGTTATTTAAGTCTATTTATAGAAGTCCAGATTACCAGTGTTAATAAGATCATGCTATTTTTCCCTTATTGAATAGGCTACATGTTCTAAGTAGACATATTTTTAATCTGAGAAAAAATGGAGATACTAGTGAGTTGTTTCAATCATTCCAGTGCATCACCTTGAAAAGTCTGAAGCATTTGCAGGAAACCTGTAGGATATATATGGGAACATGCCAAATATGTTGTTTGGTTCCTCCCTCCTCCATTGTAGTAGTATAGTATAATGGAAAGCTCACTGTATAGGGATTCAGAATGTGGCTGTCATTTATTAGCCATGGAATCTTGGCCAAATCACTTATCTTCCCTGAGCCTCAGTTTTTCCATCTATAGAATAAAGCTAGGAATAGTGGACTAGATAATCTATGAAGTCCCCTCTGACTGTAACATTCCCTGATTCTCATTCCCTATTTATACGTGTAGTGGCATTCACAGAATCCTAGAACCTCAGGGTTAAAAGGGACATCAGAGAAGCACTAGTCCAAACCTGTACCTGAACAAGAATCCTCTCTATAACATAGCTGGCAAGGCATCACCTCACCTTTGCTTAAAGACCTCCAGAGATGGGATACCAACAGCTTCCTGAAAAACAGCCCATTCTACGTTGGTAGAGTTTTAGAGGTTAGGAAGTTTTCCATTTTACAAGGCTGCCCATCTCTTTTTCATTTCCATCCATTTCTCCTGGTTCTGCCATCAGGGACCAAACAGAAAAATTTTAATCCGTCATCCATTTGATATCCCTTCACATATTTGAAGAGAGCTACCAAGGATTTGTAAAACATAAATCAAAATTTAGTTTAAAATTATTTAAATTGGGAAACTTTGGCCAGAGAGGTCTTAGAGTTCATTATATTTTCATATAAAATTATCATTCAAAAAAAGAGAAATCTATATTTTCCTTCATTGTAAGGAACATCTTTCAATCATATTCCTCTTTCACATTGCTAACTATATATATATATATATGTGTATATGATATAATTGCATTGATTGTAATTATAGTAATATATGTGTATATATGTATACATGTATGTATATAATGTGTGTATATGCAATTATATATTTGTGTGTATATACAAACATGCATATATTCAAATGCCAAACAGATTCACATATCCCTGGAATAACATTCTTATTAAGATGTATTAGAAATCCTGGTACTCCTTGTTGAAGATTAACTTGGATTATTAGAGGAAAAAGATGAGGAAAGAAGCTGTGTCATTTTGGAATTAACCTAATGACTGTTCACTAGAAGAACAAACATGGCTCATTTTGGTCTTACATCAAGCAGACCATTGAAATGGCACATTATATTTCATAGCTTAAACATTTGGCTTAACATTAAAAATATGAGGAAACCCCTAAACTGCACCTATCAGTTAAATGCAAATATTCAATCAATTAAAACAACTTTAAGCTCCATGGGTTTTAGTACTGTTGGCTTTAAGAATGAAGCAATCTTATTGTGAAAAGGAAAAAAAACTCTTTAAAGTACAGTTATGGCAGTAGAAATGACACTAGGATGAGAAATACCTATTCTGTCATGTAGATACATTTCCATGTCTCACTATAGGCTTTTAATATTAAAGAAGTGGTATGAGGCAGTCCCATTGACCTTTTAATGCAAACTGTCATGCTACCATAGACATTGAAGAAGGGAAAAGGTCAAAAGCCAAACCTTTGAAAGATCTTCAAAAATCATCTGTGACACAGTTCTATAAAGAATTTTGGTAACATCATTGGGGTCAAGATGGTCATATCAATATTCCCCCTCCCCAAATTGAAATTCTACATAGTGAGCCCAACCTTTGTCTCTATGTAGACTGGAGTGGTAGTGGTCAGGTAAAGGTATGTGGAACTGGACCCAAGGAGTCAATTAATTGTCATTAGTTGTAATTCCCAGAATTATAACAAATCCACACTAGTTTTTTTTTTTTTACTAATGTTTCAAAGCCTTCTTTGATCATCATCTGGTAGTACTTGCACTGGTATCCTCTGTTATGAAGGGGATATGGTGAAGGCCCTCAGCACTTGGGGTGGGATCTCCTGCTGTGAATTTAGGAGAGGACATGGACAAGAATACCTACAGGATGGGTAGGCATGGACTGAAGAGAATGCCCTAATTAGTGAGATTATAGATCTGGTGGAGGAGGATAAAAGCCAAGGTATTATTGGCCCCTCTGTTTTGAAGTCTTGGTAAGTTGGAAATAGATCTGGAAAGTTGACAACCCTATTCTGTCCCAGGTAATGGTGATTTTGCATCACTGAGTATAGAATCAACCTAACAGTTATTGGGTAAGGCCTTCTTTCTGGATCTCCAGATAGTTCCCTATGGAAAGTGTGGAAATGTCCTCACTATGATGTATAAGAAGGCTGATCGAAGTGAGTATTTTTTGTGTTTCTTCCCCAAACTGCCATACTTTCTCTTCTTTTAGGAGTGTTCATAGGAGTTTGTTTCAGGTAGGTCACCATGGGTTAAAGAATAAATGGAAAGCGGCACCAATTCAAGCTTATTTTTAGAGATTAGGTCCTTGTTCATACCATGACTTACCCAAATCACGTAGATGCACCTACAAAACTGGTTTCATCTAGAGCTACCCTAACCTCTTTAGGGTCCCATTGAGAGTGGGTGATTCCGAATAATCGTGGTGCAGAATTTTCCTTGGTGGCCAAGGTCAAAAGAGGATATCCCTCGGGGACGCTTCAATCTAGACCTGACTCAAGAGAAGCCAATGCAGGAGATGGAGGGCCAGCTTTAAGATTTTCTTCCCCTCTTCCTCATCATTCCACAACTTACAACACTGTACTGTTTACAGGAATCAGTACCAGAGTACTCTAAAAAGTGAATTTTGGTGGTGACATTTGGGACGAGCACTTCAACTTGCCTCTGGGGTCTTTTATGAGGCCTCCTGCATATATAATAGAAAGCCAGATCTTAGAATGTGAAAGGTTCAAAGAACATTGCAAGAAATGCCCAGAGACATTTCTAAAGGTCCTTAGAAGCCCCAGGAAGAACGGCTACTTGGAGTAGAATTTAGACGTAAAATTGATGTGAAAAGCAGAAACCAAGGAACAAGAGACAGTTTGACTTAAATTAATTTTAAACATGACACTGAAGATCATAGGAGTCCAGTGACAGAATCAAAAATTTGAGAGTTGGGATGAATTCTTAGCAGCCATATAGTCCAACCCATACACCCTCATATCTTTAGTGTACCATGCTTGAAACCTTCCCTCCAAAAAAGGGAAGCCGTTTTTTAGCTATTCCATGCCATTTGGGAACAGCTCTAATTGTTAGGAAGGTTTTTTCCTGGCATTGATCATAAATTCATCTTTTTTTGCAACTTTTATTCATTGCTTCTGGTTCTATCCTCTGAAATGAGATGGTCCCTTTTGCTTTTGATGGCAGAGAAAGCCCTCTTCCAAGTGTAGTGGGAATTCCTTCTTCCCTTTTCCCTCCCACCCATGTTTTGAAAAACATTAATGAATTATATGAATTGGGGACAAACCATGTAAGTTAGTAATATTTTCCCCATTTTGTAAAGACAAATTATACTGTTTATTAGGAATTTGGAGAGCCTTTAATAAAATGGACTTATTAAAAAATTGATAACATCCCACTTTTTTTGTGAAGAGGGAATTGCCACAAATTGTTACTTTGGCCAAACTCCCTAACTTCAGCTTCTCCATAGGAAAAATGGGTATTTTCCCCTTATTACCTTATATCACATAGGGATGTTATGAAAATGAATGGGATAATTGGATGTTCAAGAAATAAGCCTTTGGGCTTCAAAAGGTGCTATATAATCCCCAGGGAGCAAATATAACCAAGTTCCATACTCAATTTCAGTATATATCTCTATAAAATATACCCCCATCAATTGTTCTCAGAAATACTTGTATTAGACATAGATTTACATACATTACATTTCTAGGCAATGAAGATCAAACTATCACTTCATACTAAAATAGTCATCAGGGTCCAAAAGAAGTGCTAGGTATACTCTTACTCTGACATAACACTACTACTAGCTCATAAATCCCATGAGGCCAGGGACTGTCTTCAATTTTGTATTCTTTCCTGGACTAACAAACTTAACAATGGGTGCTTAATAAATGCTTATTGGGTTCAATTGCTAAATTTGAATTGGACCTTCCTATCCATGTTCCTCTCAGTATGGGCAATATGTCAGTTTTCTCATTTGAAAGTAAGGAAACTGACCTTCAGTAAGGTAGAAAGGTGATGTGCTTCTAGCAGGATGCTATAGATAGGTAATCCAGAGATCTAGTCCCAGTTTTGCTCCTAACTAACTGTGTGATTTAGAGCAAATCAAATAACCTCTCTGGGGCTCATTTTCCTCCTGAAAAGCAAGGGATCTCAGAGATCTCTTTCACTTACAACATTATAAGACTCTTAACACTTCAGAATTATAGCTCAGAAATAGAATGTTATTCTGCCTGCTAGGGAGCTGGGTTTCTTTTTACCATAGACTTTTATGAATACGATTCAGCCATGAAGGACTGAAAAGCTGTGGGTTTGCTTTTTTGTAGTGAGGCAGGAAGTGGCTTTCCTGCCTTCAATGTAAATAGGTATCTTTCACACACGCAAAGGGCCCAGAGAGTATCACAATGATCTTTACCCATACTTTGCAACTTTTTCTGTTGTGAAAAGGAGAACTAAGCTGTTCCTGGCTAATTGCACCTAAAATATTGAGACATGTCTCTGTGGAGAATTGTTTCTCAAACATCATGTGATACAAACCAGGATGTTATCATTGCATTTTCTTGGAAATCTCTGTTAGGTAGGCAATGTGATATTTAGGATAACATGGATAAATGTCAACAATTACTAGGAATACCCCATGCTCCCATGTTGTTAAATCTGAAATAAAATGTAGGAAGCATCACCTTATACTTTTAAATTGCATTGTCCAATGTCTTTTAAAAATATTGAACAAAAGAAAATATGTTTAATAAAGCAACACAGAAAGACTTTCAGGAAATTTGTTAAAAATAGCGCTTGGGGTTCATCTGCTTCTCTGCCTCTCTGTTCCGGGGGAAAAAAAATGTCATGCTCTGGGCTGCCTTCTTTTTTCAAGCCTTTTCTTCTACAAAGGTTAGAGTGACCTCTTGTGGATATGAAATGAGCTGCTCACTTATCTGAACAAATAGAATGGCCCCAAATAGTCACTGGGTTTCACATACTGTTGGTGCATGTTAACTTACATTGTTATGCAAATAAAACTTTAATGATGTTGGGGAATCTGTTTTCAAATGATAACTTGCTGTTGTCTTTTCAAATAATGCATGTTTTCAAATGCGCAAGAGCCTTAGAAATTTTCCTAGCCTTCATTGGGTTTGACAAAATTGTATTTCTGCCATAAAATTTGCATTGCATATTTCTCACTGCTTCCTTCTTTACCACTCCTAGGCCGTCCTGATTTTTTCTAATGTCCATGGTATCATTAAACTTTGAGGGTTAAGTTTACAGTAAAAAAAGAACTTAGTAAAGGACCTCTCTGTCTCTGTCACTCTCTCTCTGTCTCTGTCTCTCATCTCTCATCATCATGCTAGGAAACTTAGAATATTGAAATGAAGGTTGAAAGGCCAGGTATATTGGAGGAATTTGATGCTGAAGGGACATTGGAGCTCATCGACTCAAACTTTCTCTTTTGACCAGTGGGGAAACAGGCAGGGGTGGGGGGGGTAGGGTTATTTAACTTATCCAAGATCTCAGAGATGGGAGGCAGAAGAGGCAGAATTCAGATGTAAGTATTTTACCTTCAAACCCTGTGCTCTTGTTTCAGGCTGCATCTACATTTTTTTTTTCATTCCGTTTTTATTTTAGGAAGTTTTCCAAATATTCTTTTTAAAAAATATTTTTAATTTATGAAATAAGACAAGCACTTTCGTAAAGTAGTACAATTGTACATGAAATTCTTAATTGTAGATTGCATTGAGCCCCAGAAAAGTTCTCTTGATAAATTCCATGTCAATAAATGAGATGAAGAAATGTCACAAAACCAAAGAGAAAGAATGAAAAATAGAAATATGAAGAAAAAAGGTGATGAGAACAAGAGACAGATAGATAAGTACCAGTCTATTCAAATAATCATCATAGATTTGGAGTCTGAAGGGACCTCAGGGTCAATCAAGTCCAAATCCTCATTTTACAGTTATAGAAACTAAGGCCTTGAGAGATTTAATGACTTGCCCTGGGTTTTATAGATACTAAGTGTCTGAGATGGGGTTCAAATACAGGCCTTCCTAACTCCAAATCCGTTATACCACAGGAATATATATGGTAGTTTTGAATTATTGACTGCAAATTATAACCAGAAGTGGCCCTGTCTAGTAATTTCCGAAGTAGGGACCTTGATCTGATCACAAAGTATGTGATCAACTGGTCCAAAGGTGGCCAGAACATTGTTCTGGTTTCCAACACAACTTATCTTCCAACACTCTCCCACTATAAACTTGACTTTTCCTTTAGCTATTCAATCTCTCAGTTTCCCTCCTCACCCATCTCCTTCTGAGCTGTCAGCCCCTCATAGTAGTTATCACCTAGATGAACCACTATTCGTAGAAGCTAGGGAAATGCCAGAGGGAATATTTTGTGCCCACTCCCTGGCCCTCCTTCCCTTGCTCACTCAAATGACTGCTTTTGCAAGGCACTCTCAGGTTTTTGTCACTCTAGTGCCATCTTCCATTCTTTCCTTTCCCTCATATCCACATACAGGCATTCATCCATCTCATCAGTTGCCAAATTTTGTTGATTCTCTCTCTAAATCTCTCACACCTGGTCCCTTCTTTCTAGTTACATAGACAATACCCTAGTTGGCTATCATCTCTAGCCTGAATTATTGCAATAGCTTCCTGATTGATTTCCCTACCTCAAATCTCTTGCCTCTCAAATCTACCCTCTGCTTGGTTGGTTGGTTGTTGTCCTCTGTTCTGGAAGACAACCAAAATGACATCATTATGTTGGAGTCAAGGCATGGTATGTTGGACTGTCGGAGCCTAGACAGAACAGAGGTATGAGAAGTTGAAAATGGAGAGGGGGAAGGAACTCATTGATCCCAGATATATCAGACATGGAAATTTAGAAACTCTGATACACAGAGAGGTTCTGAAAATTTACTTGGAACAGAAAAAAAAGGACTGAGAAAGGGGCTACACACAGTGAACTTGAAAAATTTTTCAGTAACTATTGCTAATTGTATTTTCCTCTATCCTATCCCCCCTCATCCATTTATTCTATTCTCTTTCCTTTCACCTTCTCCCTCCTCAAAATTCTTTTTCTTCTGACTATATCGTCCCCCAATCTGCCTCCCTTCTATCACTACTCCCCTTCTCTTATCCTCTTTTCCCTCCTATTTTCCAGAAGGGTGAGATAAATTTCTATGCCCAATTGAGTGTATACGTTATTCCCTCTGATGAGTTCTTAGGAGAGTAAAGTTCACTCACTCTCCCTCACCTCTCTCATCTTTCTTGCCACTGTAAAGCTTTTTATTGCCTCTTTTATGTGAGATAATTTACCCCATTCCACCTCTTCCTTTCACTTTTCCTCAGTGTATTCTTCTTCCTAACGCCTTTATTTTTTTAGATATCATTCCTTCATATTCAACTCACACCTGTGCCTTTTTTCTTTATATACTCCTTCCAACTGTCCTAAATAATGAGAAAGTTCTTATGAGTTACATCTTCCCATGTAGAAATGTAAACAGTTTAAACTTATTAAAGTCCCTTATGATTTCCTTTTCCTGTTTACCTTTCTATACTTCTCTCAAGTCTTGTATTTGAAAGTAAAATTTTCTATTTAGCTGAGGTCTTTTCATCAAAAATGCCTGAAAGCCCACTCTTTCATTGGATGCCCATTTTCCCCCTGAAGGATTGTACTCAGTTTTCCTGGGTAAGTTATTCTTTGTTGTAATCCCAGCTCCTTTGCCCTCTGGAATATCATATTCCAAACCCTTCAATACTTTAAGGTAGATGCTGCTAATTCTTGTGTTAGCTTGACTGTGGCCCCATGATGTTTGTTGTTTCTTTCTGGATGCTTGTAACATTTTTCTCCTTGTCCTGGGAGATCTGGAATTTGAATATAATACTCCTGGGAGTTTTCATTTTGAGATCTCTTTCAGGAGATGATTGGTGGATTCTTTCAATTTTTATTTTACCCTCTGGTTCTAGAATATCAGGATAGTTTTTCTTGATAATTTCTTTTTTTTTCTTTTCTTTTCCTTTTTTTTGGCAGGGCAATGAGGGTTAAGTGACTTGCCTAGGGTCACACAGCTAGTAAGTGTCAAGTGTTTGAGGCCAGATTTGAACTCAGGTCCTCCTGAATCCAGGGCCAGTGCTTTATCTACTGCATGACCTGACTGCCCCCTCCTTGATGATTCTTGAAAAATGTGTAGGCTCTTTTTTTGATAATGGCATTCATGTAGTCCAACGATTTAAAAATTATCTTTCCTGGACCTATTTTCCAGGTCAGTTGTTTTTGTAATGAGATATTTCATATTGTCTTCTATTTTTACATTCTTTTGGTTTTGTTTTATTGTTTCATGATTTCTCATAAAGTCGTAAGCTTCCATTTGCTCAATTGTAATTTTTAAGGAATTAGCATTATTATTTTTTTTTTTGGTTAGCTTTTGTGCCTTCTTTTCCATTTGGCCACTTCTGCTTTTAAGGAGTTTTTTTTTAATCTTCAGTGAATTTTTGTGCATCTTTTTCCATTTGGTTAATTCTGGTTTTCTAGGCATTCTTTTCCTCCTTGGCTTTTTGTACCTCTTTAACTATTTAGCCCAGTCTGTTTTTAAGGTGTTTTTTCTTCAGCATTTTTTTATGTCTCCTTTGCCAAGCTGTTGACTCTTTTTTCATGATTTTCTTGAATCACTTTCACTTTTCTTCCCAATTTTTCCTCTACCTCTCTTACTTGATTTTCAAAATCCTTTTTGAGCTCTTTCATGGCCTGAGACCAATTCACATTTTTCTTAGAGACTTTGACTTTGCTATCTTCTTCTGAGGGTGTGTTTTGATCTTCCTTGTCACCATAGTAACTTTCTGTGGTCAGAATTTTTTCTGTTGTTTGCTCATTTCCCCAGCTTATTTCTTGACTTTTAACCCTTTTAAAGTAGGGTTCTGCTTTCAGGGTGGAGGAGCACTGTCACAATCTTTAGAAGTTTTGTGCAGCTGTTTTCAGAGATATTTGTAAGGGTGCAGCTAGGTGGCACAGTGGATAAAGCACTGGCCCTGGATTCAGGAGGACCTGAGTTCAAATCTGACCTCAGATACTTGACACTTACTAGCTGTGTGACCCTGGGCAAGTCAGTTAACCCCCATTGCCCCACAAAAAACAAAACAAAAACAAATAGAGTTATTTGTAGGAACTTGTAAGTTTTCAGTTTTTCCAAGGTGGTATGATCTAAGGAAAAGTGTGTTTACTACTTTCTTGCCTTGTGATCTAGTCTGTAAGTGACCACAAGCACTCTTTTCTGCCCTGGAAGTATGACAAGGGTCCCTGATCTACCGTGACCACAAGCTCTGGTATGCTAGTGCTCCTCCTTGTCCTGGAACTGCCACCCATATCTAAATATCTGTGACCCATATCTGACTATGGGCAAAGCAATAGAGTCCTGCCCCCAGAGCCAGCAAAGAGACCCCTGTGATCTCCTGATCAATTTTTCTACCCTCTTGCCATCTGTGGATTGAGAGTTCCAAAAGTAGCTGCTGCTGCTGCTGATTCAATGGTTCCGAGGGCCTGCTCCTGGTTTTCTGGGACCTTGTCCTGCTGGTGCCCTGCATTAGACTACTCCATCTTCACTCAGGTGCAACAGACCTTTCCTGCCAACCTTCTAAGTTGCCTTTGGTTGGAAAATCATTTCAACCCACCCTTTTGTGGGTTTTGCTGCTCCAGGAATTGTTTTGTGGCATTTTAAAAAGGTATTTGGTGGGCTTTTGGGGAGAGCTCAGGTGAGGCACCTTTTCTCTGCCATCTTGGTTCTGCCTCTTTTGCCCCTTTTTATAAACCAAGTTCAGTGGTAAAACTCAGATTCACAATAGTCCTAATTCAATTAATCATCCTCAGTGGCAACAGCACCCGGGAATGAGTACTTATTCATATCCCATCAAAGTTCATGGGGAATTGATGGGGACTCTATATCTTGCAT
This sequence comes from Dromiciops gliroides, assembly GCF_019393635.1. Classification (NCBI taxonomy): domain Eukaryota; kingdom Metazoa; phylum Chordata; class Mammalia; order Microbiotheria; family Microbiotheriidae; genus Dromiciops; species Dromiciops gliroides. The sequence continues at coordinate 395,041,254 of NC_057864.1, read as the reverse complement.
AGGGAGATATCTGCAAAGCCAGATTAGAGGCATCATACATCAACTTTGTGAGGTTAACTCCTGCTCAAATTCTCTAGACTCCAAAACATAAAACTATTATCCTAAGGAAAATAATGTTTTGAATGAGTTTGATACTTATTTAGGAACTTGAGTTTCTCGTCATCTTTCTTTGTATTTCCATTTCTCGTATATCCCATGGTCTGTGGCACTTACCTCCCATGTGCCTTGAAAAGTCAGCTCCTCAGAGCCTGGTTATTATGTCCCCTCAGGGGTCTTAGTTACCTTTCAGGAGTTGAGACAGGTATCTCTTCTGTTTTTTTGTTTTTGTTTTGCAGGGCAAAGAGGGTTAAGTGGCTTGCCCAGGGTCACACAGCTAGTAAGTGTCAAGTGTCTGAGGTCAGATTTGAACTCAGGTCCTCATGAATCCAGGGCTGGTGCTTTATCCACTGTGCCACCTAGCTGCCCCCTCCAGGTATTTCTTCTAATGTCATAACTTAAAAGTCCCCATTGAGATGTTTTTCACGGTGACTATCAGTTGTGAATCATTTAGTTAGCCAGACTTAAGGAGCTTTCAGAAAGGGATATTTACTAAGGTAGTATAATTGTTATCAAACATCCCATTCAAGTCTCACACAATCTCCCACCATTAGGTACAGAGTCCAGAGGACAATGGGCTTCAGCTTGGAGTATACATGTGGCAAAGGGATAGCTCATAGTCCTTAGTGGCTGGAAGTTTTTTTCTCCCCTTCATAGAGTACTCAGGTTTCTCTTAGTCAGCTTCTCTGCTAAGTAATCTGTAGAGCTGCAAATCAATGTCCATTTTTTCCTTGGCTTTCAATACAGACATTGTTATCAGCTGATCTATGGATGTTTGTGATTTGGAGTATTTTTTTTTCATATGGCTATTTGTAGTTTGGACTTCTTCCTTTGACAATTATCTGTTCATATTCTTTGACTATTAATTTGATGGTGAATGGCACTTGTCCTTATATGTTTCCATCAGTTCCATATATGTCTTGGATGTCAGACCATTCTTAGTGAAACTTGATGCATTAAATTTTCCTACTTAATTATTTTCCTTCTTATTTTAACTGCATTGGTTTTGTGCAGAAAGTTTTAAATGTTATATAGTTGAAATTATATATTTTATTTTCTATGATCCTCCTTATCCTTTATTTTTTTTTTGTCATAAACCTATCCATTGTGGTAAAAAGTATCTCCTTCATTTGCTCTTCTAATTTGCACATGATGTGGTCTTTTTATATTTAGATCATGTATCCATTTGAAACTGATATTTGTGTTAATGTGAGGTGTTGTTCTAAACCTAATTTTTGCCAGACTCTTTTTTCCATTTTCTCAGAATTTTTTTTAAAAGAGTCCTTTGGTCTTTGGATTTATTGAACACTTTGTGACTATGTTCATTTAATTTTGTATGTTGGGTATGTAATTATTCATAATTGACTTTTTTCTTTTCTACCAGTGGTGGCTTTTAATTTCAAATTGAATATGGGAGAGGGTGTGAGAAAGGGGCTTTGGGAATTCCAAAGTCTCTCTTTGGCTTCTCTGTGACAGCAGGAATCCTGTGTGTCATTTGGGTGACTAAGAGACTCTCAGAGCATGACAGGATTGCAGAAGTCAGCTATTCCAGCCTGTAAACGAACAGGAAGACAGCAAAGTGTCCACCCAGACAAGCGTCCATCTTGCCAGTGACTTGGGCACTGATCTCTCCGAGCGCAACATTCTCTGAGTGTCAGGGAACTTTTCCTTCTACCTGAGGCCATGTCTGGCCTCCCTTATGTTCTCCCCAGATTGCTCCTGTGTTTTACCCAGAGGGCCTGACTGACCCCCAATCCCCTATGTCCCTGGGTTGAGGGGGAAAATAGAACTGCCTGTGTGGCCCCCTTAACAGCCAGGAAGTGGCCACTTAGATCCAAGCAATGGCTCCTTTATCTCCAGTGCCTCATAGAGTGGAAACCTCTTTGAGAGCAGGGATTGCCTCGTCATAATTTTAACCCCAACACCTTGCACAGTGCCTGGTACAGAGGTGCTTATCAATAAGTTAAAGTGGATTGATCATCTGAGCTGGGCAGCCTCCAGGCCCCATTTTCAACATGAGGGTCAAACCAGAGAGACTGATTGGGAGTTGTTGGCTCCACTTGGGCAGAAGGGAATCATTCTGGGCCGTGGGTTCCATGGGAGGAATCCTACACCCTGCTCTTCACTGACTCAGAGCTAGGAAAGGAGTCACCTGGGGATCGGGTCTAAGGTCCCTTCCCAGAGCAGCAGTGGTGTCACCCCCCCCCCTCCCTCTCCAGCCGCTAGGTCCAAAGGATACGGGGGAAACAAAGACTGTTGGCCTAGCCCATCCAGGGGCTGTACAGGACCTGGGATCCCACTAAAGCAGCAGACAGATATGCCATTTCTTCTTTTGTTGGGCCTTCTTGAGGGCAACCTTGGTGGCTTCTTGGAACATGTCATCCACGTTCTCCCAGAACTTGGTTGAACACTCCAGGTACAGAGCTGCCTTCATCTGCCAGCAGGCACTCTCACCCTGGGCATAGGTGATGGGTTCTAGGTCATCCGCTCGGAGCTTCCGCAACTGCTCCTTGTCCTTTTCCAAGTTGGTCTTGCAGCCAATGAGAACCATGGGTGTCCCATGGCAGAAGTGAATGACTTCAGGGTACCACTTAATGAGCACATTGTCATAGCTGATGGGGTTCAGGACTAAGTGAGTGTTCTGGTATGATAGTGGACGAAGGTGGTCATAGTCTTCCTGACCTGTTGTATCATAGAGGTTCAGGATCACCTCCTTGCTGCCCAGGGTCATGTTGGTTGTATACTTTTCGAAGACTGAAAGGGCATAGTGCTCCAGAAAGGCCCCCTGGCTGGAATTAACCAGTGAACCTTTTCTATTTCTACTTTGTTCTCTGCTTCTAAGATCTTTGGGCAGTTTTCTTTTGAGACTTCTTGAAATATGATATGTAAACTCTGTTTATGGTCATGGTATTCATGAAATCCAATGAGTCCTGATTTTTTTCCCCTTGATCTATTTTCCAGGTTAGTTGTTTTTGCTTTGAGAGAACTTAATTTTCTTCTATTTTGAGTCTTTTGACTTTGTTTTAATATTTCTTGTTTTCTTATGAAGTCTTTGGCTTCTATTTGGTCCATTCCAATTTTTAAAGAGTTTCTTGCTTGGGCAAGATATTGAACCTCTTGTACCAGTAAATTCCATTTCTGATTCTTTCTCTCATGGCTCTCCTTTCTATTCCATTTAAAAAATTCTATCACTCTCATTTCAATCCTAAAAACATTTTTAGCTCTTTTGAAAAACTGTGCTTCATCCCTTCTAGGAATTCTAGTTGAATCTGTATCAAAGCTATTATTATTATTATTAGGCTTTCCTTTAGGACATTTTAAAGATCTCTGTGCTTCTGGTTTCTGCCCTGGGTATCACTGAAAATAACAGCTTTTAATGGCGAGATTCTTTTTGTGTTTGCTCATGTTTCCAGTCTAATTTCTGACTTCAGATTTGATTCTAGGGATGGGCTCTGCATACTTTTGGAAGGAAGGGAGATCTGGGCTGCTTCTGTCATTGCTTTATTGGAGTATTGAGTGGGGATGGGGATTGCAAGTTTTCAATGCTCCCAAAGTGGTTGGATCTACAGAAAAAAGTCTGATTGCTATCCCCCTGAGTGCTGTCAGTTCTTGATTTGGGTTTGGATCTGAGCAATAGTTGACTGCTTTTGGACTCAGCTACTATCATTCAGCTGGAAAGCTCTATTGATTTAGAGGGACAGAACTGCCAGCTCTGCTCTGGTCTCAAATTCCTGCCCTGAGTATTCCTGTGCAGGATTCATATAGGGTTAGAACCTGGTACTGAGACTTTACTAAACTCTTGGGGTCTGAGCCACACCACTCCTGCTTCCTTTAGAACTTGCTCCTTTTGTGGTACACAGCCTAGAGCCTGACACTGCTCTTTACCCCAGAATGCCACCCCTGGATGCAGGTCCTTTTCTACTTGCCCTGAATCTGTGACTTGAAACTGAGGTAGTGGGTGATTAAACTGCCAGTGGCCCTCATTCTTGTCATGGTGCCCTGCTATGGATCTGGGACCTTCTCTTAGAGTCTTGGTGTACAACCTTTTCCTGTATACTGAAGTTCTTGGCTGTTCCTGGCCAGACCAGTATCCACAGATCTTTCCTTCTGTCTCCTAATGCCAAACTAGGTATGAAAAAATGAATCATTGTGATTTCTTGGGGGGGTTCCCTATAAGATTCAGTGTAATGTATTTTTATAGAACTGTTTGGAGTATGGCTTTTCTTTTTTTGGAGGGGTTGGTGGGGAGAAATTGGTGTTATACTTCCTGTTGCATCTTGACTCTCTCTAGAGTACATTCTGGAGACAGTGAGAAGACAAATCTGGGTTCATTCGGGAATTAATAGAAGACTGAGCTAGAAAGGTATATTGAAAGAAGTTAGTTGTAGAGCCCGGTTTAAAAGGATATTATAGTTCTAAATAAGGCAACACACAATTATTTGGTGGAGCTTTGCAGATTCATTGTCTGGCACATAGTAGGTACCTGTTTGTTGACTTGTCTTGCTAAGAGGGAGATGCCTGAAATAGGGATTTGGGGGTTCCACCTAGAGGACATTGAAAAATGACAGATTTAGGGGCTGAAAAGATGATCAATCTAACATTTTTGTTTTAGGCATGTGACTTACCTATGGTCTTACATAGGTAGTGAGTGGCAGAGCTGGGATTTGACCTTAGGGCCCCTGACTATTTCAATACTATCACTGACCTGTTCTGGGTAAAATTTTCTATCCTTTTCAGGACTCTTTGAAATCATCAGCACATCCTTGGGAAGACATAACTTGATAAATATAAACCATAGACTATTATGTTATTTTAAAGTTCTTTGTGAAAAACCCAGAAAGTAGCCCAAATTGAAACTGGCTGTAGTTCTCAAAATCTTCTTTCTCTTGGGGAAGATAAACCTCATGGTTCTTTTGTTGTAATAGTGACAGTCTGTTGAATCCTAAATCACTATCTGTTCATTTTGCCTGACTTATTCACTGAATAAATACTGGTAATTGCTAATTGCTTTCAGAAGAAAACTGACTCATTGCCTGAGGAATGACCTATATATCAACATTTTAGTTCCTTTTCTCTGCATTTTTGTATTGAAGTTGGAGAAGGTGTTACAGCAGATAAGCTGGATGGCCCTAGCAGCCAGTGTGGAGAAGATACATTGGCACTTCTTCAAACATCCCACTGAACAGACAGATTCAAGGATATTTTTTTTTTTATTCCCAAGGAGACATCACTCATGGCTTGGTGAAATTAATAATGTAGACAAGATAATTAACTTTTATTATTTCTGACCCTTTGGCTGTGCATTGGCTGGCTGGCTTGGCTTTTTCTTTCATATATATTGGAGGACACAAAATACATTTCATTAATTTTTTAGTGTGTGCAATGCTGGACACTGATCCAAGTGTGTGTGTTCTAATTCCAAAGGTTTTAAAGTAGTGTTCACTCTGATGGCTTCTCAATAAAAATGCCAGCCAATTCTCCATTCATGGTCACATCATACCACTGCAATATCCTTAAAATAGTGCATGTCTTTTCCTTGAGGAAAACTGTGAAATAAAAGATACTTTTCCCCTCAAATGGTAAAGAAGTTACCTCAAAGGACCCCAGCTTGTGGATGTGAATAAAGAATGTACTTCCAGGCAAGACCTTCAAGGAGCCATAAAATAAATGGCCCATTGAAGATGATTGCAGGGATCTTAGGCAGAACTCTCAGGGTAACCACCTAAGAGTTTGTGCCATGATGATCCTATTGTTTTCTCTAAGCTGAGAGAAATTTTGAGAGGTAAGAAGTTTTAAAGTGGCATAGAAATGAGCCTCATTTACTTTGACTATGACTGACTGTCAAGGTGAAGTCTTCTGAGAATCTCACACTAAAAAAAAACCAAAACAAAATAGATGAGTCCCATCTGGGATCCAATCTCATCTTCTAGGAGACATCAGCATAGTCCCTCCATTCCAACCACGAAGATCTCTTCACTCTTCCCTATATATACTGTTGTCATTTTTATCTACCTGCCTTTGTTGACATTGCTTCCCCTTTATCCTCTATCTATTTAAATTTTTAGCTTCCTTCAAGTCCCATCTCCTTTGGGAGGCTTTTCACCTCGATTGGTGGTTCTACCTGATTCTTAAAAATTCCCTTGCTTATATGGTATGTAAAACATGCTTTACATTTGTTTGAGGGGACATGGAGTAGTAGATTTAATATTAAGAGCCTACTATGTACCAGGTATTGTGCCAAGCACTGTATAAATTATTTAATTTGATTCTCACAACAATCCTGGGAGGTAGGTGGTATTATCTCCATTTTACAGTTGAGAAAATGGAGTCAGACAGAAATTAAATGACTTGCCTAGGGTCACAACAGCTAGTACATTTTTGAGGCTAGATTTAAATTTAGACCTTTCTGACTTTAGGTCTCACACTTTCCACTGCACCACTTGGAAAACCTCTGTTATTACCTATATCCTTGAGCCAGTCATTTAAATTTCCTAGGTTTTACCTTTTTTTTTTTTTGTGAGGCAATTGGGGTTAAGTGACTTGACCAGGGTCACACAACTAGTAAATATCAAATGTCTGAGGCCAGATTTGAACTCAGGTCCTCCTGAGTCCAGGGCTAGTGCTCTATCCACTGTGCTACCTGGCTGGCCCATTTTCACTTTTTTTAATCTTTATAATAAGAAACTAGATGACTTGTAAGATCTCTTTAAGCACTACATTTTTGAACCCATGACTAAATGACCTTGAGGGTCACTTTCTATTATAAATGTATGATTCTATAGTTTGTACTATATTATTTTGTTCTCTCTCCAAAAAGATTTGTAAACTCTTTGAAATTGAATTACCTGTAGTCTTTAACACAATGCTGGGCATGTAGTGTGTTCTTGCTAAATACTCACTGTCTTAATTTATTCAAATTATAGTGGTCACATTTTTTAACTAGAAAAATTGAGCTGCGTTGGTATGGAGTTTTCCATTTATTTAAACGTAATTTCTGTTTCAAAGCTCATGGTCATGAAATTCTGTACTTATTGGTGGAGATGAATGTCCTGATATTCAGGAGGAATGTAGCAAAGTTGGTGGCAGGCAGTAAAGGGACTCTCTAAAAGAGAGTTCCCATTTGAGTCCCCTTTGGGACTCTTACAGTGCTAGTCTTCTTCAGGATTCTTCACCTACCAGGTCTGGCACTTCCGGCTTCTAGCTTCCAGAGTCAAGATAGAAGAGGCCAATCCCACTTCAGGTTGCTGACGGAAAAGATTCTGGGAAGACATGAGTAGCCATCTTGTCCCTACATCCAGTTTGCTACACTAGAGACTTTAAGTCATTTTCCCTTGAGTGAGATTAAAGACAAACTCTTTGGGTAGAGCCAAGTAATCTTGCTCATAATGGGAGAGCTCCTTCACTCTATATTGTCTGAATATAGAATACACATATACATATATATATATATATATATATATATATATATATATTTATTTATTTATTTATTTTTTTCCCAGCAAAAACAAACAAAAAACCCCAAAAGAAAACAAAACAAAATTCTCCACTGAATTATGATTCTATTTTTTTTTGAGTGAGGCAATGAGGGCTAAGTGACTTGTCCAGGGTCACACAGCTAGTAAGTGTCAAGTGTCTGAGGTCACATTTGAACTCAGGTCCTTCCGAATACAGGGCCAGTGTTTTATCCACTGTGCCTCCTAGCTGCCCCCAAGATACTGGCTTTCTTGATTTTTTTTTCTTAACACCTCTGTTTTAAGGAAGGGCCTCCAGGCCCTTGCACATGTGCACTCCCGTCTTTCCTCCCTACCCCCTTTATGGCTTCCTTTTATGGGTAGTCTTTTCTCTTTGAATGCAAGCTCCTCAAAGTCTGGGGTTATTTTTCTTCTGGCTTCCCCATTGGTTAGCACAATGCTTGTCATGTAATAAGCACTTAATAAATGTTCACTGACTGGACTTGATTTGCTCCCTAACTGGTTGACAAAATTCACTGAATGGCCTGACAAACAGATATGGCACATAGGTTAACTCATACAAAAGAGCTTTGTACGCCCCAGGTTTAAGCCTAAACACCTTAGGTTGTGCAGCCGAGTACCCAGATTGCACTCCTTTTTGTTGAGTATAGATGATGAATCTCCTCACAAAATTCTTTACTTACCTATGAAGATGTTCTGGCTGTGACTGTCCCCAAAACTGACTCAGAAAAAAAAAATCTTGGTTTTCATTATGCATAGACAAAGCCTGTGTCCTTGAGAGACTACCTGGCTATGATAGATGCCTTCAAACACGGAAGAAGCCTCCTTTTAGTGTGCAATTAGATAGGGAGGATGAGGTGAGGAAAAAGGAGAGACTTGAGAGAGAAAAGTATAGTATAAAATCCATTCAGCAGGCATGAAAAATCTTGATATTTACATATTTATAGTATTTCAGTTGTTTGATATAATGTTTGTATAACTTGCATTTACTTCTCTATGTACCTAATGTTTCTATTCAGTAAAATGTAGACTATAAACTCCTTGAGGGCAGGGCTTATGCCTAGAAATAGTCCTCCTTCCCAGTGTCTGTGTTCTGGGACAGCTTGGGGCTGGTGAACGGTATGAAGGGGGAAGGCAAAGTAGGGTACTCTTGGTGGTGAAGGGTCTTCTCATAGCCCAATAGCCCAGAAGAGATTCAACTTCTCTCTGATACATATATACATAACAATTGGCAAATTAATTAACTTGTCAGTGTTCCATAGGTAACCCTCAAAAGAGGGTTAATTAAAAATTAACCTGAGAACTTATTTTCAAAATTATTTTTGTAAGTTGCTTTCAGTATAATTACTTTACATTCTACTTCTCTGTATTTTACTTTATGCCTTAAAAATGTTGTTGTTTGTCCTTCACCTTTAAAAAGGACCAATTGCATCACAAGGGTGATGTCTTGACTTGCAGGTGAATTGGATTTAAGTGAGGTGGAACTGCTCAAAGTTGTCAGCCCCACTCTCTTCTCCAGAGTCATTGAAGCCCAGTGATAAGACAAAAGTCAGGATAACTGGTGATGGCCCAGGAAGCAGTGACTGACCTTGGCATTTCTAAATTAAGGTTTTTCCTGGGACTCAGTTTTTCTGAGGCATCAGCCACTTAATGACTAAGGGTTAGTTAAGAACTGAAACATTATTATGAGAAAGATCCCAGAAGCTTCAGGAGGTTTTAAAGGAATCAACTGTACAAAAGGGGGTTAAAAACCCCAGCCCTAAGGGTATGAGTTACTAATATGATTGGGTAGAGGGAGTTTTTATATGCTGATGAAATCACCTGTCCAGCAAAATAAATCATAAAAGAATCATAGCTATAAGAATGGAAGGGACATTGGAAGACATTTAATCTTATTTCTCCCAATTTACAGATGAGAAAGCTGAGGCCAAGAGAAACTAAATGGCTTCCCCTAGTTCACACAGACAGTAAACATCTGAGAAAGGATTTTAAGCCCAGTCCTCTGGTTAAAGAGCCAATGCTCTTTCCACTCTAGGACCCTGTCTCACTTTTCATTTGCTTTCCCAATAGGGAATTAAACTACCTTTCAAATGAACAAGCAGAATTCCAATCTTAAATTCTGGGTCATTGTTTTCTTCAATTGCCATCTTCATATTTAATAGTAGAGGCATGGGACATATTTGGGGAGATTTGATCATCTATTTTCTATGTAATAAAATTGCAATTATACATTATTTTCATATTATTTGTTTCCACTGTAAAGCGGATTCGTAAAAGCTGGTTTCTACATTCTAAAGTGCCAATGGATCTTAAAGCCTACTCTATTCTTTATCTCATTTAGTTTATAATAGTATGTGAAGCTTTTCCCAATTTTCAAATGCCACTAGGTTAAGCAGATGCATTAGAGGAGGCAGAGCACAATTGATTTTAGTGCTATAAGTGTGTAATTATCTTTTGTTCCCCCAAAGTACTTAATATTTCTCTACAGATTACTAGCAGTAGAAGTTAGAGCTTTAGGGACTGTTTCAGTCATTACTATTTTGGTGCCAAAATTACAACAGTTCAAAAAGAATTACTATGAAAGGTATTTGCTAAATATCCAAATTACAAGTTCAGAAATTGTCAAATATCTTTTCTGCATTTTAATAGAATTTGGATCCCCAGGCTCTTTATTCTGCCATATAAATCTGTCATCTAAAAATACCCTCTTCACGCTGGCTGATGGGCTCACTACCAGAATGATGGGCAAGTCATACATATAATTTTTTTTTCACCCAGACCTATGCATTTATTGATATAAAGAATTCTCAGTGGGAAATCTACCTCTATCAATGCTAATTTGCACCTGTTTTGCAATTTAAAGTCTTCTAGAGTTGCTTGAAATACTGAAATTTAAGTTCACAGTATAATATGTGACAGAAGCTGGATTAGATCCCAGGTTTTCCTTAGCTTTATGTTAAGGAAAATATACAGACGCCTCTAAATTCAGTTTTCCTTTATTCATATATGTGTATATTTTCATACAGGGCATGCAATTAAAACCACAGCACATTTATACACATTGTTATATATCCCAGCACATTGGGAAAACACTATGCAAAGTTTTCAGAGATTTACAAACCACAGATTTATGCATTCAAATAAGAGTACAAAATTATTCTCCAGATATACCGACTCTTTTTAATGAAGATCTGATGAATATTTGTAAGTGCTCTAAGATGACTTTACACTTGGATCTAACTTCTCCACCATTGGGAGTTGGCAGGAGATTTTGAAAATTACATCTGGTCACCTTGTCCTACATGGAAACATTTATGTCTGGGTAAAATGTGAAAGAGAACATGACAGTTCACAGGGTCTTGGTCATTATAAATAAGCATGGGTATCCATTTTTGAACAATTCAGAAGACATTGTAGGGTGGGATGGACAGGCTGACAGAAGTGCAAACATTATTCCCCAAACTAACTAAATGAAAGGAGCCAAGTTCAAGTTTTTCTCTTCATACTGCGCAACCTAAATTCTGCAAGAATTTCGTTCCTGGGTTTCCAAACCAATTTCAGAAATGCCTTTAGAAGGGATATTTTCACAATTTGACTTCTTGTTTAATGGATGGAGGAAACTTCCAGTGTGGAAATTGCCTTCACCAGTGCAGGGCAGCTGCTTTTCTGAAACTAGAATACTTCTTGATGCATTGGCAGGTTAAGTGACTTCCCTCAGGCCACATGACCTGGATGTATCAGAAGCAAAAATTAGAGCCACGTTTTTTGACTTATAGGCTTAGAGGTGGATGTGACCTTAGAAGCTATCTAGTCCAACCTTCTCATTTTACAGATGAAGAAATCGAGGCTTAGAGAGGTGACTAAGTGACTTGCTCTAGGTCACACAGTTAGGGTCAGAGGCAGGATTTGAACTCCAAGTCCAGCATTCTGTCCTGGGTAAAACAAACAAAAACCACCCCCATTCCTTCCCCCTCCCCACCCCTGCCAACCCCCACCCAAATCAAACAAACCCAGATTGTTCCTAGGACAACTATTTTTTTTATTCCCCCCTTTTTTGCCAGCTCTTTTTGAAGATTCCTAAAGCTGAACTTAACTGATGTTTCTTAAGTACATTATGCCCAATATTCAGTCTGATTTCTCATTCTATTTTGAAAAGATTTGGTATTGTTTTCCTTGGATGGGACACAAGAATCTGAAAACACTGGCACTCAACCATTTTTTTCATCATTTTTCCATATGTTGTTGCTACTTAGTAATATCTCCAATACTCTGCTTGGAAAGATTTCTCTTTAATAGCGACAGGGTTGTCATGCTAGGCTGGGGAGATGTCCTGGGACCATGCCTATAGGGAACCTTTCTGGTCAGAATTTAGCAGCCAGTGAAGATTCTGAGTATTCTCCAGGGAATTAGAAGCATCAATCACTTCAGGAGAAGTATCTCTGTCAAGTGTAGTTGAAGGGTTTAATTTAAAGTAAGAGCACAGGTTGGGAGATGATTTGGTTGTCAGTTGTATAGACTTATCAGGACAGAAGTAATTTTGCAGCCAAGTCTCAATTTAAAAATACCTGAGCTAGATTATCCATAGGTTGCTTCCTTTAACCTAATCAACTCACTAAATTCATGATTCCATCCCTTCCCTTTTTTTTTTCTTGCAACTACTCAAAGGGATTCCTCATCAAAGAGTTGTTAGCCATTTGAATATTACATTCAGTTAGGGGATGATACAAGCACAAAAATGCATTGCTTTCTACTCCTTTATGAAGAAAAGCAAATTGGGGAAAGAAAAAATCATCTTACAAAAGGAGACAGAGCACCTATGGATTTCTTTAGAATCCTACATTTATCTTGTCCATTTACTGTATACTTCAACTGTTCTGGGTCTCAGTGTCCTCATCTGTTAAAGGAAAGTGTTGTATTAGATGACTCTTTCTCATTTCCTTCCAACTCTAAATGAAAGTTCAAAGATATCAGGGACTATCTACAGTCTAACTTTGTGCAATTCCTATGGGCAGTGGGGGAGAATTTTTAATTCTTCTTTTAAAGAAGTTTGTACACAAAAATGGATCTCATTTCTCTCCATGTAACAGAGTGAAAGTCATAAAGCATATATTCTTCTGCCAGTTTCATTTTCTAAAAATTGGTTTTTGGACAAAAAGTCCAGGAAATGTACTGGCAAGGCAAAAAGGTATTCGGTTTATAATAGATTTGGCTGTCTCAGCCACTTGGAGAGAATTTATTACATCTTTCCCTGGACCACACTTATTGGGTGATCATATGTTGATTTGTATGGTGCTACATTGGTCCTGGTGTTTGCTGTGATGGAAATAATTAAATATAGATTCTACTCCACCATTATGGTAGCCTAATCCCTCTGTTATCCCTTGTGAGAGAATGATTCATTGCTTCAGGTTAAAAAAAAAGGTGAAGGGAGGCAATGAGTGTGCCCTAGAGAAATAGCTTAAGTTAATTGAACTCTAAATAAAGATATACATTAAAAATAAACAGATGAGAGTGATACTGACTTTCCAATTTTTTAATTCTATAGCTTTGGGTCCATAGGACAAACTGAGATGTGTTTTTAACAACAATTAACTGAGAGCAACTCAGTGTAGTTAAGGAACTGGATAAAGAATCAGAAATCCTCCACTGGAATTCTGACTTGGTGGCTCATTGTGTAAACTCAGGCAAGCAAGTTTACTTCTCTGAGCTTGTTTCTTCATCTGAAAGAAAAGGTGGGGGGCATTGGGACTAGGTGATCCCTAGAATTTCTGACAGCTTTAAATCATAGTATCAATGATTTGGAACTAAAAGAGAATTCAGAAGCCATCTAGTCCAATGACCTTGTCTTCCTGAGGAAGAAAGTAATGCCCAGAGAGGGGGATTGACTTGCCCCAAATCACACATGTCGAAAATAGTAGAACTGGATTTTGAACTCAGGTCATCTGACTTCACATTCAGGAATCTTTCCATTGCATTCATGCTGCTGTGATCCTATGGTTTTGATGACTGCAGCAAGCTAAATATTATGACAAAGTTCCAAGATGAGATTTTTTTGTTTTGTTTTGTGGGGGTAGGGTTGGAGATTGATCTCACTTTTCCTATTTGGTTGCTCTACATAGATTAAATTAAACCAGATAACTGCCAAAGCTTCTTTTCACTTTGCGTTCGGTAGGAGGATCTTAAACTACATCTATAGAGTATCCAAATAACTCATTCAAATTGGGGGAGGGATTTAGTCACACTGGATATTTATCATCTTGTATAAAACTCCTGTGGCTTTTAAAAAATTGAGTTCAGTCCAGTTGGTGTATATCTTTAGACAATGTCAAAATAACACTCAATGTTGTACAAGTGAAACACGACCTGGTGGGGGCACTAAACTAGAGGAAACCTTGGTTTGCCAGAGGCAATCTTAATAACTAACATTTAGATAGTGTGTCAAGGTTTTCAAAGACTTTACAAATAAGCTCATTTGATCATCACAGTGATGCTAACGGGTAAGTGCTATTATTGCCATTTTACAAATGAGGAAAATGAGGTTGGGAGAAGTGATTTGTCCAGGTACTACAAAGCTAGTAGTGTCCGAGATTGGATTTGAAGTCAGGTCTTCCTGACTCCAGTTCTAGCATTCATTCTATATATCCACTGTACCAGCTAACTGCCTGCCTTTCTCTCTCTGTGTGTGTGTGTGTGTGTGTGTGTGTGTGTGTAGCTAGATTGATCTGGTAAGTTTTCATTTGCTATAATTTCTTCTCTACCTCTATCCCCCAAATGGAACATAACCTCTTTCCTCTTTTTGCTGGTAATAGCTCAGCAATAGAACATGTCTGCAAAGGGAGGTCAAATCAGACTATATAGAAGAGGCAGTGGGATGACTTCAGCTATCTCCATGATCTGTACTGAGCAAATGGTGAACTCATTTTTCAGAGCTTCTATTTTTTCTTGGTGATTAAGTAGAAGCCAAGAACACAATCACGCCACTGTATCGTATTTCATAGATTCATAAGATTTGGAGAAGGTAGGGACCCTAAAGAAAATCTTGTTTCATTTGACAAATGAAGAAATAGTGGCCCAGCTGACTGAATGAGTGATGCAAAGTCTCATAGGTAGTAAATTTTGGTTCAGTCATGTCTAACTTTTTGTGAACCCATTTGGTATTTTCTTGGCAAAGATACTGAAATTGTTTGCCATTTCCTTCTCCAGCTCATTTTACAGATGAGGAAACAGAGGTAAACAGGATTAAGTGACTTGCCCAGGATCACACAGCTAGTAAGTGTCTGAGGCCAGATTTGAACTCAGGAAGATTAGTCTTCCTGATTTCCATTGCACTACCTAGCTGCCCTTGGTAATAAAGAGCAGTGTCAAAATTATAACAGCATTTATAGAAAAACTTAATTTTTGCAAAGTGCTTTACATATATTATCTCATTTTAGCTTTACAACAACCCTAGGTTCTATTATTGTCTTCACTTTGCAGGTGAGGAAACTGAGGTTTGGAGAGATTATATGACTTACCTAAGGTCACATAGGAAAGGTGTGAGGATGGATTTGAATTCAAGTAGCCCTAATTCCATGTCCTCTGACCCCAAAATCACACCCAAGTGTCCTAATACTCCAAATCCAGTGCTCTTTCTGTTACAAAATTCTGCTGGCTTACTTTTCTTTCTAATGAAAGAATTTATTTTCCACCAGAAATACTAGTTATAGCAATAGTCAAACCCAAGAATCAATGGAAATGTAGGAGAGATGCCTAACATTCAGGTTTAGCAGTAGAGGGCAGCTCCCATGAACAGGAATATCAATGGACTGCTTATTGTATTTTGTCACAGTGTAATTTTGTAGTAAAGAGGATATCATTTGAAATTAGTAGGATATCGGCTAGACTTCGGGAATCTGATTACAGAAATTTTATTGGGATGGTCTCTGCTGTAAAGGATTTAGCCGGCATTTCTCAAAAAGAAGGGATTTCATGATCAAGAAAAAATAAGAAATTATTTAAACATCTATATTTCTCTATAAGCAGAGTCTATCTAGTAAAATAAAATAAAATACTGGAGCATATATATTTTTCTAATTCTGGAAATTATAGGTAACATTCATAAGTTATAAGAAAAGCAAGGGAATATTTAACATTTTTAGCTGTTGTAAACAGCAAGTTTATAAAATGCTAGAAATAAGTTGACTTTATCTTATCTATTGTAAATAAATGCATTAACTAAAGTGCAGAAATAGGGTAGGTTGGGTACCATACTTTTTGGCTCCCATGAATCCCTGCAGATATGCTAGGTCAATCAGTTTCCCTTGGGAAGAAAATGAAATTGGCACTGATACTACAAAAAGATTGACTGGCCTCTGCATTTGTAACCCTGCCTGTGCTCTAGAGGGGAAGGTTTGAATAGGCTATACATTCCACCGAAAGAGAATTCCAGGAAGCCATTGTTGCCTTCCTGGTTTCTGAATGGAATCCTGCAGTGAAACTGGAGGAGGCAGACAGGCAGGAGGTGATTTGAATCCATTTTACCACCTAGCAGGGAGCCAAGAGGTAATGAGAATAACCTGATGGGTGTAAAATCTCTTTTATGTAATAGTTAAAAATATAGCAGCTTGAGCCCTCTGGTTGGATCTACACAGCCAAAGCAAGGCAGATTGTCTGCAATTGTCTGGTGAAATTGGGGCCAGGTGGATGGCCAAAAGCTGGAATTGAATATCTCGGCCCTCCTGTGGTTGATGTAGGATTAGGTGACACAGGTCAAGGCTACTCCTTTTGAAGGAGTGTTGCATGTAGGAGAAGTGGGAATAGGGGGTCTTTAAAAATAACACTTGGATGACAGCCAGAATGTCAATGACATAAAGTGAAATATTCCAGTTCAAAGCTAGCAAATTGCATCTTCTCCTCCTGCTCTGCCCTCCTGCCCCCTACTCCCCCCCAAGCGGTTGCAGAACCAGGTTGAAAAAATAGTCAGGGGGGCTTAATATATTAGCTTATCTACAAACTCATTGGGCAGTTATCAAATTTCCCTTTTACTGTGTAGCTCTTTGGTGGCAGCCACCTAGGAATATTTGATAGAATCTTTAGATAATAACTATGCATTCCTAGCATGTTATAGCTAGAAGGGATGTTAGGCATCATTCTAGACCACCATCTTCATTTTATAGAAGAAGTGATTTGGCTGAAGTCACACAGCGAATTAGTGACAGGACCAAGACAAGAATAGCCTAGTGGCCTATCCCTAAACCACATTCCCTCTCTCTATTAATTTCTACAAATGATACTTGAACACTGACCTCAGAATTAGAGATATAGATCCAGAAGGGCCTTTATGGATCATCTAGGCCAACCCACCTCATTTTGCAGATGAAGAAAGGGTAAGTGATTTAAAAAGACTAGATAAGTGGCTATGACAAGGTGGGGATTTGAATCCAGGTCTGCTGACTGCACATCCGGCAGTGTTTCCATTATAATATGCTGCTGCCGCAAGGCCCAAACAAAGAAAAACAAGTCCCATATGGTATTTGACTAGGAAAATCATAAAATACTAAATCAAATCAGTCTTTATGAAAGAAATCTTATGGAAATAGCAACCTTCTCTATTTTGGGGGGAGTAGGGAAGAGAAGACTCAAGTGCTGATTCCTCTACAGAATCCAATGATGTTTACATCTTCACCTTTAACTGTCAATCCTGGTCAAGACTCCAGATTTGATCTAGACCTACCCAACTCAGTCCTATATGTCTTGGATGGGAAGGGTCCCCTATTCCCATCAGGGGTCCCTGCAGTAGTGTAAACTTGGTTGTCCTGGTGTCAAGATACAAATGTTCCAGTGGGAAGCAGAACATGAAGAAAGACCTCACACCCTTGGATCCCATACCCAGAATGAAGCCAGGGAAATGAAAGAATGAATTGGGGGCTGGCTTCTGCAAATATCACTTAGCATTATGGTGAACAGTCAAACACAACCTGCCATCACTCCCCTCCCACACTGAGGATTTGCTGGAAGGGTTAAGTTATTGCTCATCAAGGCCATTTCTCAGAGATCTCACTTCTTTGTTCTTTTCTTGGTGGGTGAGGTCTATATCATTCTTCACAATCTTCATCACACACACATATACATGTATGCACACACATCCTTATTTCTTTCTCTTGTAGCTTTCTCATTGAGTGCTCTTTACATCTATCAAGGAAAGGACAGAAGCAGAGGTCTGACCCACTTGACCCATTATTCTCAAATTCATATGACATATTTTTCCATAGAGTAAGGATCTATGTTCATTTATACCCTGACCCCCCTCCCCACACTAAATAGGATACTTTTTAAAAAAAGAAACCAACATTTCTTCTGCTTTTGTCTCCTCATGTTCTCAACCCCTTTCCCTCTTCCCTTCCCACTCAACATCTTGTTACTAAACATTGTTTAAGATTAGCTACAGCAAGCTTGTGCCAAGAGATGCCAATTAAGCTTCCCATTTTCAGAGCCGAAGCATTGAAAAACAGAAAATTACTTTGAGGAGAAATATATATATATATTGGATATATATATATACACATACACACACATATATATATACATGTACATATACACACACATATATGCATATATACATACATACATATACATACATACATATACATACATACATATATATATATATATATATATATATATATATATATATATATATATATATATATATATATTAGGACAACCTATTCTCCTGACCAGAGTCCTTTCTTAAATTTAACAATAAGTCATGAAGAATACAATCGAAAAGAAAATAATCACAAGAGTAACAAAAAGCTACAGATTTCTACCTTCCTTCCCCTTTTCATCTTGCCCCCCATGCTAAGTACACTGAATAAGCCCTTTAATAGCTTGCTGATGTAACCTGGGAATATTTTATAATATTCTTTTTTAGAAATGCTTCTGTTGCCAAATTAATATATTTTAATATTTTTTTCTATTTCAGTCTATTTCACAATAAAAGTGTCATTACCCATTTTTCCTGCCATGCTCAATGATTTCTTTGGAAAAAGGGATGAAATATTAAATCAGCTCATTCCCCTTTATTGGTTTTATTTGATTTTAGTTTTCTTTATTTAAAAAAAATCAAATGTCTATAATATTATATGGAAGCTCAAGAACTATTAAAACCAACTGTGGGAAATGCTTGGCAGTTCTGGGTCAAGGTTAGGATAATACTTAATGAACATTTTCCAAAAGCTTAATCTTGAAAGGAAACCTGGGCTTTAGGAATGCCTCAACCTGGGTCTTTGGGACATTTTGACTCATGGAATCCCTTGGAACAAGCAAGGTACACTAAGATAGCCATGAAGAAGTGAGAAGGCTCAACAGTGGATTGTTTTACAAATGCACATAGGGAAAGCCTTTGCCTACAAAATGCCTATATTTTTTGATAAAGGGATGGAATTTTGTTTTCACTGATATAGGAAACATCTTCTGATGATGCAGCTCAATAACTTCTATGCAACTTCTAATTTTTAGAGAATTTCCTAAAGCACTACAAGTGTGATTTGACCAGACTCACCCAACCAATCTGTGTCAGAAGCAGGATCTGAACACATGTATTCCTGGCTTCAAGGCCAGCTCTTAATTCACTATGATAGTGTTCTATAAAGCCCTTAAGATAAGCATGGCTAAACACATTGTCAAAAACAGGAGTTCCTTGCAGGTAAAAAGGAATAAAGTAGCCTACACAATACTCAAAAGGTCAAATTCCTCAGCTATTGAATATACAAATACTTTTGGCTGGGTGTTTTATGTCTTGTGATAAGGCCTTAGGGAATAGGTTTTAATCAGAGGAAAACTTTTTTCCCAGTCCTTAGGTTTCTTAGCTAAATGCTGCAGGACTGGGTCATTGCTATCTCTGGCTGCAGATTTAGGTTATGTCAGAATTCTGGCTTATCTGAAGCCTCATGTGAGAGCTCTGGAAATGGAATTTTGTTTGTCCCTTCTCTGTGGCCTTAACTGAGCACCTTGTGAATACTAGAATCTGTGAACAGGGACAAATGTTACTCTCAAAATTCAAGCTACAGAAATGAGTTAATTTGCTGTTTGAAGTAGGTCCAATTCATAGCTGCTTTTTTAAAAAAGCATACTTCATTTTTAATATGGCAACCTGTCAATTTTCAACTTTTGTAAGTATTTCCAGTAACCCAAATTCATTGCTCTAGGTAATGCCATTGTTGGACTTAAAGATGACAGTCTTCACTCTTTCCTGCTAATTCAACAGAAACAAAATTTATATTGGTGTTTTTTTAGTCCCTCCAAAAGGGCTCCCTGAGATTGGTAGTCTGTGCTTGGCAGATTGGAAATTCCTAACCCCTGATCTTTGACAACCCTGGGAGCAAATCTTTTGATAAAGTATCTCATGCCATTTTGATGGAGATGATAGAGAGATAATGGATTAGATGATAAAACAATCAATTAGATTCAGGATGGATGGCTTGCCTTAAAGAGAGTTTTTAATGACTCAATGTCAACATGACAGGAGGTCTACATTATAATAACCCAGGAATTTGTGGTTGGCCCTTTGCTGCTTCACAGTTTTAGCAATTACTTGGCTGAAGGCATAGATGCTATGCTCATCAGATTTGAAGATGACAAAAAGCTGGGAGGGATAGTTAAACACTGGATGACAGAACCATGATGTAAAAGAATCTTGATAGCCTGGAGAAATTAGATGAATATACAATGAAATTTAATAGGAATATATGTAAAATATTGAACTTGAGTACAAAAGAGCAACTTCACAAGTATAAGATGGGAAAACCTAGTTAAACAGCAGTTGTTCTGAAAAAAAAGATGTGTGAATTTTAGTGGACTGAAAGTTCAATATGAGTTGGCAGTGTAAAGTCATAGTGAAAGAAGCTTCATTAAGTGGGGGATAGCTGATGGGAATAGGGAAGTGATAATCCTATTGCACTCTGCTTTCATTAGATCTCACCGGGAATATTGTGTTTATTTCTGGGTGCCATTGTTTGAGAAGGACATTAAAACAATGGAGACTGTCCAGAAGAGAGTAACAAAGAATGGTGAAGTGCTTCAAGTCCATGCTTTATATGGAGATCACTTGAAGGAACTTAAATTATTTAGCCTGGAAAAGACAAAACTTAGGTGGACAGGACAAGTTTACTATCATCAACTATTTGAAGGCTATCATATAGAAAAATGATTAGGCACATTCCTTTTGGGCTCAGAGCAGAGAACCTGGAGGAATACTTGGAAGTTGCACACAGGCTGATTTAGACTTGATGAAAGGCAAAAACGTCCTAAAAATGAGAGCTGTCCTAAAGTGGAATGGACTGGCGTGTTTCTTTTCTCTGGAGGGCTACATGACCAGTTGTCAAATATGTTATAGTAGGGATTCCTTTAAGCTGTGGGTTGAGCTAGATTGCTCCTGAAATTCCTTCCAACTCTCAAATTCTGTGATTCTATGATCTGTACCAGGAATTCTGATAGATTCAGGAAGTTTACCTTACTTTTGGTATTCCTGTATCCCTCTTTGTGCAGCAAAAGTATGTGATGATGGAAAGCCAAGTGTTGCTGCTTCTTATTAAGAGGAGAACAAGAGCTAGGGAGGGTCCTCTCCTGGGACCTTGGTCTCAGGAGAATGGCAGACCTTCCAGGATTCTTGCCTTGGTATAGTCAGTGATATTGGGTGAGGGAAGAGTAATAGGGACAAAATTGTGAAAGAGATTGAGTGAGAGTAGGAAATAAGATGCCTCCCAACCTAGGTTCCAAAGTGAATTTCCAGATGCTTTCATTTTGAGATTGAAATTTGCTGTTGGCCATTTGCTATTGTGATAATTTTGAATACAGGAGGAATGTAATATGTTGACTGTGAAATAAGAGCAAAGGCAAAAACAATTATCTTCAGAAACAGCAGTTCATTAAGTATTACACTGCATTATAGTGCAGAATTATTATATTGTGCAACTTAGATTGTCTTTCTGTGGGGTCCTTAAGCTTGTATGATCTATAAAGACTGTTTAAATATGTCAAGAATGAAGTCATTTGTCTGACCTGCTGATAAATGAGGGGGATTTTGTCAGTAAAGATGAACAGGAACAATTCATTGGCAACTAATAGGGATGCTCAGAAACTTTCTGTAAGAAGATCATTTTTTTAAAAAGCAGAATCAGGCACCTCATTTATTACCATCCAAATTGTTTGATAGGTATAGCACAAATAGCTTGACCATCAACTATGTCTCTACATATGGCCTAAATAAGTGATAGCCCCTCAAATTCCCCCTCCCACTTTCTACATGGATGCCTGATGACATCATTATTCATCAATTAAGTGGTTTTTTTTAGCATTAATGCATATTCTATTTTATTTTAATAGCAAAGGAATCTCCTTGAGGATAGAGATTGTTTTCCACTTTTGTTTTTGTTCCTCCTTGCCTGTTACATAGTAAATGCTCAGTTATTTCTTGTTGCTTGCTTGCTTGACTCTATGTCTAATTATGGAGTATCGATAGCCCTTGAGTCTGGAAAGCTCTGACAACAGAGCTGCTTCTGGCAGATGCTACCAAGCTGGAAAAAGCTTGAAATATTTGGCTCACTAGTCTACCAGATATTCTTATTCTAAGGAACAGCTTGGCTAAGTACTGAGAGGTTCATCACTCATCACTGTGAAATCAGATACCTTATCAGGGGATTAATTTTTCAGAAGACCACCTAATAAGACATAGAGGGATCACAATCTACTACATCAGTTGAGGGAGTGTCTACATCAGTGAAGTTCTAGGTCCTTAAAGCATTGATATCAGTATGGTTCAGGAAAATTAGTCACTTTCTTCAATGAAACTACTGGATGTTATGAAATATAGTTGTTTATGTGCAATATATATATATATACATATATATATGGATGTATTAATCCATCCATATATCCATATGTATACACACACACATATATACATATATGTGTATATGTATATATTTAATTTTTCTCATTCTCTTAAAAAAATATTTTAATTACTCTGGTATTTGAAATAAAAACCCTAAAGAGAATGTACATCTACTCCACAATAGACAGATTGAGGGATCCTAGGCCATTGATCTTGTTCCACGTAAATTATAAAGCAAAGGTGGGAACAGGAGAATTCTTGTCAGAAGGAATCATTAAGGCACACATCTGGACTTGTTTTCCTTACCTAGTATACACTTTCATAGTCTGTGAACATGAATGTACACAGGCACCCAATCAGACCTGAGACCATCAAATTCACCACCATTGTCTTCATGAAACCAATGGTCTAGATTCCAACCCTGTGGCCAAGCCTTATTAGATCAGTCACATTCAATAAAAGAGACTACCTTTGACAGTCTCAGGGAAGTTTTAGTCCAGGTTGCTGACAAGTATCCAGTTGGAGCAATGACTTAACCTGGACTTCCACCTCTGAACATTTTCCATAGGGAAGCCAGCCAGCATTGTTCCTTCAGGCTCTGTCTTCACATATAGCCAGGACTTATCTGGTCCATTTGATTGATGTTGACAAAGGCTCCAATGTGGATTATCTTTTGGCAGGAATAATCTGATTTGGATTCTACAGAGATTGAATGAAATGGGAAGTTGCCAAACCTCCATTTGACCTTGTGCTACATAGGAGTCCAAGAAGGCAATATTTTAGGAGGTTTCTATATACATAATGATTTTTTTCTAAAGGGAGACATGAAAAACACCAAGGATCAAGGAAACCAAAACTTTACATTAATTTACAGGGCATGGCCTTTGTGGTAATGCCTCTGATAACAAGATATTGCATTTAGCCCCACTGCAATCACCATTCTACTTTTGGTGACTACACAGACATGACCAGGTGATCACTGATTGTCTCTCTCTGGGATTAGCAGAATTTTGTATCTTGGATCCTACCTTCCCTGATCAGTACTCACTTTGAAAAATATAAAGTGCTTTGGCAGCCAATGCACAGTTCAGAGAGACACTGTCACTTAATAACACTGACTGAAAGAAGGGCATAAATAGTCTGAGCTGGGTTAAAAAAAAAGAAAATAATGTATGCAGGAAACGATTTGGAAAACAATGCTTAGATGAAGAATGCACTGTAATGGTTGGTTGCATTCACAGATGAAGTGATAAGTTTGATGATGGGCCTTTTGAGGATACTTCCATGGGAGAGAAATGATTGCACAATCGGGACTGGGAAGCAAAACTACCATAAGAGGAAGAGTGGAAAAATACCCATTATGACTCTTATGAAAAAGACGAGTGCTTTGGAAACACTAAGGAATTTACCTTTCTGCTGTTGACACATTGTCCCTTTCCAGATTGCCATTAGTGTGGGCTTCTCCCTCTGGTGCAATCATGGAGATATGGTTTGAGGGGTTTTGAGTGTGGGGGGAAGCAACAATAATTTAACAGAGCAAAAAAAAAATCCCCCCCCCCAAATCCTGACTTTAACCAAAAGCCTATCCTCAGTCAGTATTAAAGACATATTGTGTGCATATGTATGTATGTATATATATACATGCATACATAGACATATATACTATATGTGTATATATACATGTGTATACACGTGTATGCACAATGCATATTTATGTGTATATGTATGTATGTATACACACATACACACACACATATCTCATCAAACACTAATAAGATTTGGCCTTCCTATAAAAAGATACTTTGATGCTCAGAGGTAGCTTTTACCTTACACATTACAGTGATGGATATACTAATGAATGATATTTTCAATGATGTGGTCATATATATTTATATGAAAACTAAAGACTATATACAGGTGTTGGAATCATCTGCTGAGATGACCATAATTCACATAACACAGCATGGTTTGGCCCTGGTGGCTCTATTCTTCATGACTATATATACTTTCCTGCAAGACTGCATAGCCTGTTCCCTCCATTCTGTTTGCTTGCCATACGTTGAATACCCCCTTAGATGTACAAAGAAGAGTCATCAGAGAGGAGCGGAAGTGTGAAGCCTTGGGAAGCAGGCATTTCCCATCTAGACAACAGTCCACCCTCTCCATATTCTCATAGCAACCTGCTCAGACACTGGTGCTGGTGTCCAACTGCTTTGAGCTCGAGTAGGAGACCTTGTCACGGCAGTGGAGCAGTTTCTGCTTCCAAGTTTTCTAGCTGAAAAGAAAGAAATTGAAAAGCAATTATGAGCAAGTTCTCTTGGAATATTAGCAGGTGAAATGAAAGTCTTTCTTATTGATATCAACAGAAACCTCCCAAAGAAGACATATGAAAAGCCTCCTTCAGAGGTGGGAGCATGGGAGTGGTGAACACTAAACATGATGTCAGACTTTTTTTGATATGTTAGTTTGTTTTGTTGAAATGTCTCCCCCACCTCTTTTTTATCCTTTGTCATATGGGATTGGTGTGTAGAATGCTACACTAAGAGTCAGGAAGATCTGTATTCAAATCCTTCCTCAGACCCATATTAACTTGTGTGTGCCTAGACAAGTTATTTAATCTGTCTTCCCTTCAGTTTCCTCATCTGTAAAATAAAGATAATAATAATACCTGCTTCATAGGTATGTTGTATCAAATTAAAGGAAAAATATGCAAAGTCCTTTTCAAAATTTAAAGTGCTACATAAATTTTAACTATTATTATTATTATTATTACTTTCATTGAGGAGGATAGACTTTGGAAATATAGGTTATATAAAAATAAAACACATCAATACCATTTATTTGAACAAGTATATAAAACCATGGTGAAATGCACATGTGTAATCCCTGCTACTGGGGAGGTCAAGACTAGTGGTTCTTTGAATTTCAGAATTCTTAGCTGCAACTGGGCTAACATTGACTGCGTATCTATACTAAGTCTACCACCAATATGCTAAGTCATTGGGATCAAGGAACTTCTTACTCAGGGGTGACCCAAACAAGATCAAAACTTCTATACTGATCAACAGTAGAATCGGGCTTATGAATAGTGACTGAATTTACAGCCTGAGTAAGATAGGGAGACCCAATCTTCAGAAAAGAAAAATGTAGATCTTTAGGGTCATTAGCATATCTTGGCTTCTGAGTACTCCATAAAACAGCAGTTGTATATAAATCATCCCAAAGGAGCCAAAGTCCTTTCTCTTACCCTAGAAACCCCAAAGTGACAAACTTTAAGGCTAAAAAGTTACACTAACTTCATGTTTGCTCATGAGCATTTGTGTCAGCTTCATTAGGAAACACATTTATATTTTAAGATATTGGCTTACAAATGGAGCTTCTGAGTTTCTATTCAACACAAACCATCTACATTTGGGAATAAATAGACATGGGAGTATTTCTGTTGGCAACTATACTATAACTTATAGTCTATAGGGGTTGCCTAGTGGTATGGAATGGATAATTATCTTGGCCATGGTAACCCAGTTAGTATGTCTCCTCGTCTATTATTTCATGTTGCCTTTCACATTTGTCTTCCAATGAGAAATAATTATGGCATAAAGAGGAAGCTTTATTGCTAAGAGGAGAATGATTGCCTGTGAAAGTAGAGCTATGGCTTTGAATGTCTCTTTACCACTGTCACTGAAGTCTTATTTGGACTAATAGAACACGATATATATTAGATTCCTAATGACTATATTAGATGAGTTTTTGGGACAAATTGTTTAGAAGAAGAAACAATAAAGTAAATGAACAA
Organism: Dromiciops gliroides; assembly: GCF_019393635.1. Classification (NCBI taxonomy): domain Eukaryota; kingdom Metazoa; phylum Chordata; class Mammalia; order Microbiotheria; family Microbiotheriidae; genus Dromiciops; species Dromiciops gliroides. The sequence continues at coordinate 395,015,018 of NC_057864.1, read as the reverse complement.
ACAGCCTTGCCATTTATGCTGTGCTGCTGTGCTATTAAGCTCTAGCTCAATCCTAAATAATAATGATAATGACAATAACAATAATAATAAAATTCTCAGCCAGATGGGCCTGATAGCTTAGGGTATCAGGCAAATTCAGAGTGTGAAGAAATATACCCTATCTCTCTCCAATCACTACATGAACTGAATGAAGGTCAGTGATTCTGAAGAGTTTTCCCTTGTGGTATTGAATAAAAACCAAACCAAACCAAACCAAAAACTACATCCAGGAGATGTGAAGTCCTTTCATACTCTTCACTATTCCTAATTGATCCCCTGTTTCCTTATTCATCATTTAATTAATCAACAGACTTTAATTAAGCACTTATTTTGTCTCAGGTATAGAACTAGATTAGTGATACAAAGACAAAAATGAAACAGTGATTGCTTTGAAGGAGCTTACATTCTGGGGAGACAATATGAACATATATAAGTACAAACAAAATAGATATACGGTAGTTTTATTTTGGAGGAAGGCACTAGTTGTTTGTGGGGGGAAGAGATCAGGAGAGTCCTCGTGTCAAAGCTATGCTTGAGCTGAGTTTTGAAGAAGGTCAGAGATGAGGATAGAATGCATTCCAGAAACAGATGATAGCCAATACGAAGGCAGAAAGATGGCAGATGGTATGTTGTGTGTGAACAAAAGTAGGAAAGCCAGTCTGGCTCGACCATAGAATGTTGGAAAGGAACTAATACATACAGGATGGGACTAAGGAAGTTCCTCTATTCCTTACCATTTTTCCTTTGCAAACCCTTGTAACCTTCCTCATCTCAAGCAGAACTACAAGTTTTTCTTCCCCTACTTTTTTGCTTGTCTTTCTTCTGAGATTACCTTACATTCACAATGTATATCTTATAGGTACATTTTTTTTTTTGGCATGTTGGGCCTCGCCCATTACAATGTGATCTCTATTAGTGATCTCCAATTTAATTATTTTTCTCCAGTTCAGCCTTGATATCTCTTATTTGTACATAGTTGTTTTTTATGTTCTCTCTTCTCCCCTTTGCTTTAGACTGTGAGCTCCCTGAGAGCAAGGACTGTCTTTTGCCTTTATTTGTATTTACAAATACTCAGCACAGTGCATGGAACATTGTAAGGACTTGTGAATGCTTATTGATTAATTGAAAAAGGAAACTTTTTTTAAGAGCAGAAAAAAACCCCATTTCATAGGAATGCACAACAAATGGGTCATCTAACTTTTGAGGGTGTAAAATTTTGTTTGTGCTGCTAAGCTGGATGATTATACAGTTTGCACTTTGTAGGATTGTGTTTATTGAAATTAACCAGCCTTTACATAGCACTGTTTTGTTCTTAATGTTATACATTGTTTTTGCCCTGGCTACCAAACTACTTTGTAAAAGCTATTTGAGAAGCAGATATTTTAAAAGTCTTCATCTGTCCCATCCATTACATTTAGAACAAAATCATAAAATATTTTTGAATAACCCTCCGGGTCTTGTTTTCCTAATCTTTAAAATGAGGTAGTGGCGCTGGATGATCTTCAAAGTCCCTTCCAGCTGCATCATCCCAGGACTATTCTGACTTGCTCAATGAAGCTAATCTCAGTAATTTGTTGCTGATGGTTTTTTAAAACTATGTTGTAACTATTTGAATGGTGATATTAGATAGACTCTCTGATAATGGTGATAGCATTCTGAAGCCCCAAGGAGAGAGCTCAATGACGTGCTTTTTAATAGATTAAAGCACAAACTTCCAGCATTGCAAATTTCCATCTGTGGCACAGTAAATGCTCCATGCAGAAAGAATTAAATAGCTTTCTCTCAAAAAAAACCCCAAAAACCAAAAAACCAAAACCAACAACAAACAAAACAAAAACCCCCAACCAAAACATAGACCATTTTAAGAGTCATAGTCTCATGTCTAGATTAGCCAAATTTAATCATTCTAGGAGATTTCTGACCAAAAGAATAATTTAGGAAATGTGACAAAGAAAAGGGGAAAGGGAGGAGGAAGAAGAAAGAGAATAGCATAATCTAGTTAAATAGATAATTATAGGATGGCCAATGCACATTCCTTCAATCAGGAATGCAAAGCAATCACAGAACCTACTGAATTCACTGTTTTTTTTTTTCCTATAGATAAGAGGTATTTTAATATTCTTTCCTAAAGCTCCTAGAAGCTGTAAACAGATTCAAAGATTACTTAAGCAAATAATTATTTCAGTTATCCATATTTCTCTTTTATTAATTTCTACTTTGGTCAGGCATTTCTGAGGCTCTTTGTGTAACCAAACCTAGTGTTTGGGAAATTGGTTAGTATTTATTTGTATCAGGGGGTTGATCAGGGAATCCTGGCCAACTGATTCCCACAAGTCCACTTAATGATACTATAAGGCAACTGAGAACAAGAGGTATAAGAGGATATCCCTTTAAAATTTGGGGAATGGAGAACTCACCTCATCAGGGATTCCCCATCAACTCCCTACTAGATTAATTACCAATAGCAATGCTTTCTTTTTTTTTTTAGTGAGGCAATTGGGGTTAAGTGACTTGCCCAGGGTCACACAGCTAGTAAGTGTGTGTTAAGTGTCTGAGGCTGGATTTGAACTCAGGTACTCCTGACTCCAGGGCCGGTGCTCTATCCACTGCGCCACCTAGCCGCCCCCAGCAATGCTTTGTTAATGCTTGGGGTAGGAGAAAGAAACATGCTAATAATTGAAATGGAGTAGAAAAAGGAAATTAACCTTTCCAAAGATTGATAGATTTTTGCAAAAGCTCAGGTTTCCTTATATCTCTAGTGTCTAGGTTAGAAGAGAAAAAAGAACAAAGATGACATATAAATCAACCAAGAAACATTCTTAAAGCACCCTACTATCAGGTAATATACTAGGGGCTGGGAATACTGTGTAACTTGTCATCCAGTTTCTAGAATGCTAAATCTTCTTTAGAATTATATGCTTCTCTATGTTTTCTGAATCTCTATCCTTGAAGTACGTTATCGATACATATTCAGCTTATTATAAATCTTCAGAATGGAACGTCCACTCTATCATTCATCTTTAACATAAAATTATTTTATACACACAATAGATAAGATCCTGATCACAGGGCTTTTTTTCCCTTTTCTTTTCTCTGTCTTTGGTAGCATGAAGGCACTTTGCCATGTGTAAAAGAGTGAAGGGCATTATTGATATAGACCATTTCTAGCTCTTAAATGTGAATATTCTTTAGGAGCTTTGAAGTCAATGATTCTGCTACAAAGAAAAGAGATACCAAAGGGGAAAACAAGGAGAAAAGGTACAAAGTGAGGCCCCCAAATTCTTTACTTCAGGGAGATCATTATTAGAAAAAAAAGAACATGAAAAACTTTTTTCTTTTGCCAAATGCAAAGGGCCTTGCTTTATGATCTTTTGTTTTACAATTTGGACTTCACTTACTGACTATACTCACACACACACACACACACACACACAGATACACACATAGACAGACATAGACACACATACAAAGTGTGATTAACAGCTGGGACTAAAAGCAGCCAAACTGTTTAGACAAATAACCAGTTAGTGATTTCATTTCAGTCAAAATGTCTATGCTCATTTATGTGTGGGGGTAGTCAGACAGCTTTTTTTTTTTTTTGGTTCAGGCCTGTAATTTCCTCCCTCTTTATTGTGGATCCACAATTTTCCTGCAGTTTAAGTCACAGATGATTTCCTGTTATAGTAAGCCATTAAGTGACTTGTCAAAGGTAATACAGTCAGTATGCCACATGCAGAATTTGAACCCAGGTCTTCCTTACTCTGATACTGGCTCTCTAACCACTATTCACTTCCGCACTTCCTCTCTGGTACACAGGTAAAAGCAAACCACCATTTTTGATGAAGCAAATGAAAAGAGATGAAATAAAATTCTAACTGAAATCTTAATTTGAACCAAATAAGAAAATTAAAATCTCAGTTGAACTACCTCCTTAAAGAATAAGAACAATCCACTGTCATTTAGACCACATGCCCAATATTTTCTGGAACCACATATTGAAACACAAAATTATAGTAACAAATGTAATCCTTACATTGCCTATGTTATGCTAAAAAAAAACCCCTGTCTTCAAATCTCCATATTATATGTGATAGATATAGTCTATTCTTAAAGCTGTGTCTAGTTTTGTTAATAATAATTTCTCAAATTAAGTTAAATCATATATCTTGATTATAAATGCCAGTTCACTTTTACAAACATTCCTAAAAAATACAAAATCCCCATTTGTGGAAAAGAAAATATCATCTACTGATGAGCCTTATATAACAGCAGATTGTTATTATTATTGTTGTTATTATTATTATTATTATTTGTGGGGCAATGAGGGTTAAGTGACTTGCCCAGGGTCACACAGCTAGTAAGTTTCAAGTGTCTGAGGCTGGAATTGAATTCAGGTCCTCCTGAATTCAGGGACAGTGCTTTATCTACTTCGACACCTAGCTGCCCCGACTATTATTATTTTCTTTTTAACACAGACCAATAATTGAAGTTGACAGTAGTAACAGAATTCTCACTTTAATGAATCTTCGAAGTGGCTGTGCTTTGGTCCTTGTTGGTCCTTTAGTCATATCTCCATATTCTTTTTCTCTTTTCTCTTGTGCAATTCTAAGTGAACCAAAGCTTTTGAAAACTGGTCCTTGAGTAAGTAAACCTTAAGCTAAAACTTTATTGGACTTAATTGAACTCTAAAGGTTCTGAATTTACTGAATCTAAACCAGATTAATCTTAAAGTTAATTACCACCTAAGACTCTAATTAAATAAAATTTGTTAGCAATTTAATCCTGTTTTTTTTTTTAATAAGTAAAAGCTAAGAAAGATTTGTAGTTGATGATCTCCAAGGTCTCATTTACATCTAAACACTGTGACACCATCAACAATTTTTTTTTCTTCTGGTTCTGTTTATATTCAACTTGGAACTTGGGATATACCTAATGTATACCAGTTCTTCATGGATGCATGATTCATTTTAAAACTAAATTTGCTCTAATATTATAATACCAGGAAGAGTGACAGAGTGAAAAGGGAAGAAGGAGTGAGAGAGGTGAGATAAGAGGGGTAGAGAGAGGGAGATACAGAGAGAGAGAGAGACAAAGAGAGAGACAGAGACAGAGACAGAGACAGAGAGAGTGTGAGAGAGAGAGTGAGAGAGAGAGAGAGAGAGAAAGAGAGAGAGAGAAATAAATGAGAGAGAGAGAGAGAGAGAGAGAGAGAGAGAGAGAGAGAGAGAGAGAGAGAGAGAGAGAATGCAGCTGTTACCATGGTTTTACATCACAAAATTGAAGGGAAGGAAATTTTGGCCTTGCTGATCAAATGTGTGTTATTATATTCTAGCTCTGCAATTTGTGAGCCATTCTCATTTAGGGCTTTTGTCATGGGCTTTAAATGTCTTTCTCCACCATTTAGCCCCTAGCAGATGCCTAGTAAAAGCAAAGACCCAGGATATGGGAATACTCTAGTAGCCATTAAAAAATCATCTCTGTTTTAAGTCATCTCCTAACTGGAGATAGAACTAAGCTGAATGAATCAATTGTAATTCAGAGAGCCTTTTTAAAATTCTGAAGTCTTATTCCTGTGACTGGAATTACAAAAAAAAATCTGTTTATAAGATTTGTAAATTGGTAAAAAAAACAATAATAACAATAGTATGTCGAGGAGAAGGATTAATTGCTAGGTATACCCTATTTTAATTTGATCAAGGCTTTTGTTCTGACTTGGGTGTGAGATTGACATAGTAATACACTACTGGGGCAGAATTCAGGAAGACCTGTGTTCAAATATGGCCTTAGAGAATTAATACCTGTTTCCCTCAGATTCCTTATCTTTCAAATGAAAATAGTAATAACACCTATTTTCCAGGATTGTTGTGAGGATAAAATTAGATAATATTGGGAGAGTGCTTAGCCCAGTGCCTGATACATTGCAATTATTTAATAAATATTTCCTTCCTTCCTGCCCTCCCTCTTTCCTTCTTTCCTTTCTTCCTGTTGATTAATTCATTTATTTAGTAAGAAAACATTATAGAATGTGACATTATAAATTATAAATTATAGTCAGGACAACCTTAAGTCTATAAACTTGCTTCAAAAAGATTTTGATAATTGCATTTCAATATAATTAATTCATTTTCTTTTTAATCCTATGCGTTTTATTTTATATATTAGGAAATATTATTCTGAGGAAGGTTCCAAAAGCTTCATCAAACTTCAAAAGGAGTCCAGGATACAAAAAATGATAAGGACTCCTGATTTGATCCAGCTCCATTATTTTACAAATAGGAAAACTTGGTCACAGAGTTTTTAGGATACTTTCTCAAGGTCATCCTGATAGTAAGGAAGTAGAACTGGGCCTGTAAAATCAGCACATGTTCTAACTCAGCTCAGCATTTGGTCCTAAAATTTTGTTTAATGACAAAAAAGATCAATCTATTAGTATAACCAGTGAATTCAGTGAGAAAATGATGCTAAAGGTCAAGACTGACTTTTTTTTTTTTTAAAGTGAGGCAATTAGAGTTAAGTGACTTGCCCGGGGCCACACAGCTAGTCAGTGTTAAGTGTCTGAGTCTGGATTTGAACTCAGGTCCTCCTGACTCCAGGGCCTGTGCTCTATCCACCACGCCACCTAGCTGTCCCTAAGACTTTGACTTGTGAGAGTAATCCATAACAGTCAAAACAGCTAATTTGGTGGTCCTTTGTAGTCAGTTATTTCCAGTTGTTTTTCACTTGTGTCTGACTCTGTGACTCCATTTGGGCTTTTCTTGGTAAAGATACTGGCGTGGTTTGCCATTTTCTTCTCCAACTCATTTTACAGATGAGTCAATTGAGACAAACAGGGTTTAGTGACTTGCTCAGAGTCAATGCTAGTTAAGTGTCAGAGGCTGAATTTGAACTCAGGTCTTTTGACTCTGGGCCCAGCACTCTATCCAGTGTACCATTTAGCTGCCCTAGCTTATAGTTATTTGCCACACTTGTCACTGGGTCCTTGTCTCCCTGGTGAAACCCTAGAAATCAAATGGTACTGCATAAGGATCTATCATTTTCCTTGGGTCATGTTTAAGATTTTCATAAATCCACTTTAGGATAGAACTAAAATGGATTCAATAAGAAAGCTTTGGCCTGAAACCAAACTGTGAAGGCTGATAAGGAGAGGTCAGGGAAGCACAAATGATGGCTGAGGGAAGAATTAGAATGTAGAATACTTTTACTGAATGGGAGAAGTATTCAGGAACAGAACAAAGTTCAATAAAGGGCAAGTGAGGGTAACGTTTTATGGGGAAAAATCAATTGCACAAATACCATATGGGAAATGATAGTCTATGTGCAAGTGCATCTAATAAAGATCTAAGGGTCATAAAGATAATAAGCTGTGCATGAATCAGAATTTGCTGAAAGAGTAGGCGATTCTAGAATGCACAAAAATGGGACAACATGGCAAAGATATGAGGTAATCTGTTCACTGTGCTCAGCCTGGGGCATGTCCTCATTAGAGTATGGTGACCAGCACTGGGGATTCACAGTCTAAGACAGATGCCGATTATCCAAAGGCTAAACTCAGATGATGAATACCTTGGAATGTATGAGACTAGAGTAGAGGCTTTTGTTATTGGAATTATTTAGACTGGAAAAGATAATACAGAACAGAAATCTATAGGTTTTAGAACTGGAAGGGGATTTACGTTTCATCTAGGTCAACCATCTCATTTTATAGATGAGGAGACTAAGGTCATATAGCTAGTTGATGCTATATGCAGGTATGCAGGTCCCTTGATTCTGAATTCAAATGCCTAGTACATATCCTCAGTGACCAGGTGGCTGGACATCTGAATTGTCAGACTATGCAGGTGGGTTCTACTTTTCCATTTTTATCTCCATGTCCTGATGTGTCATGAAATATTTAGGTTCTTTGCCACAGATCCTTGTGCCTGCAATTGTGTCTCCACATTACATTTTGAGAACCAAATCATCTGATTTGGCTGGTTGTTTTTATTTGTTTTTGAAGATAACAGGATTACATTATGTACTGTCTGATCACTGATATAAGGACTTTAATTCTAGCTACATCATATATATTTTTGGTATATAGCTCCAATTGCTACTGAAGCCTCAGAGAAATAAATGTTTGTGTATAACTTCTTTGGCCCTAATAATGATGATATTTCACTAGAGATTAGAAGAAGGAACCTCAGGTTTTTCTGAATTTGCAAATATTGCTGCATTTCACTCTCTTGCTTCCTGGTGGCCTTCTTCCCCTGTATGACTTTCCCAGTTGGACAGTTTGGGAAGGCAGCCAATTCTTCGGCTAATGCATTTCCACTGGTATCTGACACTGCTGCAACTCCAAAGAGATAATGCTGAAGATAAAGCATAATTATTTTTTTTAAAGGCAGACCTTTTATTTACCTTAATCTGCACTGTGCTGGGACCATGTTAGAGACACATTAAGGTCACTGTCAGCATAAGGAAAGCCCATTTGCTGCTGGGAGCCAAGGTCATGCTTCTGTATCCAGGCCACATGACCAACAGAACAGAATGGAAGCTGGAACTGGAGTTTGGATGTAAAGAGGTCCTAGTAGTGAAGTACTACACTCCACCTAAGAGCTCACTTTCCACAGAGACAGAGCTTGTGTCAGGTGGGAAGGAAAAGACCTAAACACAGAGTACTCTGATGCTTGCAATAAGTGATCATCATGCCACTTAAATGGAATAAAATAATTCAACTTACATTTGGGTCTTGGGCTTGGATTGTCATAATAATAGTAGTAGCAAGTATTTATATACCACTTTAAGGTTGGCAAACCCCTTTACAAATATCATCTCAATAACTGTCACAATAGCACCGGGAGGTAGATGTTATAATTAACTCCATTTTACTAATGGGGAAACTGAGGCAGGCAGTGATCAAGTGTCTTGCTCAGGGTCACATCAGTTAGAAAGTGTCTGAAAGGAAATTTGAAGTCAGGTTTGTCTACATTTCAAGTTCTGTGCTCTAGCCACAGCACCACCCAACTATCTAATCATATGAATTGCATCCTATAAGCCTTTACAGTAAGGGGTCTTAACCATGTGTGTGTGTGATGGATTCCTCTGGCAATCTGGAGAAGCCTATGGAGGTCTTCTCAGAGTAATGTTTTTAAATATATAAAATGAAGTATATAGAATTAAAATATTTATATATGTTGCATATAGTTATATATATACATGTGATAACTATATTTATTTATATGCTACGTTTACATGTATCATTATATAGGAACATATATGTGTATGTGTACATGTGCTTATATGTGTGTGTATAAAATAAGATCATGTACCCTAGGTCAATAATCTCTGCAGCATACTGGGCTTTGAATGGTCCATTAAAATTTTCCTTTCCTAAAATCCTAGACATATTTTAAATGAATCAGTGGAAACTGGAAGAGAGCTTAGAAAAAGGAACTAGGTAGAAAAGAGTTGGTAAAAGAATATGAAAGAGGGGGCACAGTGGATAAAGCACTGGCCTTGGATTCAGGAAGACCTGAGTTCAAATCCAGCCTCAGACACTTGACACTTAACTAGCTGTGTGACCCTGGGCAAGTCACTTAACTCTTATTGCCCGCAAAAACAAAACCAAAAGAATATGAAAGAGTCAAATAGGAGAAATAAGGCACCACTACCACCCTTCCAGCTTCTAATTTTTGAAATAGAAGTTGGAACAGGTAATATTCTCACACACACACACACACACACACACACACACACACACACACACATACACACACACCCTTATACTTTCCTTTTCATTCATTTTAGCAGGTCAGCAGCCTATTATACGGACTCTCTTAGGAACAAACGTTTTTCTATTTCCTTGAGAATTGGTTAGTTTCATTAACATGAAGTGGAATAAATATCTATTTGGTAGCACATTCATAGATGCAATATGACTTTGACAGTCACAGCATGGTACTGTGGATAAGACAACTGAGGAGGTGATACTTTCTCTAGACACATAGTACCACCAAGAACAGTATCAAGGTCAGAATAATTTCAGATGAAAATGACAATGGTCAGAGATTACATGAAAATTCATAAAGTTCTTAGAAAAAAGACAGATTTGTAGGACTTCAGAGCTGGAAGGGAGCTTAAACTCCTCTTTTGATATATAAAGAAACTGAGTCACAGAGTAATGAAATAGACTAGTCTAAGCCTAGTCAGTGACAAGGCCAGGGCTACAGCTCAAGGTGTTTTTTATTTTTTTACTTCAAGTCCAAGGTTTTTTCAATATATCAAAATATATAGACTTATTCTAATACTGGAGATCTGGAAAGAGACCCTAGAATAGAACTATTTTGCTAGTTACGTTAGTGATATGAGAATGCCATAGATTAAGAAAAAAAAAGATTGGGGGCAGCTAGGTGGCAGTGGATAAAGCACTGGCCCTGGATTCAGGAGGACCTGAGTTCAAATCCAGTCTCAGACACTTGACACTTACTAGCTGTGTGACCCTGGGCAAGTCACTTAACCCTCATTGCCCTGAAAAAAAAAAGATTGTGGAAACTGATTAATATATAGAAAGAATGTATTGATCCAGCTACTAAAAGGCTTTTCTTTTTTATTTAAGTACATTTGTATTTGTGTGGCTACACCTAGGAATATATATGGACTTAATGTGTAAAAATAAGCTGCCTTGCTTCAACACACACACACACACACACACACACACACACACACACACACACACACACCAGACCTCCCCCCACCCCCACCCCCCGCCAAAACTTCACAATTGGAACTAGGTAGTAAATTACAAAACTTTCAAATTCAAGTCACTCTCAGTGGGAATAACTGATTCTGGACATGACATCTCAACCACTAGTCATACCTGATGGTTAGTCCTATCCACAGTGTTGGCAGTGGAAGGGTGGTCCCGAGTGTTTTGGCGAATTCGAGTCGAATTTTGTTGTTCGATAGTGGAGGAAGTGGGGATGCAGAACTCTCGGAAACATCTCTTGAAGTTTTCATCCAGGAATGCATAAAGGACTGGATTGAGACAGCTGTTTGTATACCCTAGAGCAATGCAGAAGTGCCAGGAAACAGTTTGGAAAGTAGTTTCAGGGATGGTGACCAAGGCTTTGATGATGACATAGATGTGAATGGGGGTCCAGCAGACTATAAACACAGCCACTACTACCAACACCATTCTGGTGATTCTTCTCAGGTTTCTGTCCTTCTCTTTGGAGCCAGACAGCATACGGACACTCTTGAGGCGTAAAATCATCAGACCATAACACACGGTAATGATGAGGACCGGCATGATGAAGGCAAAGATGAAAACACAGATCTTCAGCAGGTTTTCCCAGTACCAAGTTGGATGGGAAAATGTGAGTGTACAATCAATGGAACCTAGAATACAAGTTATAAAGAAGGATGAGCAATAATAGCATTGCAGACTTTCTTTATTGTTGTTTTTTAAATCATTGCCACAGCTGTTTATTGTGAAGGACCCTTGAACAAAAACTAAGTCTGTGCCTATGTATTATAATGAAATGGCTTGCTTCTCTGGATATTTCAGGAGGGATGTTTTGGTTTAAATTGTCTATATTACAATTTCTCTTAGATATTCAAAGGCATCTGTGAGCTTAGTGATGAGAATAATCCTTCCAGTGATTTAGCTCCCAATCCTCTCAACCCTGTGTTTGTCCTCCCATTATTTGGCCATGGGGGTTCTAGCCAGAGATGTACTGGAGCCAGTTCCCAATCGCTCTCATGAAACAATTGGTAAAATTTCACTGTGAGTATTTATATTTTGGAAACAGTGAAAAACTACAAACCAAGGCTTAATTAATTGTTTACACTCAAGAAATTGATGAAAATGTTAATAATAATTATAATTCAACGCAGAAGTGTGGAATATGTCTTTCTCTTCTTTCCCCCAAACCCGAGCAGTTGTTAAACATTTATCAGTATCCCTGGTTCTAGCCAACATAATAGGAGCCTTCTTGTTTTCTTTTAGCAATCAACGTAACTGTTGTCTGGCCACTCTCTTTCTTTTCTCCTTTCTTAGCTCACAATGTTTTTCTCCTTCCCAACTCTTGCCCTCATATTAAGAAACTTCAACATATATATTCACTGTCCCTCAAACACTCTAACCACTCAAGTCCTCAACTTACTTATTCCCCATGACATACTACTCCATCCCACCTCCATTGGTCAGACACAAAGATGGTCATACTGTTGATCTTGCCATCACCCACAATTTACCACCTCAACACTGAAGAATTCTGAAATCCCCATATCTTATTATGCTCTTATTGATTTTTATCTCTCTTTCTCTTTTCATTCCTTTATAAAACCATAATTTTTGTCTGCACCATGACTGTCAATCTCTTGATTGTTTAGTTCTTTCCCAGGCCATCTCCCCTGCACTAGCCACTCTATTCTTTTCCACATTTTGACCCATTGGTTAAACTTTCTGCCATCCTTCTTTTGTTTCATCCTTCTTTCTTATATTTTTATATTTGCATTTGTTTTGCAGGGCAATGAGGGTTAAGTGACTTGTCCAGGGTCACACAGCTAATGTCAAGTGTGTGAGGCTGGATTTGAACTCAGGTCCTCCTGAATTCAAGGCCTGTGCTTTATTCACTGCACCACCTAGCTGCCTCCCATCCTTCTTTCCTTGACTGGGCTTTCATTGCTGCTAGATAATTCTTGTAAATCTGCCTGATAACTCACTATCCTACTCTCCACAGCAGCTCTTACAAACCTTTTCATCCTTTCTTCCTCCCTTGACTCTCCTCCCCTTCCCCTGACTTCTCAGCTGAGAAACTTGACTCATTTTATGGAAAAAATGAGGTCATTTTATATGGGCTCCCTTTAATCCCTCTTTCCCCATCTCATATGATCCATTTGCCTTTTGCTATAATCTCTTTTACCCCTTCCTGTATCATATGCTGAATTGTCTTACTCCTTACCAAGGCTAACCTCTCACCCTCCTCAAGAGATCCCATTTTATCTGGTCTCCTCCAACATATTTCCCCCTCTGTCATTCCCACTCTATTACTTACTTTCAATCTTTCCCTGTTTGTTCACTCATTCCCTACTGTCTATAAACATTCCCATTTCTCTACCAGTCTGATGATGGGCAGGTAATCCTCATATGATCTTTCTATCTTGCTATCATCCTCTATTTCTTCTACCCTTTGTGGCTAAACTCTTTGGAAAAAATCTATCTACAATGGGTGCCTCTATTTTCTCTCCTCTCAGTCTCTTTTTGACCTCTTGCAATTTGCTTCTAACCTGATCACTCCATCAAAATTCCTCTCTCCAAAGTTATTAGTAATCTCTTGATTGCCAAATCCAGTGATCTTTTCTTAATCTTCATTCTTCTAAACTTCTCTGTACCTTTGGCACTGTTGATAACCCTTTCCTCCTCGATACTTTCTTATCTCTAGATTTTCGAGACACCACTCTCTCCCGGGTCTCTTCCTACCCATCTGACCACTCCTTCTAAGTCTCCTTTGCTAGATCCTTATCTAGATCATATCCTCTAACAGCATATATCCCACAGGGTTCTGTCCTTGGCTCTCTTTTCTTTACACTTTATACTTCTTCACTTGGTGATCTCTTCAGCATCCTTGGATCTAATTGCCATCTCAATGCTTATCATTCTCAAATCTACCTATATTGCTCCAACCATTCTGCTGACTTCCAGTCTTACATCTCAACTATCTTTCAGACATCTCAAACAGGATGTCCAGTAGACATCTTAAACTCAACTTGTCCAAAACCAGACTCATTCTTTTTCTCCCTAAATCCTGCCCCCCCCCCAATTCCTATTACTGTACAAGGCAATACCACTCTCCCACTAAATCAGGCTTACAGCCTAGGAGTCATCTTCAACTCCTCACTGTCTTTTGCCTCTCCCTCCCCCCATATCCAATCCTTGGCTGAGGTCTGTTGATTTCACTTTTGCATCACCTGTCAAATTCTCTACCTTCTCCCCTCTGACATTGCCACCATTCTGGTTCAGGCCCTCTGATGCATGGATTGTTGCAATAGCCTTCTAGTGGGTCTGCCTGCTCATCTCTGCCCACTCTAATCTAGCTTCCCTTTCAGCCACCAAAGTGATTTTTCTAAAGCACAGTTCTAATCATGTTACCCTCTACTCAACAAACTCTAGTCGCTTCCTACCATCTCTAGGATCAAATATACATTTCTCCATTTGGTATTTAAAGATCTTCTTAACCTAGAACCTTCCTACCTTTCCAGTCTACTTATATCTTACTCTCTTTTACATACTCTTTGATCTAGTGACATTGGCCTCCTTGCAGACACTCCATCTTTTGTCTCTGGGCATTTTCTCTGCCTGGAATTTTTGCCTCTTCATTTCTACCTACTGGTTTACCTGGCTTCCTTTAAATCCCTACTGTAGTTCCATCATCTACATGAAGCCTATGCCATTCCCTATCTTCTTAAGGAGGAGTGCCTTCCTTCTCTTATTTCCTATTTATCCTGAGAAATGAAGAAAGTAGGGGGAAGTTAGGTGGTGCAGTGGCTAGGGCACTGGTCCTGGATTCAGGAGGACCTGAGTTCAAATCTGGCCTCAGATACTTGACCCTTACTAGCTGTGTGACCCTGGGCAAGTCACTTAACCCTCATTGCCCCACAAAAAAAAAAGAAATGAAGGACGTATTTTTACCTATTTATACACCAATGAATTAAAAAATTAAAGAAACTATTTTGTTCCAAATCCTTTTTGGACTCTTTCCAACCAAGAGGTAAATAAACATCCATAACATATTATTCTGATGGCCCATGTGCTTCATTGGCATCCAAATGATATTACAAAAGCGAGGAGGCTGCCAACACATTGGGTAGATCCCTTATGGTGTACTTATAGGAAGACATGGACAATAGTTATTAAGAATTGATGAACATAGATCAGTAACAATTCATAGAAGGGAAGATCCATTATCTACAAGCTTACAATTTTACTAGATTATTGCATTTTCCTTAACTGCTGTCTTTGGGATGGGTCTTTGATTTTTATAGGCATAGGAAACTTTTGATGTGAAAATTTCTTCTGTTAATACAAGTTGGCTATTAATCTGTAAATAATTGTCTTAAAGAGTTGCCTAGGACACTGAAAGGTTAACTGACTTCCTTATGGTCACAAAATTAATCTATGTCACAGGCAGGAATTAAATATGTCTTCCTAATTTCAGGGTTGGTCCTTTCTCTTTTACATCATCTTGCCTATCAGAGAATTGGAGTAAGTACAGAAGAAAAAACGTTGATCAAAGCATATTGCCACCTCCAAATTCCTCTTTACTCAACTCTGCCCACATTTTGTATTGCACCATCACCCTTCAAATCATTACCAACCTTGCCTGTATTTTGTGGTAGCCATGAACATGACTGGAAGACCTATGGCTGAGGACAGTATCCAGTTGCAGACATTGACAATTTTGGCATTTCGGGGAGTACGGAAATCCAAGGCCTTGACTGGGTGGCAGACGGCAATGTAGCGATCAACACTCATGGTGCAGAGAGTAAAGATGCTGGTGAACATGTTGTAGTAGTCTATGGAGATCACAATCTTACAGAGGATAGTGCCAAAGGGCCAGGTGCCCATCAAGTAGTTGACACTTTGGAAGGGCAGTGTGCTGGTTGCTAGGGCATCTGCCAGGGCTAGATTGAAAATGTAGATGTTGGTGGCTGTCTTCATCTTGGTGTATCTGAAAGATAAACGAAGAGTGGTCATAGACTCAGTGAAATAATCAAAAGTAATTTAGTAAAAATTCTAGTTTTGTGAAAGTGCATTATTCTTGGTTATAAGGCAGGGAGGTGGTTTAGTGGATAAAGCATCAGGTTTCAAATCAAGAAGACCTAAGTTCGAATCTGGCTTTGGTCTCTTTATAAGTGACCTGGACAAGTCACTTAACCTCTGTCTTCCTCAGCTTCCTTCTTTAAAATGGGCATAATAATAGGATCTATCTCCCAGGCTTGTTGTGAGGATCAAAGGAGAAAATACTTGTGAAGTGCTTTACACACCTTAAAACACTATATAAATGCTAGTTGTTAATATTATTATTATTATTACATTTTTATTGATGGACAGACTCAAGAATATTAGATTTAAAAGGAAACCTTAGAGGTAATCTAGTCTAATGCTTTCAGTTTACAGATAAAGAAATTGAGCCCTAGAAAGAATGAATGATTTGCTCCAATATTTGCGTGTGTATGTGTGTGTAAAAATTCTATTTCACAGATGTAGTCTCAAAATTATCATTTTTCCCCATAGAGCATTTGAAATCTATATGTGATCTTTACAAAAAAAAAGTTAAAGATAAAACAAAGAAGCTGAAGCTCATGAATTGTTTGTAATCCTAAATATTTCCCAGGCAACTTAGAAAGGCAAACTGAAGGTAATCGAATCTCACTGGCAGAGGTTAAACAATTTTGTGTAATGATTATCCCCCCTTAGCTTTTTGTTGTAATTATCAGAAACCCTCTAAAAACCTCCAGAGGTAGGGTAATATTGACAAAACTTGTGTTGCACTGACTCTATGATAGAAACAGTGGCTCCAGGAAGCAGATATTTGGACTAGCTAGTCTAGAAAACCAATGTAAAAATAATAGTAGCTATTATTTATAAGGCACTTTAAGGTTTTCTTATCTCATTTTATCTTTTTTGTGTGTGTGTGTGAGGCAATTGGGGTTAAGTGACTTGCCCAGGTTCACACAGCTAGTGTCAAGTGTCTGAAGCTGAATTTGAACTCAGGTCCTCCTGAATCCAGGGCTGGTGCATTATCCATTGCACCACCTAGCTGCCCCAAATTTTTCTTTTCTTTTCTTTTCTTTTCTTTTCTTTTCTCTTCTCTTCTTTTCTTTTCTTTTCTTTTCTTTTCTTTTCTTTTCTTTTCTTTTCTTTTCTTTTCTTTTCTTTTCTTTTCTTTTCTTTTCTTTTCTTTTCTTTTTTTTCTTTCTTCCTTTTTTCTTTTTTTCATTTGATCTTCATCACAACCCTGTGAGGTAGGTGCTGTTAGTCTCCCTATTGTAGAACTGATGAAACTGAACTTGAGATTCCTGGTGTCATATAGGCAGAAAGTGTCTGAGGCAGGATTTGCATTGCTCTCTTCCTAACTCTATGTCCTAAACTCTATCCTCTCTGCCCCACCCACTACCTAGAATATGAAAAGAACCTGTGCTTTCCTAGGTGTTTGAGTCTACTTCATTCTAACCTGTGATTTAGTAGAGAAATTCTACTGAATAGCCTGAGGCAAATAGAGATTAAAGGTTCTTTTTTTTTTTTTTTTTTTGCAGGGCAATGGGGGTTAAGTGACTTGTCCAGGGTCACACAGCTAGTAAGTGTCAAGTGTCTGAGGCTGGATTTGAACTCAGGTTCTCCTGACTCCAGGGCCGGTACTCTATCCACTGCACCACCTAGCTGCCCCATTAAGGTTTCATTTTAAGGTAATACAGCTAATCTATTTCTGAATGGGCATAAGAACCCAGGACTTCTTGACCCCAAGACCAAAACTTTAGTCATCACCTCAGGTTATTTCTTTAGAAATGAATCTTTCGGGGGCAGCTAGGTGGTGCAGTGGATAGAGCACCGGCCCTGGAGTCAGGAGTACCTGAGTTCAAATCCGGCCTCAGACACTTAACACTTACTAGCTGTGTGACCCTGGGCAAGTCACTTAACCCCAATTGCCTCACTAAAAAAGAAAAAAAATTAAAAAAAAAAGAAATGAATCTTTCAAAAAGAAAAAAAAATGAATAAAATTGTCTTTAACTTAAGTAGCTAAAACATTTTTATTTTTATGAGGTTTTTAAAAAAATAACAAACTAAGGAACACAATTTTGAGGAGGGTTGTTCTTTTTTTTTTAGTTAAAAAGAAATTGTGAGTCTTTAAGCTTTGATATCACTGACCTTAATCAAAATCAGGTTTTAATGATGTTTCTGAGCAGAAGAGACAAGAACACTATTGATGGGTAGCTGCTGTTCATTACAGACTAGGCTGGTCTAAAGACTTTCCTGCTGCATTAGTCATTTTTCTACCAAGCAGAATCTACATTTCATACCTTATCTTTATCTATAATAGAGTGTTTTATGTTAAATATCAGCTCCTTCACTGTCAGGGTGGTGACTCATCATAACACATCTTAGCCTATTCTCTTATCTTGGAATTCAGTGCTTCTTGCTGTATGGTTATTTAAATTTTTTTTTAAAAATAATTTTCTCCTTCACTGAGATGAAGTTGAACAAAATTAGATTCTCTGTCCTATGTGTCATGCAAAGAAAATTGCACATTTATCTACTGAAACTATCCCAATTGACATTAAAAAAATAACTAAGGCACTGCTTAATTTTTCTTTATTTAAAGCAAAATAGCCCTTTTTCAGAAGTGACTCAAGTTTTATTTTTTTTCCTCTCCAAATTACTCACAAATTGAGTCACTGGTCTTTGTCTATATAGGTGAAATATAATCAGTCATGCTCCAGTTTATTAAGCAAGACTTTAGAGAATAGGTTGTGTACCTCAACTTCTCCTTCCCCAGACTCATAAGCATCTAGGTAGCATAGTGGATATAAAACTGAACTTGGAGTAATAGAGACCTGAGTTCAAATTCCTATCACAGATACTTCCTAGCTTACTAACTGTGGGTCTGGGCAAGTCATTTAGCCTCTCTTAATTTCCTCATCTGAAAAGTGGGAATGATATTAGCACCCGCCTCCAAGGATTATTGCAAAGATCAAATGAAATAACATTTGTAAAGCACTTTTCAAATCCCCAAATATTATGAAACTGTAGTTCTTTCAATTCTTTCCAATTCTGTCATAGTTATGTGGACATGATCAGAATGGGATGATGTATCCACACTGTGAAATGTTTAGGTGGTGTTATTTCATTTTATCCTCACAATAACCCTGGGGAGGTAGGTACTATTATTACCCCCATTTTACAGTTCAGAAAACTGAGGCAAACAGAGATTTAGTGTCTTGCCCAGGGTCACATAACTAATAAGTATCTGAGTTTTGATTTGAAGTCAGATCTTCATGAGTCCAGGTCCAGTGTTCTATTCATGGCACCACCTTCTGAGGGATGTAGAGCATCATTCAACTGAAATTCTTCTCTCCAAAGTTTCCAGTTATCACTTAATTGCCTCATATTTTTTTGACCTCTTTGCAGCCTTTGGCACTGTTGGTCACTTTCTCTCACTGGATACTCTATACACTATAGTATAGGTGTTTAATAAGTGTTGACTTATTGATAAAGAGTTAACCAATATCCTTATACTGAGCCCTTATCACTTTCTACGTGTGCTATTCCAATGCCTTCTAATTGGTCTCCTGACTAAAATCTCTTCCCATTTTAATCTATCTTCAATTTAGAAGCTAACATGATTTCCCCAAAGGGCAAGATCAATCATGTCATCCTATTCCATATACTCCGGTGGCTCCTTATTACCTATATGATAAAATATCCTCTTGTTTGGCATTTAAAACTCTTCACAACCTGATTCTCTCCTACTTTTCAGTCTTCTTATGCACACCTGTGTATACATATCTCATATTTACATTATTATTTTCCTATAGACTCTCCAATTAAAAGGTGAGCTCCTGGAGAGCAGGGACCTCTTTTTGTTTGGCTTTTCATGCCTGGTGCTTGGCACAATGCTTGGCACATAGTAAGCACTTAATAAAGCCTTGTTTACTAACTAAAAGAATTATCATTACTATTTACAGACCAAACAGCTAGTCCATGGAAGAGTGGGGAACTTAGGATCAAAGAAGCATAAACTTTGAGCTGATAGGGACTTTGGAGGTCAGAGAGCCCATCCTCCTTGTTTTACGAAGGCAGAAACTGAGGAAAAGTGTTTCCCCCACCTCCCCGCATCACACAGGTAGTAAGCAGTAGAGTCCAGGGGTTCTCTAGCACAAAATCTAGCCCAGGCTTAAGTCCAGATTCATTGATCTTTCTGTTGCCTTTTTTCCTGAACTTAGTCTGTTCCATGAAAAGAAAAAAAAGTCTATTCAAGATAATTTTTTTTAAACTCCTTTTGAAATCTGCCTTTGAATTGACCATGAACTCTTTCTGACTCCAGAAATAAAAACAAGTTTTGACTAAGGATGAACTTCTGAAAATTTTGGAAATGAGGGAAAAACTATTTTAGAACCCAGCTGGCCACTTGGAACAAGTTCTTTAAATAGCCTTGTCCCCTAGGTTTGGAGTTCATTGTAAAAGAAGAAATGAATGGGAAGTGCAGCAGGACACCTGCTCTACTTTGGACCCACTTTATTTTCCATGCTGTTGTTGAGCCAGGACATTCTAACTAATGATGTTTTGCAGCCTTTCCCTATTGCCACTGAAAGACAGGCTGTTTTTTTATTGAACTCACTAAGTCTTTACTATGTGTGGGTGTACCATTATTTGTTCTGTACCATATGCCACTTCAGTTTCTCACATCTGCCTCACATTTTATGTACATTTCACCTCTCAGAAAGAAGAGAGCAAAACAAAGTCTATCTCTGCTTCAAAATGGAAGTTAAGAATGACAGCACAGTTCCAAGAGTTGCTGTTCAGTCATTTCAGATTCTTCATGACCCTGGGGTTTTTTGTTTTTTTTTTGGCAAAGATACTAGAGTGGTTGGCCATTGCCTTCTCCAGCTCATTTGACAGATGAGGAAACTGAGGCAAATAGGGTTAAGTTACATGCCCAAGGGCATGCAGCAAGTAAGTGTATGAGGCCAGATTTGAACTAAGGAAGATGAGTCTTCTTTACTTCAGGCCCAATACTTTATCTACTGCACCACATAGTTACCCTACTGAATCCCTACTTAATGCCCAGGATCCAATTTAATGAAATAAAGATATGTTGCCCCAGATTGTAGGAAAATGTAGAGGGGATGAATATTCAAGTAAGCACCTTGCTTACCCTGTGGTTATCCAGTCTGAAAACTGGGCTATAAACATTTGTCAAGAGTAGGATGTCCTACACAAAGGCCAGCCATTGAAGTAATGCAAGGGGCTATCTGGTGTTAGTTTCAGATTGTTCCTCCTCAGAATATTTTGCATTTACTTTACACATGCCTATAAATATCCATGTTATCTGTCAGGAAAGAATGTAAGCTTCAAAAAAAAAAAAAGAATGTAAGCTTCTTGAGAGCAGCAGCTGGATTTTTTTTATCTTTGTATCTCTAGTGCTATACAAAGTGTCTGGTATATAGTAAGTGCTTAATAAATGCATATTGATTGATTAATTGATTAAGAGAGTGGGTACCATTTGCTTTTATTTGGCTCTTCTTGTACAAAATGACTGTTTACATGATTCAACATATATAACCTTTTTCTGATTGCTTAAGTGTGTCAGGGAGGGAGGGAGGGAGGGAGAAGAGGGAGGGAGGGAAGGATAGAATTTGGAACTCCAAACTTTTAAAAAACAGATGTTAAAAATTGTTTTAACATGTAATTGGGGGAAAATTATATATATATATATATACACACAAATATGTAAATACACATACACACATACATATGCATACACACGTATATGAGACAGAGAGAGAGACAGGAGAAATGCCTATTATGCTATGATTGAACGGGAGACATTTCACTTATTTCCATGTCTCAGACTGAAAAATAAAGGAATCAGAATTCAGATAAGCCAATGTGGGGTGAAAGAAGCAGGCTTTCTTAGCACTGTAGATAGGAGCATTACTATTATTTAGCACTTTGGCTCTTGGTGAGAGGACTCAGAAGGAAGGTTAGACATCTAGAATAGGAAATGAAATAGAGATAGATCACTTTGTTATTGAGATTGACTATCTGTGCTTCTGCATCTCCCTTTTTGTCTATCTCCTATTTACCTTTTCATATCCTTTCACACACTCAGAGAACATCAGAATTCATTCAATAATAATTTATTAAGTGCCTAATATGTGCCAGACCCTGGGCTAATTTAAAGGGACCTAAGTGGCCATCTATTCTGACAAATACTGGAAAATGAATCTTCACTACAATATATCTAAATGGTCATCCAGACTCTACTTAAAGACCTCCAATGAGTGGTATCCTAGTAAATGCTTAACAATTACATTGTGTGTGTGTGTATGTGTATAAATGTATATTTAAGTTTAACCTGTATCATTAACATTTTTCCTATTGTTTTCTTAGATCTAGACAATCAACAAAACAATAAATTAAGCCCTACTTTGTGGCATCTGCTGCCAATTTCCAAGGTGAAAGTTTAAAAATCAGATCTCATGAGCCTGTCTGAGCCGGCTCCAAAACATTCTTCCTCAAATGGAGGAGATACCTGGCAAAATATTACTCTTGCATAGTTAATGTAGGATACCTGACTTTGTAAGACAGAATATAATGACAATTATATTTATATAGTGCTTTAAAGTTTGCAAATTGTTTTACATATAGTTTCTCATTTTAATTGATACATTAGGTAGCATTTTTATAGTGCTTTAAGATTTGCAAAGTGCATTAAAACATTATCTCATTGATTGTCATAATCACTTTGGTGCTAGTATTATTCCTAGTTTACCAATGAGGAAACTGAGGGAAAAGTTAAGTGACTTACTCCGAGTCATACAGCTAGTAAGTATCTGAGACTGGATTTGAAATCAGATCTTTCTGATTCCAAGTCCAGGTTTTTATCTACTATATCATCTTTCTGGAGATAAGTTCTACTATTATTCCCATTTTACAGGTAAGGAAACTGAAGCTGTGGTAGGTTAAGTGACAACTACGTGACAATTAATGTGTGGGAGGCAGAATTAGAATGCACTTTGATTTACTTCCAAACAAAATCATGGGGTGGTTCAATATTAACTTGGACATCCTGCTGACAAAATGCTATGCTAGTCACTAGTAATATGAAGACAAATACAAGAGATACCCTTGCTCTTTATTTGTTGCCTTTTTTGTTTTTTGCAGGGCAATGGGGGTTAAGTGACTTGCCCAGGGTCACACAGCTAGTAAGTGTCAAGGGTCTGAGGCTGGATTTGAACTCAGGTACTCCTGAATCCAGGGCCTTATCCACTGCGCCATCTAGCTGCCCCTACCCTTGCTCTTTAGAGCCCTTTTGGCAGATATAATATGTTTTTGTTGTTGTTCAGTTGTTTCAGACTCTTCACGACTCCATTTGGAGTTTTCTTGGAAAATATATTGGAGTAGTTTGTTTCCTTCTCCAGCTCATTTGACAGATGAGAAAACTGAGGCAAAAGGCGTTAAGTGACTTGCCCAGGGTCACATGGCCAGTGTCTGAGGCCAGATTTGAATTTAGGAAGATGACTCTTCCTGTATCTAAGCCCAGTTCACTGCCCACTGTGCCACCTAGCTATCCATAACATATTTACTATTGACTAAACAGAGAGTGACTTTCAGGATACAGAGCGCTCTGAGGGGTAAGGGTGGCGTGGGGGGAGTTGGAGCTGGTGAAGATTTGGAAAGACTTTTGGTAGAGAGTAATTCCTGGGCTGAGCCTTGAAGGAAGAATGATTCTGTGAGGTGGAGGTGAATAGGGAGTTCATCCCAAGCTTGTTACCCAGTTTGGCTGGAACATGGAGTCTGAGAAAGAAGTAGCATAACATTGTAAGACAGTGGAGGTTTTTTTGTTTGTTTGTTTTTTTTAAGTGAGGCAATTGGGGTTAAGTGACTTGCCCAGGGTCACACAGCTAGTAAGTGTTAAGTGTCTGAGGCCACATTTGAACTCAGGTACTCCTGACTCCAGGGCCGGGGCTCTATCCACTTTGCCACCTGGCCGCCCCTCCAACAGTGGAGGTTTTTAAATGTCTGACTGAATGGTATGTACTTTGTCACTGAAACTGAGCTACTGTTTCACTGAAATACTGAATATTTTTGCAAAGGGTAATGTCATGTTCAGACTTCTGACTCTGGAATATTCCTTTGTTAGTTGTGTGGTAGAGAAGGCAAAAGCTGGAGGCAGAGAACTGATAAATAGAAATATGTATAGAATGATTGCATATATGTATGTATACACACACACACATATGTGTGTGTGTGTGTGTGTGTGTGTGTCTAAAGGTAACCATATCTCTAGGTGGGGAGGGGAGTGGGGAAAAAAAAGTAAATTTACATGATTATTATGTATTTAAAAGAATAGCAAGTTGTAGATAATAGATTTGCAGTTTCATGTGCAATCATCTTTTTAAAAATTATGTTATGGAAATGCTTGTTTTATTCCATAAATTAAAAATAAAATAAATAAAACTTTTAAAAAGCTGGAGGCAGAGAGAGCAATCAGTTGGTTATTTCAATAGTATGTGTATCTTTGTTATGAGGGCCTGAATTTTCATTGTGGGTCTGTGAGTAGAGATAAAAGGAGAGAGTATGGGAAATGGAAAAGTGGAATTGGAAAGCTTTCATGACGGATTAAGTCAAGAAGTAAGAAACAGGAAAGAGGCAAAGATACAGGGGTCTATCACAGTCAATTGTTAAATTTTCTGGGTAAGTTCTGTCTTCTTGGAAATTGGCAAATGCTATAAATCAGGAGTTGATTTATTATTTTGTTGATTGTCTACAGATAAGTAATGGAGAAAATGTTAAGAAAGTAAATTAACTTAAAAGTGGGTACTGGGGGCAGCTAGGTGGCACAGTGGATAGAGTACCAGCCCTGGATTCAGGAGTACCTGAGTTCAAATCCGGCCTCAGACACTTGATACTTACTAGCTGTGTGACCCTGGGCAAGTCACTTAACCCCCATTGCCCCGCAAAAAAAACCCCAAAACAAAACCAAAACAAAAAAAAGTGGGTACTGTATGTGTGTGTGCATGTATGCATATACATATGTATGTATATACACACATATACCTATACATACATACACACACGTATATGTCATGATATAAGTATATATGTATGGGTCCTACATATATGTACAACATACATATATCCTACATATATAATATAATATATTTATGTAATATAATATATTTGTATATCTGGATTCTATACTTTTAAGTTTAATCTACATTAACATTTTCTCCATCCCTGAAATGTAGACTACATATATGTAGTATAGACTAATATGCATTCACAATATATAGTATACATATACATGTATACATATGCATGTAAATGTTCATGTATACACATGAACACACACATATACATATCTATGATATATGTATATATCACATAATATCTACTCATTAAGCTTTTACTTGAATGTTCCTGCAAAGCTGATTCCAAAATTGTGAATTTGCGTGACTAGAGGGCTGAAATATTATAGAGGGAGAAGGGAAGAGCCTTGAGGGGACAACCAGTATTTACAAGCACAACATAGATGAAAATCCAGCAAAGGAGACAGAGGAGGAGTGCTAAAATAGATAGGAGTCATGCCTAAGGGAAGCAGAAGCGTGAACCACATAAAGTTGGGGGTAAAAGTGACTGTTAGCTCATCTACCCTGCTCACCACCACAGCAAAGTACCACACCCTCACTTCTGCTAGAGTGACATTTAAAACTCCCACAGTATAAGAAAGTACATAATTGTATAGACAGCATGGATAAATATGATCAGTTATCTAGATGGATTACTTATGTCTCTAAAATGATGTTTTGCAAATAAATGGATGATCAAAGCAACCAGTCAAAAGTCTTAAATCCACATCAAAATATCAGTATCAGAAAATGTGGAACTTTAAAGCCTATTTTAAAAAATATATATATTTGGGAGTTTTAAATTGAACTATTGTAGTTATATTTTTCAGATATAAGAAATATGTATACCGGGAGAGATCAATCTTTCAATATACTGCAATGATTGATCATAATGTTATCTTTTAAAAGCACATTTATCTTTGTAAATAATGGGCTTAAAATGAATATTTGTGTACTATTTTTATTTTATTTTGATGAGGCAATTGGGGTTAAGTGACTTGCCCAGGATCACACAGCAAGTAAGTGTCATGTGTCTGAGACCGGATTTGAATTCAGGTCCTCCTGACTTTAGGGCCGGTGCTCTATTCACTGTACCACCTAGCTGCTGCCTCTTGCGTACTATTTTTGAAGGCTAAAAAAGAAATCAGGTTTTTTTTCTCTCTCTCATTGTCTCTGTCTTTCTCGGTCTCATATACACAAGTACACAGACTCACATTCATAGATTGTAAATTCCTAGAGAGCAGGGACTATATAATGTATTGTTGTGTTGTTTTGAATAAAGCTCTAGTCGAATAGTAAACATTTAACCAATACTGTCTTTAATTCCACCAAAATCCTATCCCAAAGTCTCATCAAGGCATGGAAATAATCATATCAAATTAATAAACATTTATTAAATATCTACTATGTGCCAGGCACTGGGCTAAGTGCTTGGAGATCCAGAGAAAGGCATGATAGTCCCTGTCTTTCAGGAACTCACAATCCAACAGAAGACAACACAACAAAGAAATTGTAAAGAGGGGAGTGAAAGTACCAGCCTAAGGGCATGACTAAATCCTGCAGCTAGAGTGGGAAATGATGTGAGGGGGTTTGTGTTGCAGAGGTGATTTGATCTCAGAGAATGTTGAGTTTCTGGAGATTAGAAAATCCAGATTAGTTGGGTGGAAAATGATGGGGTAAATTCTCTGCCTGTCCATCCTCAAAGAGAAGGTCAACTCTCTACTCCTAGCAGAGGGAGGGAGGAACCCTAGGGGGCAAGGCTAAGAAGGTAGGAGTTTCAGAGTGGATTTCATCTTGCAGAATGGTGAATTTCTGGATTGTGAAATCGATGAGATAGGCTGGGTGGGAAATGAATATCAGACTGCTAGGTTAGGGGAAAAAAAAAACAACCTTCTCTTTTTTAGTACTTCTGAATTTGATGAAATTCTCATACTGTTCTGGAGACAGAGAGCTCCTGGATAGATAAAACAAGACCTGGCCTCTGGTATGTTTGGTGCCTTGAGGACAACAAGAGTGGATGACTGAACATTTTGTTTCTCTTCTAGGCATCATTTGTTTGTCTAGCCTACTATAAGCACAGTATTTTAACAGTATGAGAGCATTTATTGTCAGAATTGGCAATGTTTCAGATTTATTGACAGCGCTTAAGACAATTTTTAAGAGGTCACTCCCAAGTACCATGAAAATATTTTCTTTGTCAAACGTTCCTCATGTCAAAGTTATGCATATTTAAAGGAGCTGAGAGAGGAATCCAATTCACCTTCTGATTGTCAGTCGATTGATGACCATGTGCTACCCATTCTTTGAAGTCTCATTGCTAGCATCTCTTTCTTTCCAAATCATCAGGCACTTATTTCCCAAAATTCCAATCAGAGTAAAATTAAAGCTAATGTCATTAGCTCCTGTAGATTTTGACTTCATTACAGAATTGTATTTATAATGGCTGTTTTCCACCCATGAATTACAAAGTCTTTTGTATTTTCCCCATCATACTGACCTGGGACTTTTCTAAGAAATGGAAAGCAACTTGTTGAATGTTTTCTAAGTATTTTCAGGCACAGCTATATTTTGGAAGATATTTCGCTTTTCCTGTGGAGAATTCAATAGCACTTGTAGGGTAAAAATATGAGTCATGAATAAACCAGTAATTTTGGTAAAATAAATAATTCTCATTAGTCTTCAAAGCCCTAGTCTTTAGTCATATGGTGAAATAATTTCTATTGAGCCAACATTAATGATGATGTCTTCATAAGGACAGACTGATTTATCTAAAAAGACACATTTTTACTTTCACAAGGTGATTTAAATTTATTTAATTTTTTTAATATAAGGAGATCCTTAATATGATCAAAACTCCAGAGTGTAACTTGTCGGAATTTCAAGGAATATCTAAGAATTTCCAAATGGATTTTAGGCATATTTTTAAAGTATAATTCTTTCTGTCACAGATAATTGTACTATAAGTTCCTCTAGCCCCTGTTCATTCACATCTCTCTTTCTTTTTCTGAGACTTTCCCCCCTTTTCAATTCTTGCCCCTCTTTGTCATTCATTCTATTGTAGGCTTTTCTCTTTTTGGGACAACTGGAGTTACCTTCCTTTCATTCCCTAGCCCTTAATTTGACTCCTTACAAATCACACATTCTTCTCTATCTCCCTGCTTCATTTCCTCTCTTTCATGTGCCCTCCCATTTTGCAATGAAGTGTCACAAAAAATGATTCACAGGTAGGCAAGTGTCACCAGGTTCTGTCAATAATGCTCCAGATCTACCTCTTTACTATTACCTACACCCCTGTTTCCTTGTGTACATTTAGAAAAGAGGGCTGCTTTTTTCTAAAATTGGTTTTACTGGTCTTTCTGCTGTTACTATGTTGCGGTTGTCCTTGGATGCTGTATTTATTTATTCCTCCCATATTTCTATTTGTGGAGTTGTTTGAAAAGCAAATAATCTCTTCAGTTCAAGTGTTCTTTCTTTAAAAAGTTTATTATTGAAAGCCCATCATTTTTTCATTTTGGTTAAGCTTAGGTTTTCAGGGTAGGTCATCCTGGGCTGTATCTTGAGCTCTATTGCTTTTAAGAGCACATTCCTTTCTCTCCCTCACTTTCTTGTGGATGAAGAATATTCTTGTGCTATTTGAATTTCCTTTCATTTGTATTTGAAGTTCTTTCTATTGCTTGCTTACAGAATTTGTTTCTGAATTGAATTGTTCAATTTAACCAGTTTGTGTTTAGGAGTTTGCAACCATAGTTTTTCTCTTTTTTTCTGGAGTTGATCTTTGAATTTTTTCAATTGGTATTTCATTTTTTATATTCATAAATTCATAAGGCAATTATCTTCTATTTTTCCTGCATTATTGTGCTAAGGTTAGTTGTCCTGTCATGTTCTTCTGGGTAATCTATGATCCTTAGCAATTTATGCCTCTTAAGAATTCTGTCTTCAAGATCAGTACATTTTGTTTGCAAAGTGAACATATTTTCTTTTAGTATTATTATATTTTGCTTTTCTTCTTCTAGATTATCCTTTATGTCTGTGTATTTGCATTCTCAATCTATTGTTCTTTCTTTTGTTTCTTTGGTGAGATTTGTCATTACAGAATAGAACTTTTCTATTTTGCCCATTATTTTCACTGTACAGACACAAAATTCTGCTCTCATAATTCTCATTTCTCTTTTGAAACACTTAAGAATAGAGTATTGTGGTTCCACATTTTCCCCAAATAGTTTTGGATTACTTTACTCAGTTTTGCAGTATTTACTCATAGATGCTTGAACTCATTTATAGATCTGGAGGCTATATTTCTTTCTGTTGTTAATGTTTTCCTTCTTGATTTAATCTGTCCGTGTTTAAGGTCTTTGATTTTCTTCTTGCTGAGATCTTTGATAATTTCAGTCTCTCTTTGTCCCCACCCCCTCTTCCTCCGACCTGATTTTTTTTTTATTTCTTCACGATCCTCACTTTCTGACTTTGTCTATTTTGACAGTGGTTTTCTTGGGCGTCTGAATCTCAGAAAGTCAGCCTCCTCCCATACTGGGCACTTCAATGTTCACCAGCCTAGGTCTCTTCTCCAGGGACTTTTGGATGATCAGAACTGCCCCCAACTGGTTGCTGCGCTCTATCTCAGGCTTAGTGAAATGCCGCATGATCTCTCCCTCTACTCCGCCTCTCCCTACAAAGTAGCCTATCCAGCACCAGCAATCCAGAGAACTCAGGGTCAGAGAGTTAGTTGTTTTGTTTGTTTATCTTTCACCTTCTTTGGACTATGGAGAAAGCTGAAGTTGCTTTATCTTTGGTGTATGGTTTCTGTTTTGGGGAGGTTTTCGAGGTCGTCGGGATTAGAGAAAAACCCAGTCCTCCATCTTGTTACACGACTGAGTGATTCCCTTATTATCCTAGGTGCATTAATTTTATTTGTGAAGAAGCGCTATTGCTACATGTAATCAAAATTTATCTAATTTTCTCAATGTCTTATTTGGCTAAGAATATATTTTTTATCTTTAGTCTTGAAAGTTCTATTATCTGCTTCTCTTCAATTTTTTTTTTTAATGAAATGATGTCTGGCATTAGGATTCCGTATCCATTTAAAATGTATTTTGGAATATGACTTGAGATATTGATCTAAGATATTGAACTCACATCTTCCTGATTCCAAACCCAGCAGTCTATCCATTTTACCATCTACCTGCCTCATTTTCCACACACAGACATTTTTATTGTTTTTGATTCTTTTTTTATAGAGTCCTATCCATTGATCTATTTCTCTATTATTTAACCAGTACCATAGGGTTCGAATAACTGCTATTTTATGATATAGTGTCAGCTCCAGAAACCATACTCTCCCTTCATTCCTTCCTTTTTTACTAGATGTACTAGATTTTTTTGCAGATGAATTTTGTTACTTTATTGAGCACCTTAATGTATCCTTTTGATAATTCAAACTATAAATTAATTTTTGAAATATCACCACTTTTATTCTGCAGGAATGACCCAGCCATGAGTGTTGGATATTCCTTGAGGTATTTAAATTGTTTTTGAGATGGATTTTTCCAGATGGAGAGAAGTCTTCAGAAACTAGCTATATGAATTTATGGGAAATACAGTCCAGAAAGACAGTGTTTTTCTTCCTGTCTTGGGAAGGACTGAGATGATCAAATTCCAAACAGAATGCAACAGCAAAGAAACAGAAATTCAGACATGCTGAGTTTTGGTTTTGTAGAGGATACACTCTAAGCCAGAAGTTTGAATGGAGTTGAACAGGTGAAAATAAGTGATAATGAGGGAGAGGGGGATAAAATCTAGGCATTGAGGTTGTTTTGCTAAATTGGCTACTTCCTCTACCTACTGGGACCCTGATCAGAGGTAGAGCTCCAATGAAATTAGTTTTTGCTGAACTTTTTTCTCTTGGAGATATTTGAGAAACAGGGTGACATGTTCTTTCTCATTCCAATAAGGCAGATTTATTTAAAACTTTCTTTGTTCCTAGTTCTTGATGCAGTTAATACTTTAAAGCCAACTCACAAAAGGTTTTTGTAAATCATAAAATTCTTTTAAATTGTCAGTTTTCCTGGACTATAACCACATATTTTCTGATAACTTTTTATTTCTTCTCTATTGATTTCAAATGTATATTATTAACTTTTAATTTTTATATAAATAACAACAATCATGACAATGGTTATTATTAATAATAGTAATAGCCGGCACTTATATGGTACCTAGTATATGCCACGAACTGTGCTAAGTCCTTTACAAGTATTATCTCATTCTATCCTTACCACTTACCTTGGAGGTAGATTCTATTATCATCCCATTTTTTATAGTTAAAGAAATTGAGGCAGAGGTTAAGTGACTTGCCCAAGGTAACACATCTAATCAGTGCCTGAGGCTGGATTTAAATTCATATCTTCCTGACTTCAGACCCAGCACTCTATCCACTTTACCATTTTACCTACCTTATTTTCCTATCTCTCTTTCTCTCTAAATTTACCAATGATTTATTGATTTTATTAAACTTTTTTTGGGGGGCAGGGCAATGAGGGCTAAGTGACTTGCCCAGGGTCACACAGCTAAGTAAAGTGTCAAGTGTCTGAGGCCAGATTTGAACTCAGGACTCCAGAATCCAGGGCCAGTGCTTTATCCACTATGCCACCTAGCTGCCCCATAACTTTTAAAATACTGCTCTTAATTTTAAATAATTTCTATGATCTTTTATATCAAGTATATCTATTTCCCCTTTAATTTCATAATGCTGATTGTGGGGGAGACAAAAAGAGGCAAAAGACAGTCTCTAGCTGACAGAGAGACAGTGACAGAGATAGAAAGAACGACAGAAAGGCAAAGAGAAAGACAGACAAAGAAACAAAGACAGGCAGAGCTAAACAGAGAAAGAGACAGACAGGAGAGAGAGAGAGAGAGAGAGAGAGAGAGAGAGAGAGAGAGAGAGAGAGAGAGAGAGAGAGAGAGAGAGAGTTTGTATTTTGTCTCTTATCCATTCCATGCACTCTTTAATTATATTGAGGAGTTCAATCTAGTCGCAGTTAAGCTTAAATTGTTTGGTTTTTGATTTTTGTTTTTCTATGTTTAATCATTTTATATTGATTCCCCTTTCTGGTTGTTTACTCATATTAATTTGATCTCTCTTTTCACAGTCTGCCAGCCTTCCTCCCATTACTGTGCCCAGTCCTAAGTTACTTGACTCCACTTTCATTATTATAACCTTGCTTTTCATTTTCCATTTCTTTCTATTTTTATCTCGAATAAGAGTAAAGTTCCCAACCCTTTTTTTGCTCCTTTCCCCAAACTGCGCTTTTTTGAGAAGTGTTAATTCATTTGATTTCATTCTTAAGCATCTCACCTACTAGAGTATTCTGAAATAGAATCTACCTTTAATTTCCTTTTTTTTGATAAGTTATTTCTTTATTCCCTTTATTTCTTGCCTAGAAATTTGGGCTTCCAAAACTTTTGCTTTTTCCCATTTCCTGATTTCTAGTTCACCTGCTAGTAGAATTGGAGATTTTCTTCCATTTTGTCTTTTTTTTTCTTTCTTCATCTCTTTCTTTTATTGAAGTTTATTGTTTGTATGGATAATTAAGTTCACATTCATTGGATATGCTTTTTTGTGTGCAATCATCTTTGCTTTTTGAAACATCATATTACAGTTCCTTTGATTTCTCATATACAAGTAACAGTCAGCCATATGACTTGATTTTACTTTATATTTTAAGGAATTACTTTTTGATTACCTATAACACTTATTTGATGTTGAAATTCTAAAGTTTTACCACTAAATTTTGTGATGAACTAACTTTGGGGATTCTTTCTGCCAACAGTCTGTCTATTCTAACATCTAAATTTTTCCTTCTGATTTTACTTCTGTGCAGATTTTTGAGAATTGTTTTTCTGCAGCATAAGATTAAGCATTTTAAAAATTAATTATGATTTTCTAAGAGATTTTTACAGAGCACTGGCCCTGGAGTAAAGGAGGACCTAAGTTCAAATCTAGCTGTGTGACCCTGGGCAAGTCACTTAACCATGATTACCTCAAAAAAAGAAGGATTTTTTAAAAAAACAAACAACTTCAATTATCTCAGGTCATGCTATCCTTGAGGATGTTCATTTCAACTGGAAAATAATTCAAGTGTGCTTCCAAACCTGTTCTCTTCAAAATCTATTCTCTCAAATTTTCTCCCCTTTTTATTGTTGAGAGAAGACATATTCTTATTTTATAACATCCACTGTTTTAAAAAGCTTATCTGGTATGTATTTTAAATTGTCTACTATTTTGTTCTTCTTACTGATTTCTTTTTTGAGATTACTAATTTCTACTCTCAACTCTGCCTTAATTTTCATACTTATTTCTTCTTTTAATTATTTTAAAATAGATCATCTATCTTCCAAGGTTTCTTGCTATTGCCCTAGTATTTCTTTCTTTCTTTCTTTCTTTCTTTCTTTCTTTCTTTCTTTCTTTCTTTCTTTCTTTCTTTCTTTCTTTCTTTCTTTCTTTCTTTCTTTCTTTCTTTCTTTCTTTCTTTCTTTCTTTCTTTCTTTCTTTTTTTTAGTGAGGCAACTGGGGTTAAGTGACTTGCCCAGAGTCACACAGCTAGTAAGTGTTAAGTGTCTGAGACAGGATTTGAACTCAGGTACTCCTGACTCCAGGGCCGGTGCTCTATCCACTGCCCTAGTATTTCTGATGGTTGCGTAGAATTTGTTGGCTTTTTTTTTAGTAGAAGTTTTCAGGTGTCCTATTATTTAGTAAATAATATTATTTTGTGTCTCTGTGTTTTCTCATTTTTCCTTCTTATTAGACTTGCTGCTGGCATCCACGTTTGCATTTTGTTGTTGTTCCATCTAGCATTGTATCATCATTCCTCATTGTTTGGCTCCTCCCTATCCACTGCCACTTATTATTTATTTATTTATTTTTAATGTTCCTACAGCTAGAACTGGTTGACTTTAATGATATCATTGACTTTGACAATCTCATTGTATTGTGCATATGATTGGTTCAGGCTAGATCCCTGACACATGAAAGAAAACCTCATAGGAAGATGCCTAGAGCTTAGTTATTCTCTTTTCTTTCTCTCAAGGAAGTTCTTTCAATTCTAGTTATGTTTGTATTTCTGCCACTCTCTTCTAACTTGAGTTGTCCTATCAGAGGTCTTGACAAGTTTTAGGCTCTGTGTCTTTTAAGATTTGGGAAAGGGTGGGGAATCACTGGATCACTTTTTTGGGGGGCATGGGGTGCTGCAGTGAGGGTTAAGTGACTTGTCCAGGGTCACACAGCTAGTAAGTGTCAAGTGTCTGAGGCTGGATTTGAACTCAGGTCCTCCTGAATCCATGGCCGGTGCTTTATCCACCTTGCTACCTAGCTGCCCCCTCACTGGGTCACTTTCAAGGAGGTATGCCAATATGTTTAAATTCAGATATGTAGGGGCAATCTCATGGTGTTAATATTTGTAAAAGGGTTAGCACAGTGTCCAGAACAGAGTAGGCACTTAATAAATGCTTGTTCCCTTCACCTACTCCCTCAAGGCCCTGTATTTTTCTTGTAACCATTTACTATTATTTCAGAAGGCTTTATACTATTTGGAGGCTTTCCCCCTTTTTTCTTCATGCTGTACTTTTTTTTTTTTTGTGAGGCAATTGGGGTTAAGTGACTTGCCCAGGGTCACACAGCTAGTAAGTGTTAAATGTCTGAGGCCGGATCTGAACTCAGGTACTCCTGACTCCAGGGCCGGTGCTCCATCCACTGCGCCACCTAGCTGCCCCCCATGCTGTACTTTTAATAACTTAATTTGGCGCATTTTGGGGGTTTGTTTTGAAATGTGGAAGTGGCAGTTTTAATGAGAAGCAATCTCTTACTATTTTTCTAGATATTTTCTTCATATAGTATGTTATTGGGAATTTCTGAATTGCCAAGCAACCAAATATCCATTTGTTGAGTATAACAGCTGTGTGGCTAATGTATTTTAACACGTGGTAAGTAAGTAGCATTGGCTTGAGTATCCCAATGACTTTTGTGGGAATATGATACATTTGCTCACATGAATTCAATTTTCCATTGTTTAAGGCTCAAATGGCCTTTTAAATTGGAGAGATTCCTTTGCTCTCATGTCATTTCTCTTTCCTTGAATTAAAGAAAAATAAGACACCAATTTAAAAATGTAAAGTTTCAGGGCTGAATTTTATCCTCTCTTTAAATTGCCTATAATCATTGAGTGTTTTCAAGGATTTAGTTGTGAAAGGTCCTATTTCAATAATCTCCCTTTAATATATGTGTTCACAAATAGTGCTTCAGTGGCATATTGATATGTCTTTAAATGTACCCATAGAGAAGTACACAAAGATTTTCATGCTGAGAGCCCCTGGATTCTCCCTAGATGGCATAAAATGTTACCACACCCAATATATGCTCCACATAAAATCCATTTAACCCTTTACTATCAGGGAAATCATGTTCAGTATGTTCATTATGGAGCATAGGAACTATACTTGTGATATCTTTTTTGTTTGTTTTTTTCAGGTCAATGAGAGTTAAGTGACTTGCCCAGGATCACCCAGCCAGTAAGTGTCAAGTATCTGAGGTCAGATTTGAACTCAGGTCCTCCTGAATCCAGGGCTGGTGCTTTATCCACTGTGCCACCTAGCTGCCCCATGATATCTTTTTTAAAGGGAACTCCAGGCTGAGAGCATACCCTCTGCCAATACAAATCAGCACCTTCTGCACAACTTAGAATCTTGGTTGAAAAATTAAATGCCCTACCTAGATTGATAGAGGGAAAAAGTATCAGAGGCAGGTCTTGAAAATGTTTTTTTTTTTCTTTCCTGGCTTTGAGGTTGCCTCTCTTTCTACTATGCCACATTTTCTCTCACGATCATGATAACCAAGAGAAAATCACATTGTCTTGGAAAAGAGTCCTACTAGCACCATCCTGTGGTAGGAGCAATATGCTAATTTCTACTGCCCCTCCCCCCTCCCCCCAGCTTTTCTTCAAACGGTTTTGAGACTTGGTTGATTTAGGGGACTAAGTAGACTGTTGTCACCTTCCTGAGTACAAAAACAATCCCAAAGACTGACTACATGGAGTTTTTCTCTCAGAGGTTTGCCTGGTAGATCCTGGTGGATACCAGAGTCAGCAAAATCGACTTGAAATGTCCTCAATGCCTATCCTTGTTGAATATTTTTCTTTTGCTGTGGCTAAATAAATATAGTACTGAGATCGCTTAATGCATATCAATTGAAATGGATTCTTACCATAAGAGTAAATAAGCTCCACCTTTTCAGCAGAAGGGTAGAAACTGTGTGAAAGACCCTTAATCAACAAAATTGAATTTTAACTGTCCCCTCCCTGTCTGTACTGGAACATATACATTATCAGAAGCACACTCATATTTAATTTCATTTATTTCAGGTCGTTGCCATTCCAGAGACTAGCATACTGGTAGGTAGGGCTGAGTAAGTATTAAATTATAATGTCGATAATAATTCTCCTTGTTCTCCTTGGCAGTTACTGCCAGGGTCGGCTTTTCAGGTTAGATTGCCTCCAACATTTTTCAATTAACATTTAATACTCCCCCACAATATACCTGACTTCTTACTGGCACAGGACCCAGCATATAGTTGAACACATTGTTTTTGAAGAAAAAGTCTTTTCCTTTCTTTTAACTCTTTACTCAGGAAGTGCCCCCCCCCCCCACTTGGAACAGATTCAAGTCCTTAGTGACAATGGAATCTGGCAAAGTGTGCTTCTTTAATTTAGAATGGTTCCTACAACCCGTCTAGTTTAGGAAGTTGGCAGATCTTGCTAGCATATAGTTGAATGCATCATTTTGAAGAAAAAGTCTTTCCCTTTCTTTTAACTCTTTGCTCAGGAACACCTTCCTCCCACTCCCTTCTTGGAATAGGTTCAAGTCCTTAATGACAATGGAATTTGGCAAAGTGTACTCTTTTCATTTAGAATAGTTCCTACACTCTTCAAGCTTAGGAAGCTAATAGGTCTTGCTTGTTTTGAAAAATTGTGGAAAAGGTGACAAAGGAAAGTGTGAGGAATGGAGATCCTACTTAGCCAATTCTTTGGGTAATTATTTTTTATGAAGCCTAGACACAGAATTTTATCATAGGTTAGTTTCCTGTTTCCAAAACATTTGGCTCACATTAAGTGATTTTTGCAGGGATGATACAGTAAAGCTTCCTGGCCATTTAAAGACTTACTATTTAGTTTCTTGGGGGTGTTATTGTTAGGGACCTTTCTTCCAGTGTACATTAACCATTCAAATGAACAGAAAAGTATTTGTCCGCCTAGAGACAGCATTCCAGATGGAAGTTTTATCTAAAAGATTACATAAAACCTTTTAATATGGGAAAAGTCAGTTAACCATTGATCAGATCACAAGATTTAGAGCTGGATGAGACCTTAGGAAACATCTTTTGGTTTAGAGATATTTAGAGTGAGATTAAATAACTTGCCAACGGTTATGAAGTGGAATCAAAATGTGTTGATTCCAAATGTGTCTCCACTATCAAGATTCCTAGAAAATGTTCTTTCCCTTCTCTCTAACCTTGACTTTTCTAATTCTCCTGTCAGGACAAGTTTTCATTCCTTTTTTATTTATCATTCATTCACTTCACTCATTCATTCATTACTTCATTCATTAATTCAGTGAACACACATTTGTTAAGCACCTACAATGTTCTAGACACTCTGCTAGATGCTGCATAATACCTGACCTTTGTAATGTACTTTAATGTTAATGAAGTATTTTATATAAATTGGTTCATGCAAGTTTCATATCCTTGTAAAGTATTATTATTGTGTCACAGGTATTATTAATCTCATTTTACAAATGAGGAAACTGAGCCTTATGAAGGTTAAGTGACTTGCCCATGGAAATAATGCTAGGAAAAATTAGAGATGGGACTTGAACCCAGATTTATTTGATGGTAGATCTCTCACACTATCCATCATACCACACTGCCTCAGCAAAGTCCCTTACCTTTCATACCTACCAGGCCTAAACATTATCGAATTGGTACAAAATTGGTGTATAAATTCTATAAATGCATTTTTTCCTCTATCAGTGGCTGCTCTGATCATACAAGCTTTTCATTTTTTTGGTCTACCAAACAAGTCATTTAATCTTTTTAAAACCCCACTTAAGGAACTGGCTAAACCAAAGTTGTTTTTCTGACAAAATGCTAAAAGTATAAGAAGGTCCATCAATAGAAGGAGAACAACATATGTATCTACCTAAGGAAACTGACATGCCATAGCTACTTCAGTGGAAGGAACACTGAGTCTTTCCCCCCTCCACCCCCCATGTTGAGGCAATTGGGGTTAAGTGACTTGCCCAGGGTCACACAGCTAGTAAGTGTCAAGTGTCTGAGGCTGAATTTGAACTCAGGTCCTCCTGACTCCAGGGCAGGTGCTCTATTCGCTGCTCCACTTAGCTGCCCCAAGGAACATTGAGTCTTAAGTCAGAAGATCTGACTCTGATGCTTCCCATTTCTGTGACATTGACAAAGCATCTTCTCAATCATAAAATGGGGGTAATAATAGCACCTAGCTCACAGGGTTGTTGTGAGGTTCAAATGAGATATTATTTGTAAAACACTTAGCACTGTGCCTGGAACATAGTAGGTGGCTATTAAAGGGTTATTCCATTCCTTTTCCCTTCCCTCCTATTCAATACCTCTGAACCTCAGTTTTCTAATCAGCAAATAGAGCTGAACAAAAAAGTCTAAGGTCCCTTCTGACCTAGACTTACAATCTCTTCATATTGTCAGAATCAATGGTAAGATGACTTTGACACAGTGGAATGGAATAGTACGAAGAGAAAAAAAGTCAAAGAGGAGTTAGGATAAATCATGAAGACAAAAAAAAAATGCTGTGGGCAGTCTGTGGGTCTTCATAGTATGATGAAATAATGGGATTTAGCAGATACTCAAAGACCCACCTGGAGATTAATCAAGACTGAATGAATCAAGTGAGAGTGATTGACTGCTGATTAAGCCTACTTCAAGTTAATTGGATTGTAATCACGCCTGGCTATCCCTTAAGAAGGTATTGTTCTCAGAAACTAGACTGTGAACTCAACTTGAGAACACCTTCAAAGCCAATGGATTTGGATGATGCCAACCAATCACCTTGAAGCAGTGTGTAAGGACTGCCTCTGTTCCAGATCTATAAAAAAGCTTCCACAAACAGCTTGCTAACAAGTTCCTGATAAAAACAGGCTCGTGGGAGAGTTCCTGATTAAAGCAGGCTTGTGGAGGAGGACTTCAGGAAGAACCCAACCAAGCTGGAATGCTAGGTTAGGTAGGACTTCTTTTTCATAACCTTCTGAACTCTTTGTAAATATCTGTATGCTCTAATAAATGTTTAATGCCCAAAGACTGGTACTGAAGTCTTTTAATTTTTGGCGACCACAATTAAGATTTTAAACATCACAATAGGAATATGGCTATTTCACCCTATCATTTGGAAAATGTATCTCCATACACACA
Organism: Dromiciops gliroides; assembly: GCF_019393635.1. Lineage (NCBI taxonomy): Eukaryota > Metazoa > Chordata > Mammalia > Microbiotheria > Microbiotheriidae > Dromiciops > Dromiciops gliroides. The sequence goes on along the minus strand of NC_057864.1, from coordinate 394,975,585 downwards.
AAAATTGTAACAATGCTTATAGCTGTTTTAGAGGAGCAGCTGACCTTTAGTAAATTATATCACCCCTCTAAGCCTTACTTTTAAAAAATGGAACAATGGCGCTTGACTGGATGACCTTTAAGGCCTCTTCCAACTTAGATTCTAATAATTTTATTTTATTTTAAGGACTATTATGGGCATTCATGGCCTGTTTATGATGATGCATTTGAAAGTGTCTGGATGTTATTTAGAAAGGAGAATTACATGAATAACTGTTCTTTTCATTATTTTTTGAGTTCCCCTCTCAATTATCTTCTGACTAGGCTTATTCCTACAATATAGATCAGTTTTTAAAAAATTTATTTATTTATTTATTTTGGGGATCAGTTTTTCACTGAAGAGCTTCACAGACTTGTGGAACCTTAAGGTTGGAAGGGACCTCAGATGTTGTCTCCTTCAGTGGTCACCAAAATTTAAATAATACTCCCCATTAGTAAAAAAATGAATCTCTGATACATACGTATAGTCTTATTTATTTGTAGCAAACCCTGAACACTTAGGTCAACTCTTTTCCCCAGTTTCCTCATTTTCTCTTGTACTGGGTGTTAAGGTGCCAAAGGAAAGATGGCTATTTCTTTCCTCAGTGTTGTAGGGGTAACCCTGAGGGTCTGGAGGTTTTATCAGTGTTGCTTATGAGCTTATGAACTGGTAGTAATGTTGCTTATAAACAGGTGTGCTTCCTATTAATATCGGTCAGCTATCAGTCAGCTAGATCTCAATTATCTTTTAGGAAAGCATATCTACTAATGTGGCATAGTAAGCACAATTAATACAAAATGTTTTCCCCAGCAAAAGAGATTCTGGGGCATATTTTCTTTTTCTTTTTTTTTTTAGTGAGGCAATTGGGGTTAAGTGACTTGCCCAGGGTCACACAGCTAGTAAGTGTTAAGTGTCTGAAGCCAGATTTGAACTCAGGTTCTCCTGACTCCAGGGCTGGTGCTCTATCCACTGTGCCACCTAGCTGCCCCCTGGGGCATATTTTCTAACAAATATACATAGATACATGTGGAGAATGTGCATTAATAGACAACTTAATGGAAATCCTTTCTTGAGTCTTTAGGTAACATTCTTCCCTGTTATGAGGGATAATAATCCTTGAAGTCACTTCTTTCTTCCCTTTGTGGCTATCTTTCTACATTTGAGTCTGGATTTATTTGTGTTTGTGCTAAGTCTATCACTTTATCCACCATGTAACATGGCCTCCAATTTGCTGTTTCTTACTGGTCCAATCTTTCTAATAACAGAGTTTATTTATTTATTTCTTTTTTTCAGGGCAATGAGGGTTAAGTGACTTGCCCAGGTCCACACAGCTAATGTTAAGTGTCTGAGGCTGGATTTGAACTCAGGTCCTCCTGAATCCAAGGCCAGTGCTTTATCCATTGTGCTACCTAGCTGCCCCAGTTTATTTATTTATTGAAGGGAGAGATGAAGTTTAAATCTCCCTCTGGTCTTATTCTTCCCCTTCACTGTTGCTCTTTGTTACAGGCAAAAGGATCTGTCACCTTAAGGTACTCCTGCGTATCTAGTTCTCTACTACTTCATTAAATTACTGATCAACCAAATCAGTTGCTCATATTCCTGTTTTAGTTAAGGTTCATTAGGGACATAGCTTATTTACTTAGTCAGATTTTTCCTTCTTTACTCATTAAAAGGGTGCACATTATCTTGTTTACACATTTATAACTTCATAAGATGTGATCACCCTTACATTTAACATCATGTATAACATTAATTGGCTTAATGGGGAACCTCACCTTTATACTGTGTTGAACACACACACACTATATATATGTATATATACACACACACACATATGTATATATACATACACACATATACTTATATATGTATACACATATATGTATATACACACATACACATACTTATATATGCATATATGTGTATGTATATACACATATATACATACATACGTATATACATATATACACACATATCTATATATCTATACACACATATATGCATACATACACACACTTATATATGTATATATATACATACACACATATATCTATATATACACACATACACTTATATATGTATATACATATATACACATATATACATACACACATATATGTGTATATACATACATACGCATATATATGTATATACATACACACACACACACACACACACTATCCCCAGCATATCAAGTGCAGTGCTTTGTTACATCCCAAATCTCTAGTGCCCTGGGGAAGTTTAACATCATCCTTTTCCAGTGCTTTGCTAAGTGTCTTACTAAAAATATTTTAGGAAAAGTCTGTGTGGCTGTGGTGGGAGCAATACCTTAACTCCATCTCTCCCCTCCATGCAAGTTAGGAAAATTTTTCCTTAAAAGGTATTGAAATCTTCCTTGAAACTTGATTGGCTCAGGGGGACTAATGGCTCAGGTAGTTCATAGCACTTCCTGGTCACCTGAGTACAAAATAGCCATAGGGAGATCCAAGTACTCTTTGATGTTTGGCTGTCAGAACACAATGGGCAACTTATAGTGAGGTTAGCTTTACTTAGCTGAATTAAGTAGGGAGTGCCTTCAATGCATGTTCTTATTGAACATTCTTTTTTTGCTATGGCTAAATAAATCTTCTATACAATGACCCATGAGTATCTTATTATCTTCCAATATTGGACATAAACTACTGGGGACTAGCCCACTCCAGGATGGTAGCACAGTTCAGCTTTCTTACATATCTTCAAATACATGATACAACTTAATAAAGAGATAAATTTTTCTTAGGTTACCATTTGCCCTGGTGCCTACAAAAAGCTTTTCCAACCCCAAGTTTAAAAAAAGGAATAGTGGCTCACAAGCATTCATTTCAAGTGAAGAAGACTTTGTATACTCTATTTCAACAACTAGTTCAAATAGAGAGAGAACTGAACCCAGAAGTAATACCTTTTCATCCATACAGACTCACAGGGTACAGATATACCTTACAGAGTGTAGTAACATTGCTAGCCAGCCTGAGTCCTCTGCGAGTTTAGATTTCTTAAGGCAGGACTATGATTTTGATGAGGGTTATGATAAGCGCATAACATCAACTAGGACTGATATAGGGATAGACAGTTTTGAAAGTTGAAGAAGGGAAAAGGCCAATGGCCAGATAATTTACAATATCTTAGGTAAAATGGCAAGACCTATTGCCAAATGATAATGCTGTTTATCCATGTGCTGTGCATCTCATATGTAATTACATATTCATTAATGCACTTATTAATGTGCTCTTGTTTTTATTATTTTTCTGTCATGCCTATATTTGCTTTTTTATTAGCACTTTGCATGGATCAAAATAGTTTTTAACTATGCTTACTTGTGCTGCTATGTGCATACAATCTGACTATTTTGTTTAACCTAACAATATTTTTGTTGCTTTGATTATTATGCATTATTATGCATGTGGATAAGTATGTATTATTGAAACACATGCATGTAATATTTCCTCCTCATAATTTAGACCTGTAACTGCCCAAACAGCCTGAGTGATTCTTTGTATTGTATAGATCTAGTGACTGTATTGTTGATGTATATTTGCTATGAATCACACCCCAAGGTGATTACCTGGGACATTGGGTTAATCATCCTTGTTCTATTAAATACCAATGTAATTTGGCATTTTATTGTATAATGTCAGGTGTCAAGAGTACTACAGACAATTTTTCAAGAAGCTGTAAAATTCTAAGCCCCAGGAAGAATGATATAGAGGTTTCAGAACTTACTGGCATCCTAGGACTTACACACAGAGACAAGAATTCCCTCTAAGCTTAGAGAGCAACCTGGAACCATTACAGTCTTTGAACAGAAGATGGGTTTGGATCATTTCTTGAATCCTTAAAGGGATATACAGAGTGTGAAAGGCATACTTCTGAGTACTAAGTAGTATCAGCTGTAGCAGTCCCTGTCTTTGAATGCGTGACCTAGGATGGAAAGAATCAGAAGTTCAGGGGCAACAACTGAAAGGAGAAATGGAAAAGGAGAATCGAAAAGGAGACTTGATTGAAGTAGAGAAGGAAGATATCAAAGTGATCTGTAAGAATATAGGAAAAGAAGGTGTAGACTGAGGCTATTGTTTCTACTCACCTCTTCAAGGACCAAGGGAAATTCCTTTCACATAAAAATCAATTATTTCCTCAATTCCCCCTCCCTGTGCCTGTCTAGTACAAACACTTCAACATATTTAGCTTGCTTTTTCTACCTAAATGTTTCCTATATCTTGATTTTGATTGTATCAAATATAGAGTCTGGGATTAGCTAGGAATACACAAAATTTTAAGTTAGGCCAGAGAGCCAAACATTTATCCTAATCTTAGTAATTTTTCATAATTGGACCTCTAAACTATTGTGGTTATATTAATAATTTTATATTTGATATAAACTCCATAAAGAAAGAAAGGTTTTACAGGGAGCTGAAGGATATTATACTGCCCCTAGGGAACTAGCTCTTATATCAATAGCTAATTACATATCCAACAACCAATCTGAAAAAAAAGAAATGGGGCAGGGTGGAAATACAAAAAGCATGGGTGAGATTGAGCTCCACTTCCCTATACAAGGAATGAGGGAGCAGAAAGGAAAAAGTGCCTTTAGCAGAACCACCCATAATTGTTACTTATAAATTATACATATGTATGATCACACTATATTCAAGGATGAAATAGTAGAAAAACCATACACAGAAGAAAAATGGAAAATATTTTCAAAAATCATTTTAACACACTGTTTTCTTCAATAAAGACAGTAGAACCGCCACTCTTGAATCCTAATATCTCAGTTCTAGAGATATGGAGGAGGTAGAAATGGCATCGAAGAGAACAAAAATGGGAAAAAAGCAGCTGGATTAGACCTAAAATCTGTAGAAAAGGTCTATTCTAGGGGTATGAAAATTTTGGTGTATTGAGGGATGTGTATCTGAAAGAGGGGAAGATGCCAAAGGAATGAAAAAAAAATCTCAGAACTTATTAATACTGAAAAAGGGAATGTCAGTAGTTATCTGTAGTTTGTAGTTACCAACCTATATGCCTACTTTCTATCACACAGAATATTGAATTATCTATATGAAAATTAAAGGCATCCCTGATGAGAGTACCGTAGAGAACAGACTTTTCTTTTTAAATATATTTTTTCTTTTTCTTTTTTTCTTTCTTTTTTTTTTTTGTGGGGCAATGAGGGTTAAGTGACTTGCCCAGGGTCACACAGCAAGTAAGTGTGAAGTGTCTGAGGCTGAATTTGAACTCAGGTCCTTCTGAATCCAGGGCCGGTGCTTTATCCACTGTGCCATCTAGCTGCCTCCAACAAACAGACTTTTGCAAGTGATAGTCAACAGTGGACCATCTTTAGCATTTTACAGTTAACTGAGAGAAGTCTACTCTTGGTCTCAGAGATCCAAGACAGCTTGGACTCTGTCTTGAGTTGTCCTTACAAAAGGGCAATTAAATAAAATAAGGCAAAACATGTGGGTAACTGCTCTTTTACATTGAAATGGAGACATTCTAAAATAGCATTACTCGTGTCAAAATAGGGAAAATTCAGTGCCCTGCTCTGTATGCCACAACAGAAACAAAGAGATACAAAAAATTCAGCTCAGAAGAACACAGTGGCCTTCTTTACCCAGCAAGACATAGAAGAACTTGCAAACGCTAAAAACAAAATTCTTCAAAACAACCACAGGAAGATGCATAATAGCTTAAAAAATGTTCTAGTTATATAAGCTCCAAGACAGTGGGAAAAAAAATCTAAGATTTTCTGTTTTAGTAAAGGTATGCTGTAGGGAAGAGAAAAGGAAGTTGCTATTCATTAGTTAAATTAAAGGGTGTAGGTACATGGATTGTGAGAAAGAAAAGGGGTGGGGTTTTAGTGCTATCTTTGAGGACACATTTTATATTTGTTAAGAAGTTACTATGAATGCATGGATGACAACTTCAATTTTCCCCAGAAGTCTACAAATGATTGAGGATGGAAGTGCCCAGGGAAAGTCTAGAAAATTGTTCTGATTTAAAATAGCTGCACATCACATTCAATAGAAGAAGAAGAAGAAAAATCTTCTGAAATGTTCTGTTCTCATCTCTAAGTGTTTCCTCTTTAATCACTGGTTAGGTGTGGTAATGAAGTAGTAATCACAAGTACCAAATGGAGGACCAAGGACTGGGTACCTTGAGGGATGGAATAGAGGTGCAGAGGAGAAAGGAAGAAAAAGAAGTACTTGCCATCAAGTACCGGCCTGCTGACTCTCAGACATAGTCATAAATTCTTCAGCACCAAAGAATCTACTTCTCTTTCATCTTTCTTATCTGAATATAACTGGGGATAATAGTAGTGGCATTTAAACAGTGCTTTACTTATATCCTCTCATTTGAGGCTCACAACCATCTCGTGAGGTAGGACATAATGGCGATATCCCCATTTTTACAAATGAAGAAACTAATTCAGATAGGTTGTGGTTTTGCCCAGGGTTTTATACCTTTTGAAAGTGACTGAAGCAGGATTCAAATCCAGGCCTTCTAAACTTAATCTAAATCTAAAGTATATTTTCTACTCTACCATGAAACATCTCAAGGGTTATGAGATTGATTTTGGTGAGGGGGATATCTCAGCATTTCAGGATTCATTTAATGACTTTAGAGTTTTAGCCAGTATTGTCCTGGGCTCACTTGTGTAACAGCAAGATATTCCATCCCCTTAAGCCACTGTTTACACATATGAAAATAGGAGTATTAACAGTTAGTTGGCATAGTGGATAGAGTGCTTGGAATCAGGAGAATTCCAAATCTGTTTCAAACACTTACTAGCTGTGGGACATTGGACAAGTCACTTCTCTCTCAGCCTCAGTTTCCTCATCTGCAAAATAAGGATCTTAATAGTACCTAAGTTGCAGGGCTGTTGCGGAGATCAAAAGAAATTATGTAGATAAAGCACTTTGATAAACCTTAAGGTGTTATATAAATGTTAGCTATTTTCTTTATTCTCATTTTACATGGCAAGGGCCAATGTGATAAAGAAAATATTCTGATCTCTTAGAAATAAGGATGCAAAGAGAAAAATATAATTTTACTAGTGATAGCAATAACAAAAAACAATGTGCAACTTGGAGTTTTATCATAAGTGGATATATCTATAAATATATGCCCTTAAAATTGAATACATTATCTCTGACAGAAGGAAAAAGAAATAAAGCATCAGTATGATGAGAAATTGGACTTAGTGATTACCCCCAATGTACCTTCCACCTCTAAAATTCTATAATTTAAATTAATATAGCTATAGGAGTGTGATGGAGTTTATGAAGATATGCTTCCAAGGTTTTAGGAGGTCCATGTATTGGGCATCAATCAGCACATAGGTGTTCCTCCTTTACCTCCCTCACTTGATTACCTTCCAGAGGAGACAATTGGAAAAGAAGTAGGAGAAAGAAGTTTCTTTTCTTCAATTCCCATTAGAATATTTTTATTGTGTCCTCTCATATCCAAAGAGCAGCTGATCAAGTAAAAATTGAGCTAAGAACAGAAGATGCCACCATGCACACATTGTCATGAATATGATAACCAAGACTTCTCCAGTCATTCAAGGACTGGAATATCCTTTTCCAAAGTATGTAATTGTCATCCAAAAAATGTGATATTTATTTTAAGCTCCACATCTGAATTGAATCTACATGGCCATTTTGATTCAATTGTCTATGAAACCTAATTAAATCATCTTAAGAAAATCTATCATGTCCTCATACATTTAATTTCTTATAGTCAGTCCTGTTAAGTGAGCAAAGATAAGTTGTTACTTCATGACTATTGCAAAGATAATTAACATCTATTTTACTCATGCTGTGCCATACGTGGTTATTATTTCTCAAAGGTCAATATCAGTTGTTTGTAAATCAACTTTAAAATATGCTCAAATGTTATCTAAGACTCAAATGTCAAATTTCAAATTTAGACTCTTCCATGTCTATCTGGGATTACCTCTGGTTTTCAAAATAGGCTAATAACATTGAAAGATAGAATGCTAATCTAAATAGTGACCAATTTTTTATGTGGTAGACTAATGGGAAGTGGGCCTTTCTTGTCTTGCCATATGTTGCACAGCCTGACTAATGTATTGACTTGTTTTGCTCATCTGAACTTTCTTGTTCCAAAGAAGAGTTCTTTTTGAGAGGGGAGTGGATAATACTGAGAAGTAACAGTTTTAAAGGGGAAAAAGCACCAATAAAATATTTTTTATTTAAGGAAATGTGTAGCAAATGCTATTATAAATACCAAGCAAACCTTCCATTATTTTTACATAAAGCATTGATGGTCCTCATCTCAATACTATCCCTAAGTAAGGACCAGGTTCTTTCACAGAGTTGGTGCCATCTAATTTGAGACAAAATTATTCCTTACAAAGTTATTCTTTATATGCAAACCAGAGAAGAGATTACATAGCATTATAAATACCCTGAGACATGCTAAGAATAATTACAAAGTCATTTATAGAAATATGTAGTTATGATATATTTACATGTGTTTACATGTGAAAGTTTTCCCTCATAATTAAAAAAACCCACACTCAGGTCTTGAACACTAAATGAAAATACAAAATTCAACAGTGTTGGGAATGAAATCTTAAGTCTTTGTAATTCTTGTGTAACGATTGGAATGATGCCACCTGCTGGAGACTTACTGTAGAAGAGCTCCACCCATGAGGTGAAGATCTTTGAAGGCCAGACCATGAGTCTTTTCTTTGGTGTCAGGAAGTGATGTTTGCGAGTGTGAGGAAGAAGAGGGGGGCCTGGTGCTCTGACTGTTTCTTTCCTGGGGACTCTGGTGGAGAGGGGAGCTAGTAATGTGCTCTCCCTTTAATAGATAGATGGATGTAGGCCTTTCTCTTTCTCTTTACCAAATTCTTATTCTCCTTAATAAATGCTTAAAAGTCTAACTCTTGCTAAAGCTTATAATTTATTGGCGACCACTCATTAGATATTTTAGAAAGTTTAGCTAGAATTTTAGCCTTTAACACTTGAAGAACTCTTTAAAATGTTCTACTTTGGTAAAAATCTATCATACGTGGATACATATATATGTATACATATAAAAACACAGACATGTATGTATATATGTGTTTATATACACACACACATATATACATATACAATGATAACAACTGGTTGATTCTATAAAAATAAAGTTAAATAATTATCTGAGAAATTAAGGCAATGTAAAATAACATTTTTTTACTTCAACTATCTGGACTAGATAATTATTTGATTCTTTAATTCTTGACTGTTTATGTTGTTCAAGTTAAATAAATAGCTTTTCCACTCTTTATTGATTATAGAATCACCTCAGAAGTCATGTGTAGTCAATGACAAATATTTATTAAGTACCTACAATATGCAAGCTACTGTATTATATCCAGGGAATGCAAAATTGAAAATATGACCCAAGTCTCACCCTTGATGAGTTTGCAGTCTAATGGTGTGTGTGTGTGTGTGTGTGTGTTGTAGAGATGTAAGGGGAGATGTGTGAAGACATATAATTGAATAATTGAGATAATACAGTTGCTTTGCTTGTCTCTAAATGAAGTGTAGACATAGTCTTTGCCTCTTACTGCTTTTATTCCCTTAATAAATGACTGTTTGGATTAGTTAATGATGAACATTGTCATAACTAGAAGAAGTATATGGTACTCTATTCTAATCTTCAATTTTCAGAATATAACAGAATTTTTGGCTCCTCATAAACAAATTTAGTAAGAGTCTGCTCTCTTATTTTCATAACATATCTCTAACCAGTCTCTTTGCAGACAAATCTTTTGGGAACAGAATAGATGACCTTTCCTGGGATACTCATACATGTGAATTATATTCTATTGGATTAATTGTTGTCATTAGCTAAAATGTGTTTGGAACTGCATCAATATTTAAATGATTGTGGTAATAGCCAATGTTTTGCTTTGGCTTGATTTGACAGCTAGATATTTTCCAGATGAAGCATCTCCTAGAAGAGACATTTTAATACATCATTTTGTCTGATCATTTTACTGTTAAGCTCAACTTTCATAGAACTTAAATTTTAAAGATAAATTCCTAAATTCTAAAGATTAGATTCTGCTGTCACGTCAGGGATGGAAATATTTATTTCTCTTTGAAATACTCTTCTTGCCTTGATTGGCTTGTATTCATATGGTCCTAGATCAGTTTTTTTCAACTGCTGTTCTATAGACCAGCACAAACCAGCAGCAGTATCATTAATTTTTTTTATTAATCTATAAAACTTTTACTACCATAAGACCTTTTTGAATCCCATAAACTTAAAAAATTGAGTCATCCTACACTTGTTTCCTTTTCCTTCCAAAGCAAAGCATCCTCCCAACTCTGGATCTCTTTTTCTCTGCTGCTTGTAGCCTCTATCTTCTGCCCTATAATAATCCTGAGGTCATGGAGGATGGCATGGGTCTATGGTAGGGAATTTTGTTGGTGTGAAGTATAGCTTGGATCAGGAAATTCTGATCTAGGTTCTATTTATGTGATATGTTTCTTCTTCAAACGTATGTTCTTTATTTTTGTGCAGGAGGTGGGGCATATTTTTATTAAGTATTTCAAGGACAAGGAATATAATTAGTTTTTGACTTATGATTTGTAATCACTCTAAGGACAGGAGTGCTGTCTCTTTTATTTTACTTTTTTATACAACCTTGTGTTTGCTTAGTTAAGATCTTTGATAAAAAAATATAAAGAAACTTTTGGAATAGAAGAGATTCCAGGGATAATCTAGCTCAATCTTTTCTCCCTATTTTATAGGGATGAAACTGAGGCCTGAGGATAGGAAATGATATGACCAAGGTCACACAGGGAATTTAGTGGCAAAGCTGGGATCATAGCCCAGGCCTCTTGACTCCAGGTATAGTGCTTTCCCACTAACATTAATTTTGAGCATAATCAGTATAACGTTAGGAATTTGAACAGATATGAAAAAGGGGTAGTACCATATTTCATCCTCATAGTCATTTGAACTATGTTTGTTACTTGTATTTTCTTTTTTCTCTGAAGAGTTCATTCAAATGTACTGACATGGACTAGTTAGCCACAAACCAAAAGAGGAACTACCGGGTCATTCAGAACTATTTACATAACTAAAAATACTTCCAATAAATGAATATTTCACCACAAGAATGAAAAACACATAACTTCTTGCAATTTAATGGAAGAGATGTTTGTTGTTGTTGTAGCTGTTATTTTGGTGCTAGCAAAACTCATACCACTCAGTATCCTAGAGCTGGCTAACAATCAGTAAAATATCTGAAGCCACATCAGTATACTCCTTTAATCCTGGAGTCAGTATTTTCATTATATCTACCTGTCAAAATGATTTCTTTATCTTTGCTGCATAACAGCATCACCAGTGTGCTACTATGTTTCTTTATTGATTTATATAGTGATGTTTCCTTGTCATTTACTTTATGATTAAAATGTATACATGTAATGTTTATTTCTTTTGATTTTATATTGCTCTCTTATTATTGTCAGGTATTGGTTTAATCATATAAAATGCAATATTTAATCAATTTACTTGTAAGCCGGTTCACCTAAGTATTAGTTGAATAAAGTAAAAATATTTTTTCTTATAATTAAACTTCATTGTTATTGAAGGTTTTTTTTGGGGGGGTGATTTTCTGAATAGTTGTGCATTTATTGTGTTTTTTGGGAAGGGATAGAGCTTAATATCACTTTCTCAACAACTACAGTGATACCCCTATTGCTGGGCAACATTCTGAGGTGATTCTGCTAAAACAAATTTACCCAACTGGCAGTTTCATCCTCACAAAGAGGAAAGGATTAATGTATCTCTTTCACAGAGAGTTCTTCTCTGTGCAATTTATCTTTAGAATTTAAAGACCATGAAGATTACAAAAAGGGAGATTTCATATTTGGTCTGAGAGAATTTCTCATATATTAAGTCAGCTGCTTTGAGATTTTCTCTGCTCAGCTTCTGTGATGCTTATATATGGGATAATTCCTTTCTACATTATTTCTACTAGTTGATTCTCAGTGATCATTCTACTATTTGGATAAAAATAGTTATTGTCCCTAGCAAATAAAAAGTGAACTGTGAGTGGTTTTAGATAGCTAAGAATAATTCAGTGCCATCATACTAATTGGTCATGTGCCCTTGTGCTAGTTACTTAATATCTCTGTGCCTCAGTTTCATAAACTGTAAAATGGACTTTAATGTTTTTTCCAACTCTAAAATCTTATAATTCTATTAGCTGCCTTTGATTTAATTACTAAGCATCTGTCCTTTCTATTTGCAACTTGTGTTTTTTATAAGTATAGATGCTAAAAGTTCCTTTATTCTTATTTTTATAAGAATTTTTACTTCATAGTATGCAAAATTATTAGTACTGTTTTAGCTTTTTAAAAGATGGATTCCCCCCTCAATTCTTTGCATCATTCCATCTGTTATTTGTATTACTTTCAATAGATGGTGCTCTTTTCTTGGAGACATTACTGCCATATTATTCCTCTTTAGAAGATCAGAGAAACTAATTTTGTGCTTAGCCAATCATTAATTAAAAAAATGTGATATGTAAGAAAGAGCTATTCTGGGTAATTGCGAACATTGTGGAGATGAAAGTGTTTTTAATCACTTTTAGGTAATTAGAGATCCTCATGGAAGCCAATTATCATCTGTTGAAAGGTTAAGGCAAATATTAGAACTAAATTTTAAATGTCATATTCAGTACCAATACATACATGTAATATGGTAGAAAACACAAAATCAGGAACTGGTATTCAAATGTTAATGTGAGAGAAATATTTAACATTAAAGCTTTGTAAACTGTAAAATATTTTCATCACAGAATCTATTCTTTCATCACTTGTCTCACCCATAGTACAGTCTAAGCATTGAATATATACATACACACTGCTAAGATATAGTCTACTCTTCCCCAGTAAATTTGGAGTTTCTCTGTTTGAACAGGAAGTTGATAAGACATTATCTCAAGATGAGGTCATCGAACAAATGCACTTCATTTTAAATGTGTAATTTGGAATTTTCTCCCTATAAACCCTTTCTAGCAGTTTAAGCAGCAGAAATTTGGCACTGATCTGTTCATTCTAAAAGGTTTCATCTCTTTCAGAAACTAAAAAAATAAAGAAAATAAAAATTCTTAATCATACCAATGAAACCTTTGTAACATTCCCTTATTCCACAAGACTTTCATGCAGATTTTCCAGCACCCCTGCAGCTACTAGCTGCCTATTTCTCCAGCATCAATGATGCTAACAACAGCACCTTAATATGCTTGTCCACAGCAGAGAAAAATGTTTGAGATAAAGCTCTCTAGCACAAACTTTAATACATGTCTTCTGTTGAAGGGCTGAGGGGCTGTGGTTCATGATGGAAGGTTGTCAGTGAAATGAAGTGTGGTAAGGGATGTCCGGGACAAGTGAAGTGATACTCCTTATAGGATCATGCCTGGGAAATCTAAACCAGTCCTACTCCCCAATTAAGGAAGAACAACTAGAATTCAATTACCATTATCTTCAAGTTACTCTTCTCTCAGCTCAGAGCAAGTAAAGATTCTCTTCTCCCTTTTCACCAGCAACTCTCTCTCTAGTTCCATTGGACTCTATATAGGAAGGCACTGTCCTGGTCTATGTTTTTTCAGTCCCTGCTTGCCCTATGCCAGTACACCTTTGACTTTCACAAAATTTTGGTTCTCACTTAGTTGGGAAGAGAAACGAAAAGTGAGCTTTCTCTTTTATCTTGCCCTGCTCCCCACTTCTACCTTGCTTTCTCCTACTTCCCTAGTGTATCTTCCTTCCTATACCCAAACCTCCTCCCCGTTGACTAATGGGATCAAGTGTCTCAAGTGTGCTTCTTTTGCCTTCGCGGCCAGTGAACCCGTCGCTTGGGCCACTAGGTGCTTCCTTACCTGATAATCACGTACATGACCAGGAAGTTTCCAAAAAGCCCCACTACACACACGATTGAATAAAGGGCCATGATGGTGATGGCGGTGACCATGGAAGGACTCCCAGTCGGTGGACACAGGCTACCTCCTCCGCCCCCCGGTTCAGTGCGGTTGGGACCGCTGCACGGGTCGGACAGGTTGCCATCCAGGCGGGACAAGTTCATCCATGCACCGGATGGCGGTGTTGGGGAGCACCTGGAGGTGAGAGAGAAGGGGTCAGAGCAGCCACTGGAATTGGCTGGAAAGGCATTGCTGTCCATGGTTCTGACGGCGGTCAGGAGTCCAAGTTCCCTGGGTAAAAGCCGCAGTTCTAGTCTCACCAGGCTGCTACTACTGCCGTCACAGTTCTTGCTGCTCACAGAGAAACCCAAATGCAGCAGGGAGAAGAGAGCCAAACCAAAGAAAAGGGGAGCTCTAAACGTCTGACATTGTCTTCTGCTAGTAGCCCCCTCCCACCCCGTGCACACACACTGAGGCGCAGCTCGGGAAAGCGGGTAGGAGGGGTGTGAGGCTGAGTGAAGAGGAAGGAAAATGAAGGAGAGTGGATTTTGCGCAAAGCTATCCAAGTAGTCTGTCTCCCCACTAGGCTCTCACATGTGCCTGCATAAGGTTACGTGTGTAAGTAAGGTGGCTGGGTGGGTGGATGAGGGAGGGAGGGAGGAAGGAAGGAGGGGAGAGAGAGAGAGAGAGAGAGAGAGAGAGAGAGAGAGAGAGAGAGAGAGAGAGAGGGCACTAAGGAGAGGAGAGGGGACTTAGATCCTTCCAGTCTCATTTTTTCACTTTTTAATATGGCATGAAAGACATAAAGACATCGCACCACAACCCCTAAACCACAACTCCTTCCTCTTGCTATCTGTTGGAAGATGATGACACTCTGCTCTTCTATGTTTATTCCCCTATCAAATCTCATTGCTTCCTTCCATATCTACGTGAACGGAAAAAAAGAACAGACCCTTTATTATATCTAACTTAGAACCCTCAATCTCTCAAACCTACTTGGAAAACAAAAGTCCTTGGATAAACAAAGGAAAAGCCAAGGAAGTTCAGCTGAGGTAACAGTTTCACTTGTTTCCCCTTCTCAGCTGTTCCTATAAACTAGACTTAATTCCATCAATTACTTTTCTTCTCTAGTGTTAAGGGAGAGAAGCTGGTGGATAGCAGCTCAAATCATATGTAGTGTAGAAGTCACCTGGCAGGGGAGCAAATGCAGAATTGATCAGATTAAGGTATCTTCCAAGTGTTATCTGCCGGGTAAAGACCTTCATTTGTCACTTTCTAACAACAAAGAACATTATAGACTATCAGATGCCAATTAGCTTGTTTTGTCTCATATAGCATTTACTTTCAATGAGGCTTTTACTGTCTACATTTAGAATGGTTGTCCAATGGAATTTGACCCTCTTCCTTTGAAAAGTTATGGGAATTACCAATAACAAAAGACAACCCTCCCCCACCAAAATAGAGCATGAAGTATAAACAAATAGTTTTGAGTCCCTTACATTCTGAATGGCATGTATGAATTATCTAAAAATCATGTGACGGTAGAACCTTTATAGGCTAGACCACTTTTCTTGGATGAAAGTTTCCATACATCAAATGTGGGGGAAAATGGTGTAGTGCTCCCAGAGAGGGAGTTAGGAGACTTGGAGTCTAGTCTTGTTTCTTTCTTTAACTAGCTTTGTGATCTTGGACATATTATGCATATCTTAACTTGTATCTCCACTTATTTTAGAACAGAGATAACCCTCCTTATTCTAAAACAGTTTTGAGTGCTGCTAAAACATCATTCTTTAATAGTCTGATGTAAAAATCTCATGGGGGAAAGATTAAGTATGATAAAACTTCAAGGAATCTCACAAGATTATCTGGTCTAGCCAACTGCCTTTAGGAAGAAAGTAATCATTGGTCCCATTTTGCAGATTGAATTATTTCTGGAATATATTTTCCCCATCTAAGTCAACAAATAATCATATTTACTTTGGGGAAGACATTTATAAACCAACTTGTGCCCATTCATTTTTAAATGAGAAAATTAATCCCAAACCACTGTAATTTCCTCAATTCTTTCCTGTATATGAGGGGAAAACAAATTAAAAGTCTTTTGATATTGGTAGATATTTAACTGCATTTTAGGAGAAAAGAATAAACTCAATTTAAAAAACGATGTGCTTTGGAAACAGGAAACTGTTAACTGATGCAATGATGTTAGGTTATTTCTACCATCTAGACATGATTTATTTATATTAGCATATCCAAGTTTCATCTTATTTTAGACTATAGAATTAAACAATATGAAATAATTTGTTAGAAATCTAAAAACTATTGAAAATCCATGCTTTATAATAACTCAGATAGAAAGAAATAAATGTTAATGTAATTATTTTAATTTTACTGGTTTTTCACACTCACACAAGAACTCTGTGACCATTTCATTATACCTTGAAGTCTTTGAGGTTGTATGAGCCTGGGATTCTCACTTCCTGTATGATCCAGCAATGACTATTTGACCTCTCATTTAAAATTACTATCATAAAGCAAAATAGCTGTCACTGGTCCTTCAAAACAACATTTGTATTGTCTATAGAAATATCTAAACAGTACCTAGATGATGGATGTGAACTTTGTATAACAAGACCATGCTAGTAATTAAAGTTCCTATTACTAATACTTATTTGGCCTCTTATCTTTATCTTTCTATGTATCTCCATTATAGTGCTTCTTGTGGTTTATTATTGAGAATTTTTAATAGTGCATAGAGATAGTTACATGGAACCTTCTACGGAAGAGGTACCTTATAAACTAAATATAAATGAATATCAACTTACATGTATTTAGTGCTTTAAGATTGCAAATTGTTTTCCCAAATATCTGTGCCTCACAATAACTCTAGGGAATTATCAAGCTTCTCTCCTGACTGTCCCACCATAGTGTCCTTTCCTTCTCTTCCATCTCTTCCCCTCTTTTTTGCTTTGTTTGCCTTCTCCCACCTCTCCCCTTCCTTCTCCTCTTCTTCTTTGACTACTTCTAATTTATCCTAGATCTTTGTAATAGCAAACTAGTGCTTTGGGAAGAATTAAAACATGACCATGTTTCTAAGACTGATATCAGAACTGGTTCCAAGCTATAAAATAATTTATTAAGATGTGTTTCAAGACAGTGCATTTGGTCATAGTGTTCAGGAAATCTTTGAAAAAACTAATTTGAAACATTCAGGTATTTTTGATCATTCCTGGGTTGTATATAAGTTGCACTTATTTCTCCTCCCACAGACCAAGTTATGTGTATATCTTGAATGTGGCCTGTGATAGAGGCTATTTTTATATACTCAAATATTCAAATATATCTGGAATATCATTGATTTGTAAATTCTGCCCAATGATGCCAATCAAAATTGATTATTTTCTTACTATTTTTTTGACTGCCATCCATATCCTATGTTTACTACAGGCCGTTTACCCAACATTACAGGAATCTTTTGTGCTTTGTCCCAGCATCTTTAGGGAATTAGTGGACCACTCTTCCCATCTCCTGTCATCCCTTGAACTTGTCATGTGACTATGATATCTTTTTTTCTTTCATATTATTTCATGATAACATCTTTTATTTTGTTCTTAATTATTTCTTGTTGGTTAGTGTATACGTATACATATATACTTATATCAATGTCATGTATATGTGTGTATAGCATGCTCACACACACCATGCACCTTTTCATTGATCTCTGTGATATGCTTATCTTTAATTTCTTGAAGGCGGTGGTATTCTGTGTCTCTCCTTCCTCTGCTTCTGACTCTGGATTTTGGCACTATGCCTTAGCTGCCTCCACACTCAGAAACTATACAAAGTACCTCCAACATTGGTACCCTTGGACATTCCTCCATTCCTCCTGCCCCTTTCTTCTATTGGTGGGTTTCTCCCCTGGAGCCTTCATTTTGGGCGGGTGCCCACGAAGACTTGCTATCCTTTATACTTTTCCATCTCTATTTCTAAGTATCTGGACTTCACCACCATCCTTCACCTGCTCCTCACTTCTTAGTTCCCTTTTGTGTGCATAGAGACTTCTAGACTATAGTGCACTGACTATTCTATAGTGCACTTCTTCACTAAAATGTAAACTCTCTGAAGGAGGGACTGTCTTCCTTTTTTTTTTTTGCTTCTATTGGTATCTCCAGTGCTTAAAGGGACATTGCTTGGCACATAATAAGTGCGTAATAAATGCTGGTTGCCTTCCTATCTCTCTGATCCAGGTTTCATTGTCATCTGGTACCATCAACAAAATGTTTATATCAAAAAGATGGGTCTTAGCTTTTGTTGAAACTTAGAGTCAGTAAAAGTGTTCTGTAGATTTTGAAAAGTAATCCAGCCTGCTCTTCTCTTTTCAACTTTGGGAGCAGAACATTGTTTATTTATAGCATTTTTTCCAGATATACATACTGTTAGACAAACTTTATGGGGTTTCCATTCAGATGCATGTTGTAATCTGAACAATAGACATCCTTCAATCATTTGGCCTTCCGTATGTAGATGGACAGGCCAAATTTCTTTGATTACAAATCTCTTCCAGACAGTTTTGCATTCTTGGGGCTTGATGTAGTGGACACAATTTATTTTTATGGAAAAAGGAGAAGCCAGAAGACTTCATAATCCAAATCCAGAAGGAGATCTTTTTTCAGTGTTTGCTCTGTACCTAATCTCCTCCATCATAGTGTCAAATAGTTTCAGAGAACTAATATTTCCCGGGTTTATGTTTTGCCTGATGTTTATTATCAGAGTTATTGGGCTGGTTTATTTCTGTTGCTATATCTCCCAAGGAACCCTGAATGATCTTGATTGATGGTTGGAGTAATTTTCAGTAAACGTCTTTATTGTTTTTCCTTTAAAGATATTTCATTTTAGGCATACTTATCTTTTGGGTAAAGCATATATGCAAACTAATTTGGTAATTGTATAAATGTGATTTATTAGAGTTATCATGATCATCATAATGACAATTTTTATTATTACTCCTCACTTGAAAGATTCTGTGACACTGGAAAGAACACCAATTCTAGTGTCAAAAGAGATGATTAAGCTGCTACACCTGATGTCTACTACTTTTTGACTTTGGGCAAGTCACTTAAAGCTCCTGGGTCTCAGTTTCTTAATCTGTAAAATGATGGGGTGGGGTATATGGAATATTCAGAGAAGACTAGCACCACTGGTGTGAGTGCTTGCTGAGCCCTTTCAGTGCGAGTCATCCACCTTTGGTGTCCACCTGTCACCCAACTCACTTGTGGCTCCAAGAAACTATAACATGCACAGTGGCCCCACCCCAGTAAAACCATCCCAGCAGATATTCTAAACCAAGTTGAGTATAATTGATGATCTTTGAACTTGTCACTGAGTTTGAGGGGTGTCTACCCCAAGTAGGTGGAGACTTCCTCAGGTGAAATGGACAGATGAGAGCAATTTGTTCCAACAGGCCATAAAGGCAGTCAAAGCAAGTGCTATGGGAGTGGTTAGAACTTGGTCATACATCAATGACAACAGGGTCATTCACTGCATCCTGGGCCATTGCCAGTTATTTTGACCTTTATCTTGACACTGAACCTTGATGACTCGAAGAGAGGAATGAGGTTGATGACTTTATAGAACCTCTGCCTCACCTAAATCTAATTGACATGTGAGTCAAGACATCACCCATACTATTTTTGCTATAATTTTTCTGTTATAATTTTATTATTTTACCTACCTTGAAGTCTTGCAGTGCTGGATGAGTGATGAAGCAGGAAATGTGAACAAACTAGGAGTCGTACTCATAACCTTATACAAGGTAGTACAAGGTATAGGGTTATCTCAGTGGACTGAAGCAGCAAAGGGGTTTGGCAACCACCTGGGAATCTGAGTCTTTTTTAAAAAGAATTGCACTGCATACCTCCTGGCATAATGAAGGGACTAGAAAAGGTGCCTTAAAATGTCTGCATGTCTGCTTCACTCAACCCTGGTCTGCTTACCATGACATACAGGGATTCTATCTTGAAGTCAAAATACAAAAATGTACAAAAAAATTCAAGGTGATTCCATTCAACATTGGTACATGGAATGTGCATATGCTCATTCAACATAAAATCCAGTAGACTTGAAAGATAAACAGCTTTTGTTGAGAGAGAACTCAGTAGGACTGACATCTAAATAGCAGCCCTCAGCAAACCAAGGGGGGCAAATAAAGACCACCTTACCAAAGTGATAGTTGGATATACATTTTTTTTTCTAGAGTGCCTATTCTGATGAGGAATGCTATGAAGCTGGTGCAGGTTTTGCCAATCTAGTCTCATCAATAAATTTGAATGCCTCACTAAAGGAATGAATGACAGGCTCATGACAATGCAAAAGCCACTTGCAGGAAACTGCCATGCCACCCTCATCAGTTTGCATGCTCTCACCATGACAAACCATAGTGAGGTCAAAGAAAAATTTTATGAGGAGCTTGAGGCTCTCATCATCAATGTGTTGAAAGTGTACAAGCTTGTAATTCTAGGTTACTTTAACACTAGAGTAGACACAATTTATTAGAAGTCCTTGGGAGGAATGGAGTCAGAAACACCAACAGTAATGGTCACTTACTACTGAAGACTTGTGTGTTTCATGACCTTATCACCAACACTGTCTTCCATTTACCTAAAAACAATAAAACTTTGTGGACTCACCTTTACAACAAGTACTGCCATTTAATAGACTACATCATTGTAAGGAAGAGACAAGGAATGTGAGAGTGTAAGGCAATGTGTAGTGCAGAGGGATGGACCAATCATAGACTAACCCTCTCCAAGCTAAACATTCATATTCAACAAAAGTGGAAGCTCCAAGGCAAGATTACTATCAGGAACTTCAATATCAAAAGATTAGAGCACTTCCATGGATGAAGTTTATTGCCCACCTGCAGAGAAAACTAGTTAAACACAAAACAATAGCAGAGGAAAAAAAAAGGAGTGGTCAGCTTTCAGAGATATGATGTATGGCATGACATTTGATCATCTGGTCCAGAATACTCACAAACATTAGGATTAGATTGATGAAAATGGTGGGGAATTTAGAAGCTACTAAACAAAAAAGTGAGAAATCTTCAGGGTTTACTAGTAGGATGTTGACCTATTTCTAAGAAGGTAGTTTTTATCTTCATCAAAAGTAAAGTGCAAGTGAAACTTAGATATATGAAGGATTCTTGGATGAGTAATAAGGTAAATGAGATTTGGTTTTATTCTGATAGCAACAGTTCAAAGTACTTCTACAATGCCCTGAAGATCATTTATGGGCCAAAGACCTCTGGTGCACCTCAACTACTCAGTATGCTGATAGAGTCACATTAGTAAATAAGTACAGGAACTGGACAAATGGGTTGAACAGTTCCATAGCGTTCTCAACAGACCATCATCAACCAATGTTGAAGCCGTTGAACATATAAGATTAAAGACAATCCTTCTGTATCCAAGCATCCAAATGAAGAAAAGATATTGAAGGCTATTAGGATCCTCTATTGTGGTAAAGCACCTGGTGCTGATTCCATCCTAGAAGAGATCTACACTGCTCATTTAGAAGTTGACTGAAATTTTCTGGGTTATATGGCAAGAGGAGGTTCTCTCCAAGGAGATCCCCACTGTCAATCTCTATAAAGAAAAAGGGAAAAAGTTGTCCTGTGACAATCACAGTAGGGTCTCTTTCAGTCATTGTTGGCAATATTCTTGTCAGAGTCCTCTTTAATTAGCTAATCCTTCACCTGGAAGATGGTCATCTCCTTGAGAGCAAGTGTGGCTTCAGAAAGGGCCAAAGAGTGGTCAACATGGTGTTTGTTACTCTACAACTCCAGGAGAAATTCCAGGAGCAGAACAGATGACTATTCAAACATTTGCCAACCTAACCAAAGCCTTTGATACTATCAGTCATGAGAGCTTATGGAAGATCATGGTGAAATTTGGTTACCTGGAGGAATTCATTAGTGTTTTACACCCATTTATTGATGGTTTGGTTGCAAAAAGAACAATGCTCTCATGGTTTCTCAGTCATGAACAGAATGAAACAGGGTTCTGTGCTTGCTCCTATCCATTTTGGCATGATGGTTTCAATAATATTCTCAGATCCTTCAATGAGGATGAAAACAGCATTAGTCAACTGCTTCACTGATGGTAAATTATTTAACTTGAAAAGGCTACAAGCCAAGAATAAAGTGAAAGGAGAGTTAGTATATAAATTTTTGTTTTAATATAATTGTGTAATCAGTCTATCCTCTGAGGTTGAGATTCATACAGAGTATGGATCAATTCTCTACCACTTGTGTTAATTTTGCCCTGACAATTAAGACCAGAAAACAGTTTTTCCACTAGTCAACACCACACCATCCATATTATACAGCAAATGGAGAAATTTTGAATGACATGGATAAGTTTTCTTACCTTGGCAGTTTTTTTTTTCCAGAGATGTACATATAAATGATGAGGTTGATGCATGCATTGCCAGAGTTAGCTCAGTATTTGGGAGGCTTTAAAAGAAAGTGTGGGGGAGAAGAGGTATTAGGCTGCCTACCAAACTGAAGATCTACAGGACCATTGTGCTGACTTCATTGATGTATATCTTTGGAAACCTGGAAAGTCTATTAATGCCATGACAGAAAATTGACCCACTTCCATCTGAATTGTCATAGGAATATTCTGGAGATTGGTTGGCAAGATAAAGTCCTCTGTGGTCATTACACTCAGGTTCTCTCTCAAACTGAACTGCCAAGCATTCAAACTCTAGTGTAGAGAGTACAGTTCTGATAGGTTGACCATGTAGTCTGAATGTCAAACATACATTTAACTAAAAGACTATTTTATGAAGAACTCACAAGTGGCAAGTGCTCACATGGAGGTCAGAAGAAGCAATACAAGAACACTCTTAAGGTCCCTCTGAAGGACTTTGGTATTGATTGTGAGATTATGGGAGATGGTAGAATAAGACCACACATCATGGTGTATTCACATCAAAGAAGGTGCTGTGCTCTATGAGCAAAGCAGAATGACAATATTTCAAAACATATGTAAGATGCACAAATCCAAAGACATCTCCATCTCCAGTGTTCAAACAGACTATTTGTGCCTGACCTGTGGTAAAGCCTTATGAGCTTGTACTATTCTTTTATTTCCCCAAAGGGCCAAGTTTGGGATATTATCTAATATCTCTTCATTTGAGTTATGTGTTATCTTTATAATTTAGTTACATTCGCTTTTGATTTTTAGTTGTTATTTTCATTACTGTGTATATTATTGTCTTGGCTCTGTTTACTTCACTCTGCATCAGTTCTTATAGATCTTTTCATATTTTTATGTATTCATTACATACATAATTTCTTATACCACTGCAATAGTCTGCTACATTGGTGTACCACAATTTGCTTAGCCATACCCCAATTGATGGGTATCTACTTTGTTTCAGAAATAGTGCTGTTATAAATATTTTGCTATATATGGGGACAATCTCTTTATTGATAGTTTCATTGGTGTTTAAGCCCAATAATGGAATCACTATTTCAAAGGGTATGGGCATTTTTGTCACATTATTTCCACAATTCCAAGTTGCTTTCTAAATGGTTTTACCATTCTTTGGCTCTCTTAATAATGTATCCTTATGCTGATCACACTCCTTCCATCATTGATTATTGTAATTTTGCACCATTTTGGGGACAATTCGTAGGGTATGAGTGAAACCTGATCTGTTTTCATTTGCATTTCTTTTATTATTGGTATTCTGAATGATTCTTTCATGTGGTTGTGAAAACATTGCAATTCTGCTTTTGAGAAAGATTTAAAAATATCCTTTGAATTCTCATTTATGGGGGGAGTGGTTAATACATATGACTATTACTCATGTACTATACTATATATGACTATTAATATATATGACTATATATTGCATATATATGCACACATATAAAATTATTTATATATATTGGAAATTAAATATGTATTTCAAAAATTTATTACAGATATATTTTTCAATTCAATCACTTTCCTTTTTATATGCATTAATTTTGTTTTTGCATAATATTTTGTTTTAAGTAATCAAAACTATTTATTTTCTCTTTTATAATTGCCTCTATATGTTGTTTGGTTAATAATACATTTCCTACCTATAACTATAAGAAGTATATGATCTGGGGCAGCTAGGTGGTGCACTGTATAAAGCACTGGCCCTGGATTCAGGAGGACCTGAGTTCAAAGCCAGCCTCAGACACTTGACACTTATTAGCTGTGTGACCCCGGGCAAGTCACTTAACCCCCATTGCCCCACAAAAAAAAAAAGAAAAAAAGAAGTATATGATCGGTTTTTCTTCTTTTTTATTATGTGCTTTAATATTAAGGTTACAAATCCATTTATAAATATGATGTAAGATATTGGTGTAAGCCTAATTTCTTTATAGTTTTCCTAGCAGTTTTAATCAAATAAGGAGTTTTCTCTAGGTAATTGATATTTTTCACTTTATCAAACAACAGGTTTTTGAATTCTATTGTTTCTTATTATCCCTTGTCTAATCTGTCCCACTAGTCTATCTGTATGTTTTTTTTTATTGTTTTGTTTTGCCTTTTTTTTTTTTTTTTGCAGGGAAATGAGGGTTAAGTGACTTGCCCAGGTTCACACAGCTAGTAAGTGTCACGTGTCTGAGGCTGAATTTGAACTCAGGTCCTCCTGAATCCAGGGCTGGTGCTTTATCCAGTGTGCCACCTAGCTGCCCCTATCTGTATGTTTTAACCAATAGGAAATAGTTTTGATGACTGCTGATTTATAAATACAGTTTGAGGTCTAGAAGTGTTAATGTCAATTCTCCCTCATCTCTACTTCTCATTACTCTTTTGATATTCTAGATATTTTGTTATTACAAATGAATTTTGTTATAATTTTTTATCAGATTATATAATGTATTCCTTTGGTAATTTGATTTTTATAACATTAAAAGTGCAAATTAATTTTTGTAGTATTGTAGTTTTTATTATTATATTGACATATTTAAAATTATTATATTCATATAACTTATCCATGAGCACTGAATATTCCTTTGGTTATTTAAATTGTTCTTTATTTCTTTAAGAAGCATTTTGTGATTGAATCCGTAATTGTTTTTTGTGTGCTTTGGTAAGCCAACTACCAGATAGCTTATGTATTTTATAGTTATGTTGAATGGGGTTTCTCTTTCTATTATTGCTTCTTGTCTTTTGTTATTTATTATATGGAAATGCAATTTATTTTTTCTTTGTTTCGATCTTAATACTATTTTATTTTTTCCAGTTACATGCAATGGCAGCTTTCAACACTCATTTTTATAAGATTTTGAGCTAAAAATCTCCCTCCCTTCCTCTCTTCTCTCCCCCCCACCCCAAGAAACAACCAATATGATACAGGCTATATAGGTATGATCATGTCAAACACATCTCCACATCAGTCATGTTGTGCAAGAAGAATCAGAACAAAAGGAAAAATCTCAAGACAGAAAAAAACCCAAAAAGTTAACTCCCTGGCATTCTGTATATTTTGTAGTTATTTCAATTGGAAAAATATTATTTGGAGCTAAGATCAAGCTGGGAAATCTTACTTTTGTTTCAAGATTAGGTACTATTATAAAGTAATAAGCCTCATTTTGTTACATGGCTCATAAACTGGCTCAGAAATAAATTCTAAGTTGGAGCAGCAAAAATGTCTCATATAACAATAACATCATTTTTTCTTCATGTGTCCTATGGAATTGTCTTGGATCATTGTATTGCTGAGAAGAGCCAAGTCTATCACAGCTTATCATCATACAATATTGTTATTACTATGAACAATATTCTCCTGGTTCTGCTTCACTCAGGATTAGTTCACTTAAGTTGTTCCTAGTATTTTTGAAATCTGATAATCATTTCTTAGAGCACAATAGTATTCCATTACATTCATTCACCACAACTTGGTCAGTTATGGGACAGGTATTTATTTCCTACACACAAATGCAATGGTTAACAAAAAGGGTTGTAATAAGCCAAGCAAATTGGTTGAGACTTAAAATCATAAAAGATAGGGAACTTACCATTAGATTTGAAAAATTGATGCTTCTTGTTTTCATATAATATTTGTTTCCAAATATATGTTGGCCTGCTACCCACAAAATCTTCTATTTACATAATTCCAGAACTAAAGAATTTGAGAAATGGATGACATTTTAGTGACCACTATTCTAACCTATGTTCAAAAGAAATCTTTTTAATATCCGGGAAAAGTCATCCTGTTGTGTGCGAAGACCCAGTAGTAGGGGGGAATCGCCACTACCTCTGGATTTTTGAACAGCTGTAATTGTCAGGAAATTTTAATTTAAAACAATCTCAAATTTGCATCTTTGCAACCATGTTTTTTGGTTCTCCTTTCTGATGCCAAATGGAAAATATCTAATGCTTCTTTCATGACAGGCTTTCGTTGTTGTTGTTTTTGGTGGGCCAAAGAGAGTTAAGTGACTTGCCCAAAGTCACACAGCTGGTAAGTGTCAAGTGTCTGAGGCCAGATTTTAACTCAGGTCCTTCTGAATTCAGGGCTGGTGCTTTATCCACTGCACCACCTGGCTCCTCCACATGACAGGCTTTCAAATACTTGAACACAGTTATCATGTTTCTCCTAAGTCTTCTCTTCTCCAGGCTAAACATCTCTAGTTTCTTCAATCAGCCCTCATGTGGCAATGAATCAAGACCCTTTGCCACTCTGGCTCTCTTTCTCTCAACACTATGCAGCTCATCATTGTCTTTCTTAATCTCTGGTACTGAACTGAACACAATACTTCAGATGAAGTCTGACAAGGATGCAGTATTGAGAGATGATTTTTCTATTCCTGTAATTTAAGATTTCTCTCTTAATGAAGTCCAGGACCACATAAGCCTTTTTGTCTGCCTCATTAATTTTTGTCTCATATTAAGCTTGAGTCCAATAAAATTGTCAGAAGATTGGTTGTCTCACCATGACTACCCCTTCTCATACTTGTGAAATTGAATCTTGACTGAGTTGTTGGAGATTAGAACCCTTATCAGGTATATTTGATACTAAGGTTTTTTTTTTCTTCCCCAAATTGAGTTTTTCTTCTTATCCTAGCTGTATTGCACTTGTGAAAAAGGCTTTACAATGTTATGTAATTGAAAGATCCATTTGCTCTTTTGTGATCTTCTATATCCCTTATTTGGTAGAGAATTCTTACAGTAGCTTTGTTGTAAGATATAGCTTCATCTATTTTCCTATGTGAAAAGATGTGACATGTTTAGTTTGCGTGTTCTTTTGGAATTAATTGTGATATGTAGTATTAAGCTGCTGGTCCAAATCTTTTTTTTTCCTCACCAAAGGGCTTTCCAGTTTTTCTATTTCCTTATCAAAGAGGGAGTTCTTCTTTAAGTAGTTTACATTCTTAGGATTATTGATTATTGGGTAATTGAGTTAGATGGATTTTTATTCTTGCTTATCTAGTCTGTTCTGATAAAACTGTTGCATTATATTGTTTTTTAACTGGGGACCTAAAAATGCTATTTCTATTTCATTCCTTCCTGTTCCCCCTGCCACATGTCTCTTGAGATTCGAAATACTTTTTTCTTCCAAATGAATTTAGTTCAGCTCTATAAGGTAAGATATTGTAAATATGATTATTATAAAATTAAGTCTGTAATTTTATTTAGAGTATCCATGTTTAATATTATGTCAGAGCCTAACCAAAAGCAGTGAATATTTTTGCAATTATTCATTATTATTTCTTTAAAAATAATTTTGTTTTTGTACTTACGTGTCCTGAGTGCATCTTGGTAGATTGATTCCCCAATATTTTATGCATTTCATTATTATTTTGTGTAGAATTTACTTTTTTCTTATTACTTATGAATTTTGGTATTGTGGAAGGTGGCTGGGACAGAAACAACAGCACTAACTTCTTCTTCTTCTTCTTCTTCTTCTTCTTCTTCTTCATCTTCTTCTTCTCCTCCTCCTCCTCCTCCTCCTCCTCCTCCTCCTCCTCCCCCTTCTCCTTCTCCTCCTTCTCCTCCTCCTCCTTCTCCTCCTCCTCCTCCTCCTCCTCCTCCTCCTCCTCCTCCTCCTCCTCCTCCTCCTGCTTCTGCTTCTTCTGCTCTTAGCCCAGAGATAGGAAGTGGGTTGCACAACTAGTCAAAAAGAAAATCCAGCAGACCCTGAGTGAAACTGCATACAAGACCCTGTGTCTTTACCTATTACACAGTTCCAGTTTGCAATTTTAGGGTGGAGATGAATGCTTGTGATCACTCACAAAGGAGCAGGGGGCATTGGCGTAGTTCCAAGGCAGAGAGGAAGACTAGTGTTTGTGTCTGTAGGAGAGCAGAGACTCTGATCACAGTTCTAATGTGGAGAAAAGTGCATGTGTTCACTCATAAGGGAGCACCAACTCTGGTCACCATTCCACATTTCCATGAGTGCTAGCAGTTGTGGCTACAGGGGAAAAATTTTACCTTCCTGGATAAAGACCAGAGCATAGAACAAGAGAGCAGTGATCATATTTCTTCCCAAATCACATCACCTTGGAAACATAAAAAACTTGAGAAAATGCCTCTCTACCCCCAGGGGAGCAGAGCCCAACTTTACCATAAAGTTTAAAGTAAAAAAAAAACCTTAGAAAAGTGAGCAAAAATAAGAACAAAAACAATTTGACCATAAAACTAATATAATGGCAAGAAAGATCAAGAAACAGAAGAAGACAACAAAATGAAAACAGTTAAAGCAAAGCCTAAAAGGGAAAATACTAATTGGATATAAGCCCAAGAAGAATTCCTAGAAGATTTAAAGAAAGAAATGAGAGTGATAGGGCAAAAATTGGGGGGGGGGTAGGATTGAGAGTGAGGCCAGAAAGTTATGAAAGGAGAATTAACAGTTTGGTAAAAGAAGCATAAAAACACCAAAGAAAATAACACTTTAAAAAACAGAATTAAAAATCAAAACCAAAACCAAAACCAAACCAGAATTGGTCTGATGGTAAAAGGGGCACAAAAATTCACTAAAGGAAAGAACTCCTTAAAAAGTAGAACTGGCCAAATGGAAAAGGAGGTACAAAAGTTTACTGAAGAAAACAATTCCTTAAAAATTAGAATTGAGGGGCAGCTAGGTGGCGCAGTGGATAGAGGACCGGCCCTGGAATCAGGAGTACCTGAGTTCAAATCCGGCCTCAGACACTTAACACTTACTAGCTATGTGACCCTGGGCAAGTCACTTAACCCCAATTGCCTCACTAAAAAAAAAAATTAGAATTGAACAAGGGGAAGCTAATGATCCCATGAGACACCAAAAATCAATAAAAACAAAGTCAAAATAATGATAAAAATAGAAAATGTGAAATTTCTCATCAGAAAAACAAACACTTTAAAATAGATCAAGGAGAGATAATTTAAGAATTATTAGACTACCTAAAAACTATGAGAAAAAAGAGCCTAGCCATCATATTTCAAGAAATTTTAAGAAAACTGTTCTGATATCTTAGATCCAGAGCATAAAATAGAAATGGAAAGGATCCACTGATCATTTCCTGAAAGAGATCTTAAAATGAAAACTCCCAGGAATATTATAGACAAATTTCAGTGGTCCTAGGTCAAAGAGACAATATCATAAGCAGTCAGTAATAAATACTTTAATTATCATGGGTCCACAGTTAGTTTCACATAAGATTTAGCAGAGTCCATGTTAAAGGACAAGAGAGCTTGGAATATGATATTCTACAAGGGAAGGATCTACGATTACAACCAAGGATCACTACCAGCAAAACTGAGTAATATCCTTCACAGGAAAAATGGATAAATAATGAAATAGGGGACTTTTAAGCATACCTAATGAACAGACCAGAGCTGAATAGAAAATTTGACATTAAAACACATGACTTAAGAGAGTATCAGAAGATAAATATGAAAGAGAAATCATAAAGTACTCAATAAAGTCAAACTGTTTATGTCCAACATAGGAAGATAATGCCTGTATCTTCTAAGAACTTTATCATTATTAGGGCAGCTTGAAGGAATCTACATAGAGAGAGGACATGGGTATGAGTTGATTATGTTGCAGTGATATAAATATAATAATAAAATGAGGAAGAGGGATGCACTGGAAAAAACGGCAAGGGAGAGAAAAAATAAGGAAAATTATCTCACATAAAAAAGGCATGCAAGAAAGAGTTTTTATTGTGGAGTTGAAAATCAGGGGGTGGGGAATGCTTGTACCTTATTCTCATCAAAATTCATTCAAAGGGTGAATAATACACATTTCCTTTTTTTTAAAATACAAGATTACTAGATTGGGATATCAAGGAAATACTATAGATTTAAATTCTCTAGGTTTTTTTTTAACAAATTCTTTGGAAGTTTTTGTTGATTCTATCAAATATGGACTAAAATTATGGATTCTTTGGGGGCAAGGCAATTTTTGTCTTTCTTTGTATTTTTAGTGTTTACCACAGTGCCTAATGGTAGCAGGCACTTAATACATGCATAATGATTTTGATTTGATGAAGTAGTAGTACAATAAGGTGGATTTTGAAATGAATAAAGGAATGGACTAAAAGAGTAGTCACTAACAGTTTTATGGTTTGCTCTAAAGTATCTTTGTCTTTCTGCTATTTAATATTTTTATTAGTGGTGAGTCATTGGTAAAGACATGATATATTTATCAATTTTGTAGATCACACAAAGACAGGAAGGGATAATTAAGATACTGTACAATAAAATCAGGATCATCAAAAGGTAGGATGTTGGATTGGATCAAATAATATGGTCTTTCAAAGGGATAACTATACAATCTTACAAATGGCTAGAACTATCACATGCTTCTATGGTCATTTTAATGCTATTCAAATTACAAAATGGCATAGAAAGCACTAGACTGAATTTTGTCTGAAATAGACCTTAGGGTTCTGGTGGACTGTAACCTTATTATTTGTCAGCAGTGTAATTTGAATTAACTGGTAATTAGTTCATTTAATAGGTATCAAAACTAATGTGATGTTCGGCTATGGTAAGAGAAAGATAGCACAGGATTAGGAGGTGATAGTCTCTTTATACTTTGCCCTGATCATACCAAAACTGGATTATTATGTTCCATGATAAGTGTCATAATTTAATAGAGGACATAAATAAGTTGGAGAATATTTACACAAGGGTTACCAAGACTATATGACATTAATTTGTGCCATGTAAAGATCAATTAAAGAGACTGTGAATATTTTGCCAGGAGAAGAAAACTCCCAATGGAGGCATTATAATTATCAAGTATTTGAAAGGCTGTCATATGGTTGAGGGATAGGGCAAAAGTAGGAATAGTGGGTATAAGCTACAGAGAAGCAGATTTAGACATGATATAAGAAAAAAATTCCTAATAATTACAACTCTCCAAAATTAAATGATTTGCATTGGGAGGTAGCATGGTGTCCCTCATAAATAAAGGAATGAAAATGCATTTTTAAAGCTTGATTACTATGCACCAAGAACTATGCTAAGCACTGAGGATACAAATCCAATGGCAATATGGTCACTGCCCTCAAAGAGCCTATAATATAATGAGGAGGAAGACAAAACCTTAAGAGGAATGCCAATGGTAGCCAGGGACAGGAGTTTACTATTATAATAGACTTATCTAGAGCTATAATAGAATGAAGTCATATAGTCAAACCTCATTTCATGAGGAGGAAACTGAGATTTAGACAGGCTAAATGATTTGCTCACCACTATTTGCACAAAAAGTAAGCATCAGAGGCAGAATTTGAATCTTAATCCTCTGACTCCAGAGCCAAAGCCCTTTTTCACTATATTGTACTGCCTCCCATCACAAGGATGTGACTTACTGCAAAAGGCATCCTTTTAAAAAGCAATGATGACAAGGGCAGGTTGGTGGCACAGTGGATGAAGCACCAGCCCTGGATTCAGGACTTCAAATCCAGTCTCAGACACTTGACACTTACTAGCTGTGTGACCTTGGGCAAGTCACTCAACCCTCATTGCCCCACTAAAAAAAAGTAATGATAGCAGTGATTCCATTATTGTGACTAAAGAAGTAGCAAGTAGGGGAGAGGGAAGTGAGGAAAGTTACATTTAGCAAGACTGATAAGATTGTTGAGGTATATAATTGAATGGGATATAAAGCATGGTTTGGGACAAATTATATGAAGTGAGTTAGGTGAGTTTGCACTCACATATACAATTCGAGGCAGCTTTCCCCAGTGAGAGAGTTCCAAGCAAAGTGAATTTGTTTCCGCAGCGCTTGCATGCAGGGGTTATGAATGTCTGGTTTAAGGGACACAGAAATAGAACAGTGATAGGATCAAAGGCTAGATGAAGAGCTGGATAAGATGTTAAAAATAGCATTGTCTGGGGATGGATAGATGTAGTGAGCTAGGTGAGTTTGCACTCATCTCTTCTCTTCTTAACATATAATTCCTCAATGACATTTTATTCTTGTTTTTTTTTGAAAATGTTTATATGGTGCAGATTGCTCACATTCACCAAATATCTCTTCATTGCCCTATGAATTAGTCATTTTTTTTTAAATTTGTGTTCCATTTCTCATTGTAATGTGACAAAAATGATATAGAATGTTGAATGTATTTAAAATATGGACTGTTGTTGTCATGGGAAGTTGGGGATCATTAAATAAGCCTTTTCAATTTGCCAAAGGCAACCCAACATACTTTCCTCCTTATATTCAACTCTGGGCCCAACTTACTGTTTTTCTGTCTACTGTCTTTTCCAGATAGTGCTATATATTGTTGATTCAAATGCGTATGGTAATCTGGACAAGAGACATTCTTCATCTACTTGGCCTTTTGCTTTGTAAATGGTCAGGTCAAACTCTTGAATCATTAGAAATTCCTTCCAGAAGGTCCTGAATTAATCTGAGGCTTGATACAATCAATATATTTTATACACAAACAGAAGCATCTGGAGAATCTTACCATCCAATGGGATTCTTCTTCAACTTGGACTCAGTTCTGGATGTCTGCAATCACTGTGGGTATACATATCCCTATTTTATGCTTCACCCAATGTTTATAATAATAGATCATTGAATAGAGTTGTTTTATTATTTAAAGAATTTTGAATGATTTTAATGTTTGGATTGGACAAATTTTGGAAACGATAACCATAAGGTTGTTCTTTGTTTTACTGCATCATATACTTTTTTTATAAGCACAGCAAGATTTTTTCTTTGCATCTTTTAGCTAATTGTTTGTTAATAATAATAATAAACATTTTTATTTATAGTTTCAAGTACCAAATTTTATCACTCCTTCCTTCTCTCCCTCCCCTCCCTGAAGTGGTAAGCAATCAGATGTGGGTTACACATGTGCAATTATGTAAAATATTACCATATTAGTCATTTTGTACATGAAAATTTGAATTAAAAATGAAAGTGAAAATAATAAACTTCAGTCTTTGTTCAATCAATATCAGTTTTTTCTTTGAAGGTAGGTAGTATTCTTTATCCTTAGTCCCTTGAGATTGTCTTGGATCATTGTATTGCTAACAATAGTCAAGCCATTCACAGTTCTTCATCAAACAATATTGCTGGCTCTGCGCACATTGTTCTCTTGGCTCTGCTCACTCCACCATACATCAGTTCATACAAGTCCTTCCAGGCCTTTCTGAAATCATTCTGCTTGTAATTTCTTATAGGACAATAATATTCCATCACCATCATATACCGTAGCTTGTTTAGCTATTCTCCAATTGATGGATATTCCTTTGATTTCCAATTCTTCGCCACCACAAAAGAGCCTCTAAAATATTTTTGTACAAATAGATCTTTTTCTCTTTTGGGGGATGTATTTGGGATATAAACCTAGCAGTGGTATTTCAGGGTCAAAGGGTATGCACAGTTCTATAGCCCTTTGGGCATAGTTCCAAATTGCTCTCCACAATGGTTGGATCTTTTCACAATGCCACCAACAATGAATTAGCATCCTAGTTTTCCCACATCCCCTCCAATAGCCAACATTTTCCTTTTTTGTTGTCTTTGCCACTCTGATAGGTATGGGGTGATACCTTGGAATTGTTTTAATTTGCATTTCCTGATCAGTAGTGATCTAGAAATGATTCATTTAGAAAACACTTAAATTAGTAATCCTCTAGTAAATTCCAACTCCAATTCCTGGTAATGGCATGGAAGAAACCTTGTTTATTTATTTATTTTGTTTGTTTTTTTGTTTTTAAAGTATGCCAACAGAGCACTCCTACCACTTTGGAAAGTACTACAAAAGTTGGAAAAATCTTTAAGCAGCAATTGGACAGTGGAAAAATATTAAAGGATCAATCTAAGTTTGGGGAAACATCTTCAGAAAACTGATATTTAGGAAATAAATATTTCATGTGGCAGCAACTCAACAAGGCTTTCTATCAAGCCATTGAGAGACTGAAATATGCATTGGTGGAGACTATGCTCTTTTTAAGGAAATTGTGGGGCAGCTAGGTGGCGCAGTGGATAGAGCACCGGCCCTGGAGTCAGGAGTACCTGAGTTCAAATCCGGCCTCAGACACTTAACACTTACTAGCTGTGTGACCCTGGGCAAGTCACTTAACCCCAATTGCCTCACTAAAAAAAAAAAAAAAAAAGGAAATTGTAGGTTCTTGAAATACCTACGAATTGTGGAAACAGGTAGACATAACTGGAAGGATCAGATTTACTTTGACTTTTTAAAACTTCTTTGGGACAGAAAATTTACTTAGAATCCTTTTCTGTATACATAGGGATCATACATCATGCTGTTCATCTGGAAATAGGAGGAGGGCAAGATACATAACTAACAAGTCTTAGGGAAAAGTCTTATGGTATTGAGGAAAGTCAGAATAGAGCCTGTGGTACATTTGCCATGGCATTGATGGAAAATTCTCAGAAATCTCCGAAATGCAAGTCGCTCACAGGCTTTTTGAGTTTCTATTTTTCTTTCAATAGCATGAAATGTTAGCAAAAGTCACATCTAATGGTAAATTATATGAAGGAACATGTCTGGGAGATATTGATATTCCAGCTTATTTTCCTTCTGTCATCTTGCACTGTCAAGATAGGTGTGGCTACTGAAATGTTGGATGAATCTCCTGAGAAGCAACATAGTAATATCTTTTCTTTTCGGATGTAGTTCAGGTATCATCTTCTAAATGAAGCTTTTCATGATCCTTCAACTACTAGTGTCCTCCCCCCAAACCTACCTTGTACTGAACTGTTTTGTATATATGTGTTTAAATATACACATGTGTGTATATATATAAATATATTAACATCATTCATGCTATGTGTATATTTTATATGTATTTGCTATCTGATAAGTTCATTAAGAGTAGCGTTTGTTCTATTTTTATTTGTATTACCAGCACCTAGCAAAGGCTCTGGCACATAGTAGGTTCTTAATAAGTGTTGTTGATTGTTGTGTACTTAAAATTATTACTTAAAATCATTCTATAAATTTCAGCTCTAAATAGAGCTGAGATCTGCAAAATGGTATCACACCATGCAACATGTAATGAAAAGTCAGGAAATTTGAGACAGAGATAAAAGCACATCAAAGGCCTAGAAACTTGTCTGATTTAAATTCTGCTGTAACTTGTGGGCTATAGTCAAGGTTAGACTTTGGGAAAAATGGATGGTTTGTCACAGGTACCCTTGATATTTAATGTGATCAAGATGAAGTTTCATGATGAATTAAAGAATCTATGACTTGACCTCACCTCAAGTAAGTGATAAAATTCTATAGCCTGATAACAACCAGGTGGGAATGTGTCTGTCTCAGTTGATCAAAGAGTCAAATGCATTCCTACAATGTGCGGAAAAAGGCCTTGAATAATTCAGATGTCTCTGATAAACCACTGGATGCACTAGAGTCACTTTGAAAAGGAAGAGTGTTTGGATTGATTGAGGAAACTTGGTTATGCCCCATGGGTCTTCTGTAAAATAGTAGACCAGTGCAAAACTGAGAAAAGGAGTTTGTAGGTACCAGGGAATGAGGAAAGAAGAGTCAGACTAACCGCCCCCCCCCAGGGTGTTTAGAGATGAGGAGAGCATTTCAGCCTCAGCCTTGGCATCCATACCCCCTCCCTATTAATTGGAGGAACATCTTGTGAACTTTGGAAGTCTGGATGATATCCCATTTTCCCATCTGTGTCTTATCAACATCCCTGGAACTGATGTAGCCAAGGGCAGACTCGATACAGGTTCATCGTTCCACAAATGGTCCAGCAGATATAACCTCATGCCTGAGAAGAACATCTTATTGATTATTTTATTGGTATTGAGGAATCCAGCAAAAAGACTTCCAGAAGCTGTGAGCTGCTCCTTTAGCTAGATGTGATCTTTAAACTTGAGCCTAATTCTTCCTGGTGTCTATATGTAATTGTATGAGAGTCTCTTAGACTCTATATGTAATAAATTATGTAAGAATGTGTGACAGACTTTAGGGGAAATGTTTTATATCAGCTATTCTTATGGTTACATCTTAGCAAAATCTTTCTTTTTAAAAGCTAATCATCTGGCTGAATGATTAATAATAAGTTGATAATCATGGCAAAAAGTCCATTGTTGGGAGGTCATGAAGTGTGAGGTATGTGGCATTAGAAAAGATTGCTCCTTCTTCCCCATCCTACTATTCAGGGCTCTCGGTCAGGGTTCAGGAAATTATAGTGAAGGGCCAAATCGGTCTCTGTGGCTTAGACAGAGGCTGAGAATGATTTTTACATTTTAAAATAAGGTATAGTTATACTTAAAAATGTAAAAACTATCCTTAGCTTATAGGTATTAGAAAAGCAGGTAACAAGCCAGACATGGCCCTTGGATATTGTTTGCTAACCCCTGCTTTAGTTCATAATAACCTTGTTCTAAGGAGAGTCCAAATCATCAGTGCTAGTGTGAGGTGGGATAGTCACCTTAGAATATGTGCTATATACTAAAATCTAGGATTTCAATTGCGTTCCCTTCATTTACTAGTTTACTAATCTTGTCAAAGTTAGTCTGGAACGGTCTGCTCTTAATGAATCATGCTGTAATCACTACTTTCTTTTCTAGATGTTCACCCACCATCATGTTAATGATTTTTTCTAGTCCCCTCAACCTCCTTCCCTCACCCTGCAGGAACTGGAACTCAAGTCCGCTGACTTACTAGATGATAAACTCAGTGAGAGCCGGGATTGGGTCTTATTATCAAAGAACCATAGGATTCAGAGCTGGAAAGGACCTTAGATATCACTTAGTTCAATTCCTTTCATTTTAAGGATTATGAAACTGAAATCCCAAGCATGAGTGTGACTTACTCAAAGTCACTCAACTAGTAGGTAGCCACTCATGTAATAAGTGGCAGAGATAAAATTTGAACCCAGATTCTTAGACTCCAAATCTATTATATTTTATGATATACTCTGCTGCCCCTTAATCATTATATCTCTCCCAGATTCTATTACAGATGAGGTCTTTTCTAATGCCCCTAGTTGGCTAGAGCCTCCCAAATTGAAAAAAAAGGAAAGAATTACCTTATGTTTATTTTATATTTTCTTGTATGTGTACATATTATCTTCCTCTATAAAATGTAGACTCATTGAGGGTAAGGGCTATTTCAATGATGCCTCTGTATTCCAATTTTCTAGCATAATGCCTAGAATATAGTAGCTTATAAATATATGCTTCTTGCTTGATTGATCACAATGCTTTGCATTTAGTAGGTGTTTAATAAACAGCAATTAAATAAATGTGTACAGGTAACTTTGCACTCTTTATCTGTTCCCCTTCCTAAAAGGGATACTCCTGAATGAACTTAAATATTTGAAAATCTTTCCGTTATAATAGCAACAAAACCATATATATATATATATATATGCATACACACATATGTATGTATGTATATATGCATGTAAGTATATGTGTGTATATACACACATTACCCCAATTTCATTTTTATTGTTGTTCAGTCATTTTTTAGTCATGTCTGACTCTTTGTTATCCTATTTGGCAAATTTGACAAAGATACTGGCATGGTTTGCCATTTCCTTCTCTAGCTCATTTTACAGATGAATAAACTGAGGCAAACAAGGTTAAGCCCAGGGTTACACAGCTAGTAAGTGTCTAAGGCCAGATTTGAACATAGGAAGATGAATATTCCTAACTCTAGGCCTGGAACTCTATCTCTGTGCCATCTAGCTGCCCAACTTCACTTAACTTTATTTTGGAAATTGGCCAAATTACCAAAACTCTCTGTCCTCAAAATCTCAGCTCTTTAAACTCCTCGGTTCCAATCCTGAGTAATCGCTTGTTGGTACATCACCTGTGACCTCCTAGTTCTTTCCATTCTCTGTGACGCGTGTTAATTTTTTTAAAAAATGGACAATCACTGTGTCTCATTCTCATAGCTTTAGTTTTAAATTGATCAATATTCCAGGGCAGACTGAGAGAGTTCCTATCAGAATAAAATAAAATATTACAAGTGAAATGTTCATTAACTTCTACATACACTTGTTTTAGGATCTAATATAAGACAAGAAGTTATTATTTGGTAGACATATTTAGATATGAATTTCATAAAATTAGGATATACCAAATCTCAATCAAAAAAGGCTTTTATTAACTCATTGTCATTGATCAAGTCTTGTTATTTCTGCCTTCATAATATTTCCAGTATACTTTCCCTTCTCTCCACTCAGATAGCTGTCACCCTAGAGTAGCCTTCATTATCATTCCCTTGATTATTGCAGTAGCCTTCTAATAGGTCTTTCTATCTTAAGTCTTTTCTTGCTCCAATTTACCCCCTACTCAGCTGCAAAAGTGATCTCAAAGTACAAATATAACCCTCCTATTGAATAAACTCTAGGGACTCCCTATTGATTCTAGAATTAAATGGCATCTAAAGTCCCTCCCAATCTGGTCACTTCCTCTCTCTCCAGTCTGCTTACAATTATTACCTCTCATGTACTCCTCTAATATCCACTGACATTAGCCACCTTCTTGATTTTTCTTGAACTGCACATTTCATGTCCTTATCCATTGCCCTTTTCTCTTGGTTATCTCTCTTACCTAGAATGCTGTCCTTCCTTATGTATAATTCTTGGCTTCCCTGATCTCTTTAAAGATCCAGCTCAAATTTGACTTTGTAGAGGATTCCTATCCCCATTCTTCTTTCATCCCTCTCCCTCCCTCATGCTGGTGTCGGGCTAGTACAATTAGATGATCTATAGATAGAATGTTGAGCCTGGAGTCAGAAAGACCTTAGTTCAAATTTTGCCTTAGGCACTTAGTATATGAGTGATTTTCGGCAAGTCACTTAGTTTCTGTCTGTTTCAGTTTCCTCAAATGTAAAATGGGAAAAATAACAGCACTTGCTTCCCAGGGTTTTTATGAGCCTCAAATGATATAATATTTTTAAAGTTCTTAGCACTGTCCTAGCATATAGTAGAAGCCTAATAAATGTTTGTTTCTTTGTTATCTTCCTTTCTTCTGAGATTACCTTCCATTTACTTTGTAAAGTCTTGTATATCCATTGGAAGAGCATGGCTACCTCCTTTTTAGTTCAACTGATAATATTAATTAATTAATATTAATACTTTCTTAAATTTAAAGTCCTTTCTAGACTTAATTGAAGGAAGGATTTTTATCAGTACTTAAACTACTCAGGAAACAACACCCTCCATTAAAATTCTAGATTAAATTAATTAAATCCTCAATTAAAATTAAAATCAATTAAGCCTCTCCCCCCTTCTCTTAAACCTATTTCTTTTAGGGAACTGCCTAAAAGGTTAGAATGAAAATTAAAGTCCTACAAAATAGATGAAACATGGTATGCAGGTTTAAAAAAGAGAAGTATCTCTTACCAAATTAAAATCAATCTTTCTTCCCCTCCTTCTCTGAGAGATTTTAGATCTACCTAAGAGAGAAGAAAGGTGTGGATCTGGTAGAAAAGTGGAGAGGAACCCACAGTTACATAATAACACCAATTGATATTTATATAGCAATATAAATGCTTCACATACATAATCTAAGCCTCAGAATCATCCTTCAAGGTAGGTACTATAGATATTTTCATGATTTTACAGATGAAGAAACTGAGTTTTGGAAAGCTTGAGTGACTTCACCATAGGAAAGAAAGCTAATAACTATTAGAGGTGGACTTTGAAGGCAAAGCATTCCTTGATTTTTAAGCATTCTAACTTGCCATAAATAATATTTATTCCCAAAATCTCTCAGAAAGAAAAAAAAAGAGCAACATGTAAGTTCCTAAATTTCTAATGTTTATGTGTCTCATTTTGTCTCCAATTAGATTAACATTTTAAAAAATGACTGTCAAGGAGCACTCCCATTTACATTCTGAATCATCCTCCAATAAAATTCAGTGGAAAAGATTCTCATAACAGAGCATCAGCTGTGCACTTTATTTTCCTGAGGCAATGAGGGTTAAGTGACTTGCCCAGGGTCACACAGCTAGTAAGTGTCAAGTGTCTGGGGCCTGGTTTGAACTCAGGTCCTCCTGAATCCAGTGCAGGTGCTTTAGCTACTGTACCACCTAGCAGCCCCCAACTGTGCACTTTTAATAGAGTTACTTATCCCACTTCTCCCTCTGTCACAGAAATGGAAATACAGAGCTTTCTGTAGACAACTGAAGGGAATTCTTGATAAGTCATGTGAACTTACCTTATTTGGATTTATAGCTACTGTGTAGTTACCACAGAATGAAGTCTCTATAATTAATTTATTAATTAGCTAGCAGGGCTCTTTTTCTGTCATCCCAGCACAACTCAAATTATTAAAGCATGCTTCATTGTGTTTCCTGACTTCTAAGAGAAAAGAGGATAATTAGCCCAGGCGAAGTTATTTGGAATGGTCAATGGGGAAAGCCCTGGGATCCAGCTCTTAGACCACATTTTTCTTTCTTCTTTGGCATTCCTGTTGATCCAAGGAGTGCTCACATGCAGATTTCTTGCATTCTGTGAATGTTGTGACAGACCAGACTTCTTTCTTTTCCACATGTATCTGGAAGGATTCCCAGCTTTGGTACCTACCAATTTTGGCCTTGCATTCCTTCTAATGGGAAAATGACCAGAAAGAGAGTGAAGAAGCATAGAAAACAAATAGAAGAAGGATTAATCCTTGGTTGCTAGTAATGGGGTTGAGTAAGAGGATTCTATGTACTTTGTTTTTTGTTCAGTCATTTTTCAGTCATGTCCGAATCTTTGTGACCCCATTTGTTTGTTTGTTTTTTTGGTGAAGATACTGGAGTGGTTTGCCATTTCTGTTTTCAGTTCATTTTACAGATGAGGAAACCAAGACAAACAGGGTTAAATGACTTGCCGTGTGTCACACATCTAGAAAGTATATGAGGACAGATTAGTACTCAGGAATATAAATCCTCCTGACTCCAGGCCCAACTCTATCCACCGCACTACCTAGCTGCCCTCTCTATCTGCTACTGCTCTACTTTTCCAGCCTTATCTCACTTACCTTTGTGCATTCTACATTCCAGCTAAACTGGTCTACTCTCTAGTTGTCTCCTATAAGCATAAGTTCAATGGATATGCTTTCTCCTGCAGGAAGCCTTCCCCAGTTCCCTTCAATCCATAAATGACATCCCTTCAAATCTCACGAAGCTCTGTATTGAGATTCTTGCCCAATCTTCTTTGTCTGACACCTATCTTCTTACACAGCTACCACCTTAATTTAGACCCTTATTACCTGTAACTTGTGATTTGTAATTGATCCTAATTGATCTCCCTGCTTCAAGTCTGTTCCTACTCTAGTCCATTCTTCACACAGCTGAAAAAGTGATTTTTCTTAAATAGGGATCTGATTAGGCTATCCCCAAGCTTCAACTCAATCAACTCCAATGTTTTCCCCTACTGCATCTAGGACTGTATCCCTTTGGCTTTTAACTTTCTTCACTAGCTTGGTCCTAACCAAGCTTCATTATATTTCTCCCCTTTCTTTCCTCTTTGCTTTTCTCTACCTAGCCTTTTCTCTATTCCATACAATCTATCCCCCATCTC
The DNA here is from genome assembly GCF_019393635.1 of Dromiciops gliroides. Classification (NCBI taxonomy): domain Eukaryota; kingdom Metazoa; phylum Chordata; class Mammalia; order Microbiotheria; family Microbiotheriidae; genus Dromiciops; species Dromiciops gliroides. The sequence continues at coordinate 394,933,570 of NC_057864.1, read as the reverse complement.
TGTGCCAGCTCTCCCTGGGCCTAGAATATGTCCTTTTTACCTCTCCTCAAGGAATACCTCTTCTCCCACAGGAAGCAATGTAATCACTACTCTCTATATAAAATCTTGTGTGATACTTTTTTACTTAAGAATTTTGTATTTATTTTATATTTCTGCATTTATTTTTGTAAATATAAAGTCTGGCCAAATGAATGATGAATATTGTTTCACAATATTCTAGCTCCTAGCCCAATACCTGTCATATTATAGGTCTTAATAAATGAATATTGAATGATTTCTTGATTTTTATTATGTGTTAATGCATATTATATAATTTTATTGTTTGCATTGGTGGGAATCATTCCCTTACTAGACTGCAAATTCCTTGAGAGCAGTCACTTGTGATTTACCTAATAGCATATCTCTCCTGGTTCTTAACATAGTGTTCAATACAAAGTATGTATTTAAGAAATGTTTGCTATATCTTATTGTATATTTTGTTGTGTTTCATTGCCTTGATGGAATCTTGTACAAAGTTCCAATGAATAGACAATATTAAGACAGTGAAATCTAAATCTGTCTTCCCATGTCGAAGATGACCCAAATGGGGAAGAGGGATGGGGAGAGAAGAGAATAGATAAGGAATGGACTCAAAGCTTCCAGCCCCTAAAGGTATGGGGTGAAGTCAATTTAGGAAAAGTACCATGAGAGGCCTTTATGCATAGTTTTATAGTTTTCTCTTCCACATCATTAGGATTAGGGGTAGAGCACCCTTATGATCTGAAAAATCCATGTAAATGTGTTTGGCTGTCTCTTCACATCAGAGAAGTTTGATTTTTTTTCCTTTTTTCTTTTATGGGTAGTTTATAGTACCTTATTGTAAAATTTGGATTAAATATTTGGTCATAGGCTATATGTAGTTCCCAGCTGTGTCATCTGGCCTGCACATGTCATCAGCAGCTTTTGCAACACCGCCCCCCCTAATTTCCATTTACAGGCCAATACACAATATACTGAAACCATGATAAGGAAAAGTCGAGATGTGGAAGGGATAACTGTAGGCTTTCTTATTTACTTTGAACACTCTCTTCTCCTCATCTCCAATTCTAACTTCCATGAAGTCTCTTTTATTTATTTATTTATCTATTAATTTATTTGTGAGGCAACTGTGGTTAAGTGACTTGCCCAGGGTCACACAGCTAGTAAGTGTCAAGTGTTTGAGGTCAGATTTGAACTGAGGTCCTCCTGACTCCAGGGTCATTACTCTATCCACTGAGCCACCTAGCTGCCCCTCCCTTCCCTGAAGTTTTAACTGAAGTTCTATCTTATGCAAGAAGTCTCTTCCAATCCTCCTTAATCTTAGTGCCTTCCTTCTGTGGTAAAATAATGGAATTTGGCAGATACCCAGGGGTCCAATTTGATTGATTTAGTAGTGTTTGAATTTGCTGTGAATGAGAAACTACTAAGTACCCACTTAAGGTGATTAGATCTTGAGCCACACCTGGCCAGCCCTATTAAACCTAGTCTAACTTGGCCAACCCTGAGAAAGAGTGCCCTCAGAGGCTGTGGATTTTGTCATCTACAGAGGAGCAGTCTCAGCCACACAAGTCTTTTGGGGGAGGGAGAAAAAGGTGGAAAAAGGGACCCCAACAAGAAGTAGGGGGCTCTCTGGTCTTGAAGGAGCTGTTGGAACAGACTGGAGACTGGCTGCATAGAAATTATGGACCCCCTGGTGGTGAGTTAAGAAAACCCAGCTCTTTGAATTAGCTGAGCTGAATTCGCTGAGCTGAAAGCTCAGTTTGGGTTTTGAGACAGCCTTTGCTAGAGGCAGGGAGATTATCCATTTTCCTCTTTCTCTATTCCCTTGTCATTGGCTTTATTAATTTCACCTTTGCTGTGTATTTTATTCCCATTAACAAAACCTGCTTCATTTGTGGAAAAGAGGCTATTAAGCTACTTTCTTATTGACCTGGGAGAAATAACTAAAAAGGCAGTTTGGAGGGGAGAAAACTTTCTAGAGGTCCCTCATTATTTTCTGAACACCAATATTACAGTGAGCCACCCAATGAACTCTTCCCCTATTAAATTTGGCCTCTACACTTCTGAGACTACCCCCTCCATTTTATCCCACATATATCTTGTTTTACATAGGTTTTTTGCACACTTTTTTTCCTTGCTTAAACTGTGAGCTTCTTAAGAGGATAAACTGTTTTTGCCTTGCTCTATATAACCATTGCTTAGCACAGCATCTGACACATAGTGTGTACTTAATAAATGTTAGTTGACTGACTGACTTGAATTTTATCCTTTGCCTTAGTTTGATGGTATCCTGGCTTGGTCAGGGAGAGTCAGTGAAAATGGGGGCTAAGGATTTGTGAACTGAGAGGGATCATGGCCAAAATACCACATACCTAGAAGCAGCCAGCAAGGAGCCATGCTTGGGGTGGGAAAATGGAGGAAGGGGGCTAGGTACCATGCAAGTTCCTTTAAGCAAGTATTCTTAACCTGGAGTCTATGTATCTGTTTAAAAAAAATGTTTTGATAGATACATTTCAATGTAATTCATTTCCTTTGTAATTCTATATATTCTAATTTATACATATAAAAATGTTATACTGAGAAGGGGGACTTAAGCTATGCCAAATTGTCAAAGAAAGGAAGTGCCTGGCACATAATTATTAATCATGTCCCTTTCTTTCTTCCTTCCTTCCTTCCTTCCTTCCTTCCTTCCTTCCTTCCTTCCTTCCTTCCTTCCTTCCTTCCTTCCTTCCTTCCTTCCCTCCCTCCTTCTCTCTCTCCTTCTCTCCCTCCCCTTCCCTTTATTCCTCCCTCCTTCCCTTCCCCACTCTCCCAACTGTCTACTGTTCTCTTTTTCTTTTTTCTTTTTTGGTTCTCTTTTTCAAAGAAGAAATCATTATCATCAATACCTATTAAATGCCCATGGGGTGTATTGTACTGAGATAGGAAACTGCATGGAGCCAGTGGAAGATGAAAAGAACTGAGAGAAGATATATTTCCTGGTAATATTAATCCGATCGGAAGTCTGTTTAAAATCCAGAGCAATAGCTTTCCGGCAATAAATAATTTTGGTTTAGAGATCCAGCATGGTACCTGGTCGTGAATAACAACAGCAACAAGTTAAGTAAACAAACAAATAATGATACCGATAATAATGATAATTATAACATTTACATATTACTTGAAGCTTTGCAAAATCCTTTATATATGCCACCTTTTTAATTTTTATGAAAGCAAGATTCAGTTGTTTTTTGGGGGAGAGAGGATCCATTTTCATGGAAGTAATATCCCCTAGAAACACCGGCTTGCCACTGCTAAATAAGACCCCTTATGGGAGGAAGAATAGTGCCACTTTGCATGAGATATCAGAAAGGGGATAGTGGTCTTTTATCAAAAACCACAAGTAAATTATTAATTCATGCCAGAAACAAAAGTATCTATGCTGTCATGTTATAAATGACAAGATAAAAACTGTGTCAGGGGGTGGCTGTAATGCAGCAAAGCTGATACAGTAATTACTACTGTAGAAAGAAAGGTAAGAAGGGTCAGGAAAAATTAATGATAGCCTGTCTATCCCTTCTCTGTGCTATTTCTTAAGGTAGAGAGTGGCACCCATAATAAATCAGAGATCTCCAGTCATCTCCAGATGGTTAAATGATTTGTATGATTTTCTGGATGTGGAGATTGATAGCACCAGTACAGTCTGGAAAATGAAGATTGGAGCAAGGTTGTGTGACTTTAACTGAAAAGACTGACATAGCTATTACCTAGCCTTACAGGAAAAGTGAAGGAAAAAATAATGTCTACTATTATAACCCTTACAGACATCTTAATCAATCATCAGACTTCTTATAGAAGAAGCAATATGTGTATGTGTGCATGGATATGTTTACATATTTATGTACACACAGACACACATGTATACACATATGCATATACATATATACTATAATGTTTAATATGTTTGAGAGATAATTTCTGGGTAATTAATAATTTTAAAAATAAATCTAGTATTTAATTAATAAAAGGGTCAGTGACACTCTCAAATGCCAAAGACCATTCATGGTGGTGGGCTCACAGTTTATATGCCCTTGGAAGACCAGGTGTTCCTGAGGATGGCAATCAACTCTGATTGGTTAACAATTAATGAGAGAGAATGAATATTACAATGAGAGGTGGTCTGTATTACAGTGAAGGTCTTAGAGTACTTGACATTGAACACCCAAATCTTGGACAAAGAGACTTATCAATTTCCATATCACTTGTCTGACAAAAGGGAGAATCTGCATTTCCCCAGGTATGTCTGATGAAATACAATGAGCAAAATCCATCCATTTGCCTAAATTTAGAATTTCTTTTACTTTGATTAGATCTTAGCCTGGGTAAGTCATTGCCCAAGTTTCCCCACACTTGTTGATTTCTGAATGAGAAAGTAGAAGGGGGGAAACTTTGGTCCTGATTCAATAATTAGTTATTAAATACAAGAGAGGAATAATCATTTCCCTCAATACACACACACAGAGCTTGAATTCACTGCTATTGAGAAGTTGATGTCTTTCTCCTTTCAGGCCAGGAGCTGTTTTCTTTTGGCTTCTGCGTCCCCAGCACCTAGCCCAATTCCTGGAATATAATAGGCCCTTGATGCTTATTGAATTGAGTTTGGGAACCTCATTGCTTTAAATTTCCTGAAAAAAAGATTGGGCCCTTAAGTACTACTGGCCTTAGATGTGGACAAGTTGGCTCTCTGCATGGATTCACAGGATCTGTGGCAAGACCAAAGATCTCTCAGTTCTCTTCTCCAAAAGCAGAAGGAAGTAGGTAAGTGAATGATGGTTCATCAATGTCATACTCCTCTGGATGATTCTTTTCTTCCCACCCCTGAATGCCAGGACCAAGTATACTGTGAAGACATCAGTATTGTCATCATCATCAATGATGATTGATTGGCATCTCGCAATGAACAACAGTTAACATTCACATAGCACTTTAAGATTTGCAAAGTCCTTTATTTAAGTACTCTCATTTAGTCCTCACCACAACTCTGGTAGGTAGGTGCTATTATTATCCTTATTTTGTATGTGAGGAGATTGAGGATAAGAAAAATTATGTGACTTGCCCAAGGTCACACAGTCAGTAAGTGTCTGAGGCAGGATTTGAATTCAGGTCTGTGATTCAAAGTCTAGTGCTCTCTCTACTGTACCACCTGGAGTAGAAAACTCATTCATTAAATAGTAAATTTGCATTTGGAGGCCCTTTTGTCTCTTTTGGTTCAGAGGGAGAGACTAGAAACAGTGGGTATAATCTCCCAAGTTGATAGTTTTCAAATCAGTAAAAAGAGCTGTTGAGAGGCAACCTGATTTAGGGCTGACCCCTGATGCATGGACACTGGCAAATCACTTAAACTCTTAGTGCTCTAGACCAAGGTTTTCCAAGTTACTTTGATAGTGTACCTCTATCATTAATATAAACAACGGCAGTAATAAAAACCCAAAGAAAAGTCTTTATAAATTTTATGCAAGTACTTCCATACTCATATGGTACATTATGAAACATATACAAAATAGGCATTAAAATAAGATAAAGGTGAAAAATAACTTTTAAAGTTATTTTACCAGTGTTATAAAACCCTTTTTAGTGTCATTAAATATTAATTTTAAGAACGTTAAATATTAATATTAGTACCATACTATCTACATTCTGCTTTCAATGTCCTGTACTGTATTTCCTTCTTAGAATTTCTAATGTTTTCTTAACTGGCAACTTAAAAATTTTGAATGATTTACCTAAATTCTCAATAATTCATGGATAAGCCACTATTCATTGTAAAAGATATCATAGTCATTAGTTATGATTATAATTGTAATAAACTTAAATTTAAAATTTTTTGTCTAAAAGGGGGAAGTTGAGGGGTGTCTTTAAAATGTGCATGTGCACTTGTTAATAATATTCTATAAGATGGTGTTTTCTGTTACCTTATGTTAGAGATTATGTAGTTTATGTACAGACCAGAATATATTAAAATGTTAATGTTTACATCTATGTATTTAAACTGTCATAAAAATGTACAAATAACCTCCCAAGGTAAAGCACAATTTATAATATGAAAATATTGTTATATTTTGATAAACTTTAAAAATATAATTTCTGCTTTTATTTTCTTAAGTTATAATTTTTATGTATTTTATATTTGATACAAAGTTATTAGAATTTTAGGGGTATATGGAGTGTCCAGAGAGGACTAGCATCTCTGGTGTGAGGGCTGTTATACCCTTATCAGGGCTGCTTATCCACTTTTGGTGTCCACCTTTCACCCATCTCTTAGCTGTGGCTCCCAGAAGCTATTTCATGTGCAACACAGTCTGGTAAAACCATGTCTGCAGGTGGGCTAAACCAGGTTGAAGGCCTCAAAGCCATTGTTGAGTTAGGGAGATGTCCAGTCCAAACACGTGTAAACTTCCCCCTATGGAATAGATAGATGAAAACAATTTGTTCCCATGGGCCATGAAGGTGGTAGAAGCAGGCACTGTGGAGAGCTTACAGTTTGGTCAGATAATAGAAGATGCCACAGTCATCCATTGAATCCTGGACCATGACCACTCATCCTGACTTTTGTCTTGCCATTGGAAGTCAATGACTTTGGAAGAAAGAGTGAGGCTTATGATTTTATGGAACTCTGTCTCACTTAAATCCAAATTCATACACAAGTCAAGACATGACCCTGTGATGTCACTGGTTCTCTTTGGAATGAAGAATGACCAACATTAGCATTTTAATTTTAAGAAAAATAATCATCATATCTGGGATTCCAAAACCAAAGGACTACAAAAAGAAAACAGTCTCACCATTCCACTTTCTGGTTTATTTGTACTGCTAACACAAGAAGTAAAATAAAAAAATTATCAATTTAAACTTTAGTGTAAGACACAAAAAAGGGCTCTTTCTCAAGCTAAATAAGTAAAAAGAGAATTGTGATCTATAGTAAAGTTTTTTATTCACTGTATTTTATTCTTTCGCACATGCTGTTGAAAAAAGTGGCACATTTTCAGTTTCTCTTGGAATGTATATTAATGGGGAGTGATATGGGGCCATTCAATTCATTCTAACTTCTGGGTATCAGCTATTAAATGGTGTTGAAAGCACTTTCTGAAAATGACACTGGATATTTGTGTTTTGTTGAGGGACTATGTGAGCCATCCATCACATCGTATAAACTAAACTTATTTCCCCAATATCTGACATGGCAAGAATACTGCAAGGAGAATTATAAAGCAAGTGGTCTTGTGGACTACAATAGTAATCCCCATTTAGATAGTCATTTTGACTCAGTAATATTCAGTGTTTCAAATCACAATAGTTGTGAAAAGGTGAATGATGCAAGTTAATTATTCTAAATCTTTCTCAATATATCAGTATACTAACATGACTAATGTGGAAATATATTTAATGTGATGGTACATTTATAACCTATATCAGATCGTTTGCCATCTTGGGGAGGGGGAAGGGAAGGGAGGGAGGGAGAAAAATTTGGAACTCAAAATCTTATAAAAACAAATGTAGAAAACTATCTTTACATGTAACTTCAAAAAATAAAATACTATTAAGCTTGAAAAAATATATCAGCATTCTTCACATGTGCTCATGAATTTGATAATATATTTTAATTGAATTGTTTATATATGATATAGTGGGAAAATGGGGTACGGGTTGGGGTTGGGGTTCTTGGGAATTCCTCTTTAAAGAATTACACCCTCTTGCACACAAAACGTAGTTAGAATAAGGTGATAGTTTATTTAGGAACAAGGGAAGGGAAGGGTGGGGGGAGGGAAACCATGAAAGAAATCCTTGGACTTTTCATGGGGAGATTTGGAACAAAGCACATGGCTCAGAGGTACCAAATCTCCTCGAACAGGAGACTGGAAGGTACTTTTATAGAGGACTGATGGGGGTGGACCATCTGCCCATGAAAAGTTCCTTTAGTGTGAGAGGACCATCCCCCACTGGTGGTAGCTGGGGGAATTGGGTGAGGGGTGGCTATGGATCCCTCTTCAGAACACAAAGGCCAAAGCCACACCCAAACTTATCTCCCCAGGGTAAGGGAGACCAGAATGAAGGGTAGGAATCCCAAGCTAGCTCAGTCCGATTTGGTTCAGTTTATCTCTCTAGGCGTTATCTGTCCTCTGGTTTAGTTTCTCAAGGAGAAGATTCCTCGGTGTGCCCCAGAGAAATTCTGGGGTGCTCTGCGCCCCATGACATATAGATAGCCCCTTCAGAAATTTGTCTAGGGATTCTGCCTATTCTGGGTATAGTCCTGCTCCTAAGCAAAATTTTCTAAAGATCCTTCTCTCTTTTTTTGATCCCTTCCCTCTTGGACCATGGGTTGGTTCCAGGAAGTAGATCATGGAATAATGTAGATTATCTATCTTTAGAAGAGACCCAAGGGACATCAAGTCCAACCTTTTCATTTTCCAGATGAAGAAACTGAGACCCTAAGAAAGCATGACTTGCCCACGGTCTGAGGAAGGAGTCAGCATGGTCAGGTCTTCCTTACTGAGTTTTTGTTGTTGTTGTTGTTGTTATTTTTTTGTTTTTTGCAGGGCAATGAGGGTTAAGTGACTTGCCCAGGGTCACACAGCTCATAAGTGTCAAGTGTCTGAGGCCGGATTTGACCTCAGGTCTTCTTGAATCCACGGCTGGTGCTTTATCCACTACACCACCTAGCTGTCCCCACTAACTGAGTTTTAACACTCTATCTATATTACTAACTATTTGCCTTACCACATATCTCAAGGACCTATGTCCTCCACTTTCTTTTCAGGAGTTCACAAGCCTTTCTCAGGGACTGTTTAGGTAGCAGTCATACTTTGGTTGGTAGTTTTTATTTCATTAACACAACTACCCAAGTTGCCTGCACCAGTTGCAAGCGGAACATTTGCATTTGTCTGTCTAGCAAAATAAACAGATAAGACTAATTCTACTTAGCTCTTACCCTGCACCAAGAATGGAATATATAGCAAAAAAATGAACTGTATGAACTATGAAGCTACTTTTTACAAGAAATCAGTTAAGGTACTCATTAGCTTCAGTGCTTAAAGGTTCACTGGGCAAAGTGGAGTCTTGCCTCTTTACCTTTTTCTCTCCAACTTGGTGATAACCTTTTTCCTATCAGACTTCACAAAGTAATTCTCTAATCTTATTTTATGGATTATTTTGTATTATAGTTTATGCCTTATCCCCCTATAACACAGTAAACTATAGGCCAGCAGGGTCTATGAATTTTTTTAAACCTAGTAGACCCTAGCCTAACACAATGTGCTTCATGCAGTAAGGTCAGGGGTAGGGACTAGATTTGTGATTCTATTGGTATAGGGAAGTCCAGGTGAGGCATTCTCTCAACCAATACAGCTTTATACCTTCTTTGAAATTTATATCCTTACAGAGTTGCTTAGAACACTGAGATCAAGTGACTTCCCTGGGGTCACACAACCAGAATGTGTCAGAGGAAGGAAGTGGTGGCCCTGCTTTCAAAGCCAGCTCTTTGTCCATTATATTTCTCTGTCTCACACATCAGAAACTTTATAACTTTGTTGAATTCCATTGAATTGAATGAGACTTAAGAATAGATAAATGAGTGAATAATGTGGTGTGCCTAAGGATCACCTTAACAACATTTTGATAAAAAGCATTTTTTTCCCTTCTGTCAATTTGATAATATCTTGTGCTAATATCTTGAATTTTTCTTATTACATTCTTTTCTGGCATGTTTGGTGGGGTGTACATAAATTAGAGATAAAGTTGATTTTGGTCTTATGTTGATAAACATCCTCAACTAATACTTAATTTCTGAAAAGTTTAGAGTTATTCACATAAATAACACTACCAGCAATCCTTCCTTCCCTCATTTCGTTGCAGACAACTTACTTCTACAAAGATAATGAATGATTTCTCTTGTGTTTCCCATCGACAGGGCATAGAAAATACCAAGGTGGCCCTCTCATCTTCTATACCTTTATAAACTCTCTGATAAGAACACAGGTTTTAATAATGCCTAAGTATTTTTCCACTAATCCTGAGAGGAAACAAAAATCTATTCAAACACTCCTTTAATTGTTCTTCTCAAGACTTCAGAGAGGCTTCTGATATTGCGGAAAATAATCACTATTAACTAAGTACAAGAGTGTTTATGTATGATGGGAGAGGCACACTGTGATGACTGGATGTTAAAATACAAAAGTGCCCAGAGGGGAATAGATTGCTACCAATTGTGATCACTTTTTCTGTTGCTCAACACCCTATTGTCTTGGGCTGAACTCTTGTAGTCTGAACTATAATGTATCTGAGTTCTTGCTTTTTTTCTCCAGGAGCTTGGATTCTAGTCTGAAACCTATTTTGACTTCAGGCACCACCTCTGCCTTTTAACTTCCTATCTTTTAGCTTTGAGTCATGATTCTGTGACTCCAGTAGTACAATAATAACAATAAAAAGACTTAATATAAGGTACTATTATTTTAAATGCTCCATAGAACTTTCACATACATATTAATTACATTGTTTGAGTATGAGGTCAGCAACAAATGAAGGATGATAACCTTATAATCTATTTCTACAATGTCCATTTCATAAAACCTCTCATAGCAATTGGTTTCTTTCTTTTATTTTTTAAATTTTCATTTTATTTAGAATTTTCCCCAAGTTACATGTTTTTTACATAAATTTTTAAAACTTTGTGTTCTAAATTTTCTTCCTCCCTCCCTCCTCAACCTTCCTTATGAAATCAAGCAATTCAATATAAGTCATACATTTGCAGTTATGCAAAACATCTTCATATTAGTCAGGTTGTGAAAGAAAATAGACAAAATAACTTTAGAAAGATGAGAGTGGGCAGCTAGGTGGTGCAGTGGATAGAGCACTGGCTCTGGATTCAAGAGGACCTGAGTTCAAATCTGGCCTCAGACACTTAACACTTACAAGCTATGTGACCCTGGGCAAGTCACTTAATCCCAATTGCCTCACCAAAAAAAAAAAAAAAGAAAAAAAAAGAAAGAAAGAAAAAGAAAGATGAGAGAACAAATACAACTATACTTCATTCTGTAATCAGATACCATCAATTCTTCCTCTGTTGATGGTTTGCATTTTTCATATGTCCTTCTGATAGCCTGCTTATCATTTCTTTCATAGTTACTTTTGCTAACTGTATTACTCTCCATCTTATTCCCTCCCCATTGATATTTACTCTATTTTCTATCTTCCTACACCCTATCCCTCCTCAAAAGTGTTTTGCTTTTTGCTGCCCCTCCCCCAATCTGCCCTTCCTTCCTTCCCTTCTCCCCCTCTCCCTTATCTCCTTCCCCTCCCACTTTCCCTCAGGGCAAAATATATTACTATACCCACTTGAGTATGTATGTTATTCCCTCTTTGAGCTCTAATTCTGATGACTGTAAGGTTCACTTGCTCCCTCACTCTTTCTCCATTTTCCCCTCCAATCCATAAGCTTTTTCTTGTTTCTTTTATGTGAACTTCTTTTCCCCATTTCACCTCTCCCTTTCTTCCCAGTGCATTCTTTTTTTTTCTGTTTAGAATTTTATTTTCCAAATTGATGTAAAAGCAAACTTTGACATCAATTTTTTAAAACTTTGAATTCTGACTTCTCTTCCTCCCTCCCTTCCCATCCCTCACCCCAAGAACTCAAGCAATTTAATATGTTATACATGAGTAGTCATGGAAAACATCTCTACATTAGCCAGGCTGTGAGAAAAAACAGACAAAAACAAAACTTTAGATTAAGGAACTATCAAAGGAAAAAAATATGCTTCACTCTGTTTTCAGATACCAACAGTTCTTTCTTTATAGATGGATTGCAATTTTCATAAGTCCTTCAAAGTTATATTTGATCATTGCATTTCTGAAAATAACCACATGCTTCCCAGCAGATCATCTTACACTATTGCTGTTATTTTTTATACAATACATTTCACTCTGCTTCAGTTCATGTAGGTCTTTCCAGGTTTTTCTGATAGTGTCCTGCTCATCCTAACTTTTATATAGTACCTTAAATTTGACAAAGAATTTTCTTCAAAATAGCCCGGCAAAGTAGGGACCATACTTTTTGCCATTATAATCAATCATCATAACTGTTTCCCTCCATCCTATTCCCTTCCCATGATATTTACTCTATTTTCTATCTTCTTTTACCCTATTCCTCCTCAAAAGTGTTTTGCTTCTGACTGTCCCCTCCCCTGCTCTGCCCTCTCTTCTTTCACCCTTCTCTCCTTATCCTCTTCCTCTCCTACTTCCTTGCAGGGTTAGATAGATTACCCCTTCCAATTGGGTGACCTTCAGTCTTGCTGAGAGGCCTGCACTCACTCACAATCACAATGTATCCAATCTGGACATCCCAGAAGCAGGGTGAAAGGTGCACAGACATGTTCTTGTGATGTTTCTCAAATCAATTGTATTTGCAGATGTAATGCAGGTAGTCCTGGCAGATGACAATGGCCCTCTGCATCTTCATCTTGGTTATCACACCAGACAAGATCCTGCCTCTGATGGAGACATTGCCAGTGACAGGATACTTCTTGTCAATGTAGGTGCCCTCAGTGGCCTCCTTGGGGGTCCTGAAGCCCAGCCCTATGTTCTTGTAGTATCTGGGAAGCTTCTTTTTGGCAGTGTCACCTAGCAGCACCTGCTCCTTGTTCTGGAAGATGGTTGGCTGTTTCTGGTAGGCATGCTCTGTCTGGATGTCCACCATGTCACTGCTTCACTCATCTCTCACTCCTCTTCTCTAGGACAAACCGACAGAAAGAAGCTGGAGAGCAGCTGCTGGGGTGTCCTTAAACATGAGGCAAGGGCTGTGTAGGAAGTGATGGAACATGCTGGAGCAGGCAGGCAGGCAGGAACAGTTTAATCTTTTATTATCCCTCATATTTTCTTTTTCCTCTTTACCTTTTTATGCTTCTCTAGGGTCTTGTATTTCAAAGTCAAAATTTCTATTCAGTTCAAGTCTTTTAATCACAAATGGCTGAAAGTCCTCTTTTTCATTGAAGTCCCATTTTAACCCTGAAAGTATCACCTGGGTAGATGATACTTGGCTATAGTCCCAGTTCCTTTGCCCTCTGGAATATCATATTCCATGCCCTCTGGTCATTTAATGTAGATGCTGCCAGATCTTGTGTTATTCCTACTTTAGATCTACAGTATTTCAGTTTCCTTTTTTTTCTAGCTGCTTGCAATATTTATTCCTTGACTTGGGATCTCTGGAATTTGGCTATAATATTCCTGGAAGTTTTCATTTTGGGATCTCTTTCAGGAGGTTATCGGTGGCTTCTTTCAATTCCTATTTACCTTCTGCTTCTAGAATATAAGGGCAAATTTCCCTGACACTCTCTTGGAAGATGGTGTCTTAACTCTTATTTTGGTCTTGGTTTTCAGGTAGTCAAATGTTTTTCAGATTATCTCTCCTGGATCTATTTTCCAGGTCAGCTGTTTTTTCAAGGATATATTTAATATTGCCCTCTATTTTTTTATTCATTTGGATTTGCTTTACTGTGTCTTGGTTTCTCATAAGGTCACTAGCTTCCATTTGTTCAATCTTAATTCTTAGGCAATTATTTTCTTCAGAGAGCTGTTGTATTTCTTTTCCCATTTGGCTTTTCAAGCTGTTGATGTTTTGCTCATGACTCTCCTGCATTGTTCTCATTTCTCTTTCCATTCTTTCCTTCATCTCTCTAAATCTTTCTTCTATTTCTCCTCTTTCTCTTCAAAGTCCCTTTTGAGTGCTTCCATGGCCTGAGAACAATTCATATTTTTCTTGGAAATTTTGGATGTTGGAGCTTTGACTTTGTTATTATCTTCTTCTGAGGGTGTATTATGGTCTACCTTTCCCCCAAAAAACTTTCTATAGTCTGCTGCTTTCTTTACCTACTCATCTTGACCCAGAAGCAGATGTCTGATTGAAATCTGCTTCTCTATGGTTGGAAGCTTGGTGTCCCTGTGCCCCTCTCCTATTGGGCTGTCACCACTCAAGTCAGCCCATTGGATCAGAACCTTTGTGCTTCTCTGCAACTCAAGCAGAGGCCACAGCCACTTCACCCCAGCCAACCTTCAAACCCTCCAGCAGAGCCTCAGAAGAAACCATGGCACTGAAGACTCCAAGACCCTGGAAGCATTGTCTGTTCCAGGCTGGGTCTGCACTGCTCGCTGAGCTCCTCTCTTTGTCTGTGGGCTCAGTTTCAGAAGCAGCTGCTCCCACAGTTGAATCAGAGTCTCCCAAGGCCTGGTTCTCTGGGGCTGGAGCTGTGTCTGCTCAGTGAGCTCCACTCTCACCCTAGGACAACAGGACTTTCCTGCCAACCATCTAAGCTATCTTTGGCTGGAAAATTATTTCACCCTGTCCTGTTTTGGATTCTGCTGCTTCAACAATTGTCCTATGGCATTATTTGAAGGTATTTTGAAGGGTTTTGGGGAGAGGTCAGGGAAGTCTTTGCCTTTCCTCTGCCATCTTGGCTCCACTCCAGCAATTGGTTTCTAACACTCTTTTGCACTTACCATATTCCAATTTATATGATCCTTATTCTTGTTCCATTTGTCCTAGTGGGTGAGACAGGAAGAGGTGATGTCATGTAATTGAAAAGGCAAGAGACAGCTAAAATTCTTTTAAAAAATAAATTTATTTCCCCCAATTACATGTAAAAACAATTTTTAGCATTCATTACAATCTTTTTAGTTCCAAATTTTCTCCCTTCTTACCCTCCCCCCTCATCAAAAAGGCAAGCAATTTGATATAGGTTACACATGTACAATCATGTGACACATGTTACTTAAGTTGTGAAAGAAAACACAGAAAAAACCCAAGAAAAATAAAGAAGGCAAGTGGGACAAGTATGATTTGATTAGCATCCAGATTCATCAGTTCTTTCTCTGGAGACAGCATTTTTACTCACAAGTCCTTCAGTATTTTCTTGGATCATTGTTTTGCAGAGGATATCGAAGTCATTCACAGTTAGTCATCATACAGCATTGCTGTTACTGTATACAATGTTCTCCTGTTTTTGCTCATTTCACTTTGTATCAGTTATTGACAGTCTTCCCAGGTTTTTCTGAGAGTCTATGGATTTAGAGATCTGGAAACCATAACTGCTGCCACTGAGTTAGTTGCCCCTCTCCCCACCTTCCTCTCCCCTCTCAAGCTTACTGCTGGTTTTCTGGGCTGCAGCATGAGCTGGTCTGTATTCCACTCTCACCCTGGGGCAACAGATCTTATAAGTTGTTATAGACTGGAAAGTTGTTTCACTCTTTATTTTGTGGGTTCTGTTGCCCCAGAATTTCTTTTGAGAAGTTATCTAAAGTTTTTTGGAGGAGTTTTGGGGAGATCTCAGGTGAGTCCTTGCCTTTGTCCCATCATCTTGGCTTTGCCCCACCGCACCCCCACCTTTCCTATCATTCTTTTTTTTTTTAATGATTTTTCTTTTTTAGTTTGCAACATTTGTTTTCCTCCTATAATTCTTGCCACTGAACAGGGCTGTTTTCTTGAGCTCAGGAATTCTAAGCTGTACCAGCTAATCTGATCAGATGTCTGCACTAACTTCAGCATTGATAGACTGAGCTCCCTGTGGCTGGTGGTCACCAGGTTGTCAAAAGTGGGGTAAACTGACAAAGGTTGGGAACTGAACTGGAGAAAGTCAAGTTTTTCTCAGAGTGGGATTGGGCCTCACGGTAGATTTTAAACACCCAGCCTCTATGAGTTAAGAGAGAATCATACCAAAAACCAAAAAAACCCCAAAGACTGGGAACTAGGAAAACTTGGTTCTAATCCTTTCTCAGGCACTGTCTAGTTGTCTAGCTGGGCAAATTACAATTTCTTTGGATTTCAGAATCCTCATCTGAAAAGTGAAGCAATTGGACTAGATCATTATAGGATCATAGGATTATGGACTGAGAATTTGTATAGACCTTAGATATCTAATTCAATCTCCCTCTTCATTTTATACATGAGGAAGGAATAGAGTAGATAAGTGATTTGTCCCAGGTAGTAATTGGCAAAATTGGGAGAAGAATTCTGGACTCTGACTCCAAATCCAGTATTTTTTTAAAATTATTTTTCTTTTTTCTTTTTTTTTTTAGTGAGGCAATTGGGGTTAAGTGACTTGCCCAGGGTCACACAGCTAGTAAGTGTTAAGTGTCTGAGGCCGGATTTGAACTCAGGTACTCCTGACTGCAGGGCCAGTACTCTATCCACTGTGCCATCTAGCTGCCCCCAAATCCAGTATTTTTCACTGTATCAAGCTGCTCTAAGCACTAAGATGCTATGATTCCCTGAAAGCAGGAGCAATATCTGATTCATCTTTGTCTACCTACCACCCAGAAGAAAACTTACATAAACATTCATATATTAAAGACCTATGATTTCACCATGAGGGAAATTCCCATATAGAAACCAGCTATACTAATTCAGATCAACAACCTCTCTACTACTTTTATATGGTCTTAGAGAGTTACTGGAGGCTCAAATTAAAGTGACTTTCCCAGGGTCATACTGATGGCATCAGAAGCATGATTTCCACATAGGTCTTTCTGATTCAGCACTCCATACATTCCAGAACATTACTTTTCACAGAGTAGGTTCTTCATACACATTTGTAAAGTTCATATGTCTGGTATGAAGACAATTAGTTCAGCAAGAGGATAGCAAATCGAAAGAAAGGAAAGCTCTGATGCTGTCACCTTTCCTCTCACCTGCTGTCTAGGTGTATTTGCCTAATGGAGCATAGGATTCTGACTGCATAGGAAGAAGAAGGCCTTTCCCTGTTGGCCTTCTTGAGTAATTTTTGTGGCATTTGGACTCCACCCAAGGGGCTGGGTAAATAATGTGAACTGCCTTTTGTTTGCCACTGGATTATAGTGCTGCAGATTTGTTTATTTTACCCACAAACCTATTCCTCACACTAATGAAAAAGAAAGTGGGATTGATATGGAATTTCTGAAGTAGAGAACAGAAAGTAAGGATGCCAATCAGGTCAAATGTTGTGTTTATACTAAAAAAAAACCCTTGGTAGTCAGTAAGAACAATTAATTTGTGAGGATCTTAGCCAGATTTATGAGCTCCCATTGTCCTGCCCCATTTCTGCTAAATCAACTCCATAATGCAGTCCTTTATGGGCCTCTCTCTTCCAAAAAAGCACAAACCTATGATCAAATGATGACTCATTCCTCTGGCATTAGTATCTCTTCCCTCAAATATCTTTGATACACACACACACACACACACACACACATACACACACAAACACACTCAAACCCACGCACCACACACCCATACCCATATGCACCCACCAGACCCCCACCCCTATATATATATGTATATAGGTATATATGTATATATGTATGTATTATACTTCTGCGTTGTGTCATCTCCCCTTATAGAATATAAGGTCCTTCAGGGCAGAGATAGGGAGAGGGATGTGTAATTTCATTACTATAGGGAACTCCCAGGTGAAGAAACTTCCTTTACTAGCTCAGATCAGCTATTCTGTAATTTATATTCAGGCATGATTGTCTAGACCATCAAGAAATTGATTTGCCATGGTCACACAGCCAATATATGTCAGACATGGGAACAGAACTCAGGCTTTAAGGCCAGCTTTGTCTGTTCTCTATGATATTCTGCCTTTCAGTCCTCCTAGAGGGCAGGAACTATTTTATTATTATCTTTGTATCCCCAGTGTATAGGACAGTGCTTGGCACATAGTTAGCATTTACTGAATGTGTGCTTGATTGCTAATAGAGTACTGGATCTGGAATGAGAAGACATGTTCAAATCTTGCCTTTGATATTGATTATCTATGAAATTTGTGGTTATTTACTTCACTTCTATAGGTCTTAGTTTCTATAAAATAAAAGGTTTGGACCAAATGATCTCTAAGATTCCTTCTGTCTTCAGATCAAGAATGAGATCAATTACATGGTGGTTGTTCTCTCAGTTCCTCCCCAGTCCTCCCCCTGCCCCCCCTCCTTCCTCCCTCCCATCATTGCATCTGATTGTTGCTTCAAGTAATTCTGCCTTGCTTCCCAATAGTAACCAACAATGAAATCCCTGTGGTGCCATGTTGCTCCACTTTGCTTACTGATGTGTTATTATCAAAAGGGAAAGTATTTACATCTTGCTCATTCATTATACATTACTGAAAAGCCAAGGAAAAGGTCTTAAAAGCACTAATGACATGTGTTTTCAAGCAAAACCTTTGGGAAGGCATGGGGCTGTCCTTAGGGATATGCAGTCTCACATGAATAGTTCTACCCTTTAGTGATTTTAAAATATAATATTTCAATTATTCATTAAGAGGTAGGTGAGAAAAAATTATTAGTAGTCATCAGTCTCAGTCACAACAGATAGACTGGTGACAGCATGCTCTGCATAAACTAACTATTTAGGGTTGTTGTTGTTGTTTATCCTTCAATCTTGAAGAGTATCATGACATTGGGGTGGTAACATGACTTGCAGTGAATTGGATTTAAGTGAAACAGGGCTGTGCAAAGTCACCACCCTCAATCTCTCCTCCAGAGCCATCTGGGTCCAGGGGCAAGATATAAAGCAGGATGACCAGAGGTGGCCCTGGATGTTTAAGGCATTTGGGGTTAAGTTGACTTGTCCAGGGTCACATGGCTAGTAAGTGTCTGAGATGAGATTTGAACTCAGGTCCTCCCAACTTTTGGGCTAATGTTCTATTTACCATGTCACCTAGCTACCTCAGCTATTCAGGGTTATAGAGAAAACTAATAAGTAGGGATGACCCAATGAGCAAGCACTGGAGGTAAGGGAAGGAAATCTGCATTGTATTTTCATCTTCTTAAATGAGCCACTTAAATAACCTACTCTTTAAGCCATGGCTTATGCCAAAGCATGACTGTATGAAATGAAAGAATAATTGGCCAAAACAATATGTATCTATTTGTCATAGAACACAAACTGACTTTGAGGAAGTCATTATTTTTTAAAAAGTGCCTTAGGTGAGAAGTTTACTGTTTTAGCAGCTCATGTATACTTTGAAATATTCTAATGTTATATAACCCCCCTTTAAAAATTTCAGTGTGTGATTTTTTTCCCCTCCTGAATTTCAGGATGTTGACAGGAAGAAACCAAATGGAGGATTTTTTGTCTTTGGGGTTAAAAGACAAACTTATCCTTGATTGGTGAACATAATGAACAAAACTGGTGCTGCTAATATGCAGAAGTGGTAGATCAAAGAATTATATCATTAATTCATTCGGTAAAGGTTGAAATTGTTTATTTCAAGCAATGCATTTTACTACATGCTTCATCAATACTTGTCAATAAAGAATAACCCCTATACCCAGTCAGACCACCTGGGGAGTAAGAATTAATTTATGTAATAGCCATCATAGAGCCCAGAATCATTCCCACACCATGTGTTTCCACCATGAAATAGTTCTAATTTGTACTAAAGCTTTAGGAAATGAGATTGGGTCATTTTAGAAAATTGAGGACTTGGGTCTAATAAGGAGGAACAAGAATCTTTTGGCAGGGAATAAACTAGTAGTCTTGGGTTTGCCAGTTGTGTCTGAAAGTTTCCCATGATGGTTGAGGTCTCTACAGTTGGGAGTCAGGTTCCTCTTCTCAGCCAGCTTACCATGATTGTGTTTTACCTCAACCTAATGCTTAAATTATAGATTTTGCATTACATTCTTAAAATTTACAATAACAGTTTGTTATTGTCCCTTTAAAATGTCTCTGCTACAACATGCAAGCATTGGGTTTAAATTAGCTAGGGAAAAGGGGACACCTGGGTTTGACATGGGGCTAGGGTAATGGCCTCTTTAATCTAGTAGCTATATTCCAGCAGTTACCCATGTCTTTGCACATTTGGAAGGATGAGTGGAAAGACGAATGTAGGAATGTGGCTCTGAGTGTCCAAGTAAGCTCTGTTCTGAACCTAGTCAAATCATTTACCAATCAATTAAAAACCAACAAGCATTTATTAGCTTGAAGTCAGGTAAAGACAAAAAAGTGGGCCAAGTCCCCAAAGAGATGAAACTTCTATGGGGAGAGGGAGAAGGAGACACTGTAACTATATAAGTATATTCAGAACAAAAATGTAAAAATAAATTAATTGTAGTTTAGAGAGAGAAAGGGCACTAGAAGTTGAAAAGATCAAGAAAAGTTTCATTCCAGGGGGGAGGAGCCAAGATGATGGAGGAAAGACATTAAATGTACAGGGCTCCTGATACAATCGCCCCCAAAATCGCAATAAAATAACCCTCGGGGCAGAAAAACACACAAAAATACTGGCTGAAAGTTTTCTCCAGCTATAGATAAATTTCAGGGGGCCGTACTGTGCCACGAATAAAGCATAACCCCACAGTTGGGCCGACACACCAGACACCCGCCCGAGGAATTTGCCCCAGTGCCTCTGAATTGGCTGCAGTACAGGTGTCTTCTGGAACCAAGTGCATGGTCAGGCTGAATGGCTGGCCTGGGGGGTACCAGTGGACTGGGGGGAAAGATTCAACTGTTTCACCCCAGCGGGCAACCAGGAAGAAATCCTGAGTGGCTGAAGGCCCAGGTCGGGGAGGGGAACAGGGGAGCAGGCTCATCAGAACCTGAGAACCACACCACAGAAAGCTTTGCTGGTTAGTTTCTTAGTAAATAGGCTTGAGGTTATCTCTGGACTTGAGAATAGGCCAGGTGAGATTAAAACCTGTCCCTCCTCAACCCCAAACACCTGGGACCCTCTGAAGCTGAGAACAGGCATGGAGCCGAGAAGCAGCCCCTTCCCAACCCCCCCCAAAATGGAGAGTTTAAAATCAAATGAAAGTGAGGCCAGGCAAGCTGAGAAGAAGCCCAACCATTGCCCAAGCCACATTGTAGCTTGAACAGTGTGTCCTGGAAGCAGAGCCACACTTTAAGAAGGAGTTAAAAGCCAAGAAATAGTAAGCCAGGATGAGTGGGCAGAGAAAGCAGTAGACTATCGAAAAGTTCTTTGGGGGTAAGGCAGACCACAATACAACCTCAGAAGAAGAAGATAATAACAGGGTCAAAGCTCCAACATCCAAAGCTTCCAAGAAAAATATGAACTGGTCTCAGGCCGTGGAAGCTCTCAAAAGGGACTTTGAAGAGAAAATAGGAGAAATAGAAAAAAAGATGTAGAGAAAAGGAGGAAAGAATGGAAAGGGAAATGAGAGCGATGCAGGAGAGTCATGAGAAAAATGTCAACAGTTTGAAAAGCCAAATGGAAAAGGAGATTAAAAAGCTGTCTAATGAAAATAACTGCCTAAGAATTAGGATTGAACAAATGGAAGCTAGTGACCTTATGAGAAACCAAGACACAGTAAAGCAAATCCAATTGGATGAAAAAAATAGAGGGCAATGTGAAATATCTCCTTGGAAAATAAATCTAGGAGAGATAATTTGAAAATCAGTGGACTACCTGAAAACCATGACCAAAACAAAAGCTTAGACAACTTCCTCTAAGAGATTGTGAGGGAAAATTGCCCTGATATTCTAGAAGCAGAAGGTAAAATAGAAATTGAAAGAATCTACCGATCACCTCCTGAAAGAGATCCCAAAAGGAAAACCTCCAGGAATCTTATAGCCAAATTCCAGAACTCCCAGGTGAAGGAGAAAATACTGCAAGCAGCTAGAAAAAGGGAATTCAAATACTGTGGAGCTCCAATAAGGATAAAGCAAGATCTAGCAGCCTCTACATTAAAGGACCAAAGTGCATTGAATATGATATTTCAGAGGGCAAAGGAACAGGGACTTCAGCCAAAAATCACATACCCAGCAAAACTGAGTATAATCTTTCAGAGGCAAAAATGGGATTTCAATGAGAAAGAGGTCTTTCAAACATTTGTGATGAAAAGACCTGAACTGAATAGAAAAATTGACTTTCAAATACAAGACCCTGGAGAAGCATAAAAAGGTAAACAGGAAAAAGACTTCATGAGGGATATTAAAAGATCAAACTGTTAACATTCCTATATGGGAAGATAATACTTTGAAATCATAAGAACTATCTCAGTATGCAATTCACAGAAGACACAGCTGAACTGAATATGAAGGGATTATATCTGTAAAGCATTTATGTTTTGTTCTTTGTAGGGCAGACAGGGTGGAGTATCTTATGTATGGAGCTGGATTTGGGCTTGGGGCCTCCCGGGTCCAGGGCTGGTGCTTTGTCTATTGTGCCACCTAACTAATCCATGATGACATCATTAAAATAGGGTTGAGGTGTAGGAGGAATAAATTGGGGGAGGGAGAAGGGGAGAAATGGTCTGGGGAGAGGTAGTTCACATGAAGGAAACAAGAAAAAAGCTTATGGAGGAGAGTAGAAGAGGGGGAAGGAGTTGGGGAGTGAGTGAACCCTAATATCATCAGAATTGGCTCAAAGAAGGACTAATACATACTCAAGTAGATATAGTAATATATTTTTGCCCTGGGGGGGGGAGGGAGAAAAGGGGAGGGGGAAAGAGCAGATTGGGAGAGAGCAGTAAAAACAAAACACTTTCAAGGAAGATGAAGATGTTCTGCATTACTGCACCAGTATGACATATTGAATTGTTTGATCTCATAGGGAGGGTTGAGGAGGGAGGGAGGAAGAACAATTTAGAACAAATAATTAGCTCAGGGACCCTGATCTCATTGGAGTGGGCTCATGGAGGGGATAGCTTTCATACCCAATTGGGAGGAGCAATCTATTTAACCCTGCAGGAAAATAGGAGGGGAAGAAGATAAGGAAGGAAGGGTGAAAAAAGGGAGTGCAGAGTAAAGGAGAGGATAGTCAGAAGTAAAACACTTCTGAGGAGGAATAGGTAAAAAGAAGAGAGAGTAAATGTCATGGGAAGGAAGTGGGATGGAGGGAAATAGTTATGATGATTGATTATAATGGCAAAACATATGGTACCTACTTTGCTGGGCTTTTATGAAGAAAATTCTCTGTCAAGCTTAAGGTACTATATACAGGTTATGATGAACAGGATACTATCAGAAAAACCTGGAAATACCTACATGAACTGAAGCAGAGTGAAATGTACTGTATACAAAATAACAGCAATAGTGGGAGATGATCTGCTGGGAAGCATGTGGTTATTTTTAACAAGGCAATGATCCAATATAACCCTGAAGGACTTTTGAAGATTGCAGCCCATCTGCAGAGAAAGAACTGATAGTATCTGAAAACAGATGGAAATACATTTTAAAATTTATTTTTACTTTCCTCTTTGACAATTTCTTAATCTGAAGTTTTGGGTTTTTTTGACTGTTTTCTCTCACAACTAGTTAATATGGGAATTTTTCCATGATTACTCATGTATAACTTATTTTGAATTGCTTGAGTTCCTGTGGGTGGGGGGTGTGAATGGGGGGGGGAAGAGAAGTTGGAACACAAAGTGTTTAAAAAATTGATGTTAGGGGGCGGCTAGGTGGCGCAGTGGATAAAGCACTGGCCCTGGATTCAGGAGTTCCTGAGTTCAAATCCAGCCTCAGACACTTGACACTTACTAGCTGTGTGACCTTGGGCAAGTCACTTAACCCCCACTGCCCTGCAAAAAAAATTGATGTTAAAATTTTGTTTTTACATATATTTTGGAAAATAAAATTCTATTAAAAAATAAAGAAAAGATTCATTCCAAAGGCACTGCTTGAGTTGATTCTTGAAGGAAGTAAGGTATTCTCTAAGGCAGAGGTGAGATAAGTTAGTGCATTCCAGAATGGGAGAGAGCCAGTGCAGAGATGAAGAGAAAGGAAAGAGATGGAGTATTGTGTTTGGTCAATAGTGTGAAGGTCAATTGACTGGATTGTGGAGTAGAGGAAAGAGAATGATTCCACTTAATGAAGTTAATATGGTGGGTTGGGCCCAGCTTGTGATGGGCTTTGAAATCCAAAGAGGAGTTTATTTATTTATTTATTTTTTGGGAGGCAATAGGGAATCATTGGGTTTATTAATAACAGCTAACATTTATATAATGCTTGAAGATTTACAAAATAGTATCTCATCCTCACAGAATATGAAACTGAGATATAGAGACGTTAAGTTGCCCATGGCAACAGAACAAAGACATGTCTGAAGCTAAATTTGAATACAGGTCTTCTTGACTCCTGGTCCAGTGCTCTAGTAATATCTAGCTGCTTAAGTAGGGCAGTGACACAATCAGATCTATGCTTAAGAAAAATCACTTTGGTAGGTATATGGAGTATATTTTGGAGTGGGGAGAGATAAGATATGGCACTCACTTTGGAGGTCATTGCAATAGTCTAGGAGGAAAGAGATGGGAGGCTAAAATATATAATGGCTGTTTGAGTATTGAGAAGAGACAGATATTTAGATAAAAAGCAAGATTTTATGACTGATTAGATATATAGGGATTTATTTATCTATTTTAAATTTTTTTTATTTTTTGCAGGAGAATGAGGGTTAAATGACTTGCCCAGGGTCACACAGCTAATAAGTATAAAGTGTTGAAGGCTGGATTTGAACTCAGGTCCTCCTGAATCCAGGGCCAGTGCTTTATACATTGTGTCACCTAGCTACCCCCCTCCCCCATACAGGGATTTAACAAGACCAGTTTTATTTTATTTTATTTTATTTTGGTAGGGCACAAGGGTTAAGTGACTTGCCCAGGGTTACATAGCTAGTAAGTGTCAAGTGTCTGAGGCCGTATTTGAACTCAGGTCCTTCTGAATCCAGGGCCAGCACTTTATCCACTGTGCCACCTAGCTGCCCTTTTATAAGATTTTGAGTCCCAAATTTTTCTTTCTCCTTCCCTTCCCTCTCCCCTCCTCAAGACAGAAATTGGACATATATATATATATATATATATATATATATATATATATATATATATATATATATATATATATATATATATATACACACACACACACACATATATATATATACACATACACACACACATATATATATGTATTTATGTATATACATATATATGTATATATATATATACACACAAATACACATATACATATATATACACACAGAGATAAATACCTCTATCTATCTATCTATCTATCTATCTATTTATCTATATACATACACACAATCCCATTAAATTTATTTCCACATTAATCATGTGAAAGAATCCAAACAAAAGGGAAAACCTTCAAAAAAAGAAAAAAACAAAACAAAATAAGTAGAAATAGTATGGTTCAATCTGCATTCATATTTCACAATTCTTTTTCATGGATGTGGAGAGCATTTTCCATCATGAATCCTTTGGAATTGTCTTGGATCATTGAATTGCTGAGAAGAGCTGTCTATCACAGTTGATCATCACACAGTGTTGATGCTACTGTGTACAATGTTCTTCTGGTTCTGCTCACTTCACTCAAGATCAGTCTACTTATGTCTTTCCAGGTTTTTCTGAAATCTGCCTGCTCATCATTTCTTACAGCGCAATAGTATTCTATTATATTCATATACCACAACTTGTGCAGCCATTCCCCCGTTGATGGACATCCCCTTGATTTCCAATTCTTTGCCACGTCAAATAGAGCTGCTATAAATATCTTTGTACATGTGGGCCCTTTTCCCTATTTTATGATCTCTTTGAAATATAAACCTAGTAGTGGTATTACTGGGTGATAGGTATGCACAGTCCCATAGGTCTTTGGGCATAGTTCTAAATTGCCCTCCAGAATGGTTGGATCAGTTCACAGCTTCATCAACAATGCATTCGTTTTCTATTTTTTCCCACATCTTCTCCAACATTTATTATTTTCCATTTTTGTCATATTAGCCAATATGATAGGTATGAGGTGGTACCTCAGAGTTGTTCTAATTTGCATTTCTCTAATCAATAGTGATTTAGAGCATTTTTTCATATGGCAATAGATAGCTTTGGTTTCTTCATCTGAAAACTACTTGTACATATCCTTTGACCATTTCTCAATTAGGGAATACAATGCATTCTTAAATAAAATTTTAAAATAATGCAATTGAATTACACTTTAACAATTATTTTGAATGCTGGTGCTTGAGAAAAAGCAGGACTTCTTATAAGAGGATAAGGAGGTAGACTGATACCCTTTCGTGCATTTTAAGGAGGTTTCTAGGCCTTTTCAAGGACTTTAGAGGGTGATGTCCTTAATGTTTCTAGTTTTATTTTGAAATTTAAGGTTTTCATTTTCTTTGATAAGTATGCATGCTTAGCATGCTTCTTACACTTATCAAACATGATTATAGTCATTTTATGATTTATAAATGTAATGAAGAGAGGTCTAGAAAAAATTGAAGCATTAAAGAGAATGTATGTATGGGTGTGTGTGTGTGTGTGAGAGAATGTGATAAGTGGAATCCTTGAACTAGAGATCACTAAGTAGTGAATAGTTAAAGATAGAGAAAAGGGTGGAAAAATAAAATGTGTGCAAAATCCCTTTAAAAGTGAAGAAAGGAGAAGGTAGGGAAAAGTTCATGGATATAATTTTTTCTTTGGTTAACAAGTGGTGGGATTAGTGCAAAACTATTTGTTGTCCCAAGACAGGAGTGGAGGGAAAAGTATATATCATAACATAGCAGTCTCTCTTTGGGCAGGAGAAGAGAAATTAGTAAGCAATCCATTTTCAAGTTGGATATTTAAAATCTAAAGAGTGTTTATATTTGAGGTAGTTTAGGAATATCAATGTCATAAGCCCAGACATATGAAAGGAATGGGGAGAGGAACATGCTAAGTGATAAGGGCAAAAACTTTATACAATATTCCACCCACTAGGTGCTTAATAAATATTGATTGAATAATGAGAATATGTGTGAATGAAGAGAAAAGGTACTTGGACATTTTCCCAGAGCCTTTTGTTTTTTACCACTGGAAAAAGAAATTTATACTTTTAATCTAAAGTGCCAAAAGGATTGATTGACAAAATATTGTTTCCCACTGCACCAAATCTAAGCTCTGCTTGGTGGGGAAGTAATATAAATGCAATTTATGATGTGTTATAAAAATGTTTCTTTTTAAAAATTGGTAAGAAGTGACAGCCACTTCCCTTTTGTCTGCATATTTTTAAAATAGTTTGAAAAAGTATTAGATGTTCAGACAGTTTGTCTCAGTTACATTAATATATCACTTCAATTTAATACTTTGATTGATATAATTAGGTATGTGTCAGTACCCATTTGCCTGGTACACTTACCTTTGTTTTTATCTTTGTGTGTGTATATAGACATATAATTGTATTTGGGTATGTACACATATGAATATGCTCACACATATGTATGATTATGCAGGTTTTACTATATTTGAACATATCTGTATATCTGTATAGTTTCAAGCGGCTCAATAAAATTTTGAGTAGAGTTCTAATCAATCATATACTGAAGCCTACCTAAAATAAATGTATTTTACACACACACACACATACAAACACACACACACACACCTTTCTGAAATAGAATTAGGTAATTTACTTCTTTATAGTATATGCAATTTCTTTAGGAATAAAAAGTTTACTGTTTTTGTGTTAGAGGTCTATTACACTTATCTTTTAGCTTCTGAGAACAGTTTGCACAGTGCCTGAAATAACCCCAATTTACTGAAACCTAAGAGCATTGTATAGAGATTAAAGTAAAAAGAAGAGTTTGAAGGGAACTAGATATGAAGCAAGTTAGCTGGAGAAAGGAAATGCATGCTGGTGGAGCCTCGAACTGAACCAACCATTCTGGAGAGCAATTTGGAACTATGCCTAAAGGGCTATGGGACTGTGCATACCCTTTGACCCAGCAATGCCACTACTAGGTCTATATCCCAAAGAGGTCATAGAGAAGGGAAAAGGACCCATATGTACAAAAACATTTATAGCAGCTCTCTTTGTGGTGGCAAAGAATTGCAAATTGAGGGAATACCCATCAATTGGGGAATGGCTAAACAAGTTGTGGTATATGGATGCAATGGAATACTATTGTGCTATAAGAAACGATGAGCAGGAGGAGTTCAGAGAAACCTGGAAGGACTTACATGAACTGATGCTGACTGAGAAGTGCAGAACCAGGAGAACATTGTACATGGTGACGGCAACATTGTGTGACAAACAATGTTGATAGATTTGGCTCTTCTCAGCAGTGCAATGATCCAAAACAATTTCAAAGAACTCATGATAGAAAATGTTTTCTACATCCAAAAACAAGAACTATGGATTATGAATGAAGATTGAACAATACTGTTTCTACTTTTGGACTTTTTTTCCTTCTTTTGTGAGGTTTTCCCCTTGTGCTTTGATACTTCTTTCACAATATGAGTAATGCAGAATTATGTTTAATGCTATTATACATATATAAACTATATCAAATTACTTTCCATCTTGGGGAGGAGGGAGGGAAGGCAGGGAAGGGAGGTGGGAGAACAATTCAGAACTAAAAATCCTATGAAATAAAATTTTGAAACCTATCTTTACATGTAACTGAAAAATAATAAAATACTTTTATTAAAAAAATTTAAAAAGAAAGAAAGGAAATGTAAATCCTCCTGTTATAGCAAAATGGCTCTTTGGGAAAAGAGTGCAATGTACACAAACAAATAATCTATTGTAGGTTCCGAGGTGAACATTTGAATGGTAGGTAACATATACATAGCACCATGCTTGTTGGCATGACTGAACCAACTAACACAGAAGAGTTGTGCAGGTGTTTGTGCCCCATCTTCAAAATTTCCATGTGCTAATTCATAAACTCACTTGTGTAACAATCAGCTCATGGTGTTCCAAGCTGAATAAATTAATAGCTCAATTTTGGAACTATGCCCAAAGGGCTATGGGACTGTGCATACCCTATGACCCAGTAATACCACTACTAGGTTTATATCCCAAAGAGATCATAAAAAAGAGAAAAGGACCTACATGTACAAAAATATTTACAGCAGCTCTCTTTGTGGTGGCAAAGAATTGGAAATCTAGGGTATGCCCATCAGTTGGGGAATGGCTGAACAGGTTGTGGTATATGAATGTAATGGAATACTATTGTGCTATAAGAAATGATAAGCAGGCAAATTTCAGAAAAATCTGGATAGACTTAAGTGGACTGATGCTGAGTGAAGTGAATAGAACCAGGAGAAGACTGTACACAGTAGCATCAACATTGTGTGACGATCAACTGTGATAGACTTGGCTCTTCTCAGCAATGCAATGATCCAAGACAATTCCAAAGGATTCATGATGGAAAATGCTTTCCACATACAGGAAAAAGAACTCTGGAATATGAATACAGATTGAACTATACTATTTATACTTTTTTGTTTTTTTTTTATCTTTTGTCGTTTTCCCCTTTTGGTCTGATTCTTCTTTCACAACATGACTAATATGGAAATATGTTTAATGTGATTGCACATATATAAGCTATATCAGATTTCTTTCTGCCTTGGTGAGGGGGGAAGGAAAGGAAAGAGGGAGGGAGAAAAATTTTGAACTCAAAATCTTATGAAAACAAATGTTGAAAACTATCTTTATAAGTAACTGAAAAAATAAAATATTATTAATATTGAAAAAAGAAAATAGCTCAGCTGTGCTGCAGCACAGTTATTTCATCTGTATTTTTCAGTTGCACTTTTCTATAACTGTAATTTTTCAGTTGTATGTGGCTCAGTTACAGACAGACCTGTAGTTCAAAGTTGGAGACTAGTTCTGTATTAGACCCTAGACAAACTGTGTTAAAGATCCTGTCCTTTTGTCTCTCAGTCTGAAGACTGAGGAGGTTATTTTTTGATGAACATAAATAAAAGTGCAGATTTGAGCTTGGAGCAGTAAATGGTTTCCACGTGTGCTTTAATTACATGTGATGTCTGTAACCTTCGAGGGGACATTCATCTGAAAAAAGGAACTTAATGCAGATTTTTGAGGATAATAATATTTTATATTTCCCTTTCCTTTTAACTCTTTCCAAGTGTTTTCACATGATGATGATAATGTTAATCTGATGGTGTTTCAGAGCTTCACAGATGATAACTTTAGTGGCCAAGTACACTTAATATTTTGGTAAGTTATAATTACACCATATTGTTTGTGGAAAATATTAGTGGAAATATAAAACACATTCTATTTGGTAATATATTAGTGGACTATATTTTGCATAAGTAAAATCCTCACATAGGGTTTTTGTCATTTTCCTCATCCTGTTAATTGCCCAAACCCAACAATTCTACGCTCAGATCTCTCATGGTATTTTGTATCATTCTTGTGTTTGTGATATGTTTGTGCTATTAATACCTGTTTACGATTCTTATCTTCCTTACTAGACTGTAAATTTTTTGAGGGCAGTAGTCATGTTTTACTTATCTGTGTCCTCAGGGCATTCACAGCATAGTGTTTTACAGGTTGCACAGGCTTACTAAATGTTGAAATGTGATTTTGCTGAATGACAGCTAAATTACTTACTGTATTCTTCCTGTTCTCTTGTTACAATTATTATTATTATTTTTTTTAGTGAGGCAATTGGGGTTAAGTGACTTGGCTAGGGTCACAGAGCTAGTAAGTGTTAAGTGTCTGAGGTCAGGTTTGAACTCAGGTCCTCCAGGGCCAGTGCTCTATCCACTGAGCCACCTAGCTGCCCCTACAATTATTTTTAAAAAGCACATTGTAATTAAAATTCTATATTTATAGGTTCATTGATTTAAAGCTAGAAGGGAACTTAGAGACCATTTAGTCCAATACTGTCATTTCATAGATGAGTAAATTATGTACAGAGGCGTGTTTTTTTTTTTTAGTGAATTAAAGAGGAACATACAGCTAGTAAGTTTCTGAAGCAGAATTTGAACTCATGTTTTCCTAATTCCAAGTCCAGTGCTCTACCCAAGACCTGCTGTTTCCCTTGCATTAGAAAGAGTACCAGAGCAATTATATAAAAATAGATTATAAGAAGACAGAGATAGCAGTAGATGAGACCATTAAGAGACAGTTTTGTTAGTCAATGGAAAAGGCAATGAGAACTTGAAATAAAGAGGAATGGAAAAGGGGAAATGAATTTTAGAGATCAGAGGAGAGAAAGAGAGCACTTCTAACTGGGGCAATACATCATAACTTCCTGGAGTAGTTGACATTCTAGCTTGCCATTATTTGTATTTGTATTTTATTTTATTTTTTGCGGAGCAATGAGGGTTAAGTGACTTGCCCAGGGTCAACCAGCTAGTAAGTGTCAAATGTCTGAGGACAGATTTAAACTCAGGTCCTCCTGAATCCAGGGCTGGTACTTTATTCACTGCATCACCTAGCTTCCCCCAGCTTGCCCATTCTTTAAGACAATTTCATTGATCTTGAAGGATGGATAAGCTTTTAATAGATAAGCTGGTAACCATTAGCAGGAGATGTAGCCAATTTTTCTCAGAGAGAATGAGCCAGATCATATTCACCACATATACAACAAATGCCATTCCTGGAAAAAAAAAAAAACAAAAACAAAAACAAGCAAAGGGCAGGAACACATGGTTTGAAAAAGAGGAGTTACAAACTACAAATTAAAATATTATAACATCCATTTTACATCATTAAAATTGGCAATGATGACAAATAATGGAAATAGTGTTGGAAGGGCTGCGGAAAAATAGGCATATCAATGTATTGTTCATGGATCTTTGAAAGTAATTCAAGCATTCTGTATATAAATTTTGAATTAGAAAAGAAAAATTACTGAAATCATATTATAGCTGAAAAGGGGCTATTTAGATTGACTATCAAAATGTAATCTTATAGATGAGATGAAGGACTTTGAAGTGGAAATATTGAAATGATTGGCAGTTTTCTGTTATATCTTGTTCAATTTGATGATCTTGCACAAATCTTTATTAGGGTTTCTTCTGTTATAAAAGATAGATTGTTCACAATTTTCTCTCTAGTCTGAGAGATAAGCATCTTGGGACAGTGCATAATGGAAAATTAACCACATCATTATATTTGCATGTGAAAATGAAAGCATTATCTTTTAAAATTCTATTTTAATGATTACAGGTGTTTGTTGTTTGCCCTTCGTTTTGAAGAGGACCAATGATGTCATGGGTTAAAGTCTTGACTTGTGTATGAATTGGATTTAAGTGAGGCAGAGTCGCACAAAGCCATCAGCCTCATTCTCTCTTCCACAGTCATCAAGGTTCAATGGCAAGAAGACAAAAGTCAGACCAACTAATGATAACCCAGGATGCAGTGGATGACCTTTGTATCTTTGATGTCTGACCAAGCTCTAAGTGCTCCACAGTGCCTACATTAGCCACCTTCCTGGCTGTTGAAACAAATTGTTCTCATTCACCCATTCTGTAGGGGAAAGTCTTCATATGTTTGGGATAGACATCTCCCTAATTCACAGATGGGTTTGAGGCCTGTTGATTACCCTCAACCTGGTTTAGGCCATCTCTTGAGATGTTTTTACTGGGCTGTGGCTACTGTGCATGCTACATGTTCATGGAGCCACAGGTGAGAGTTGGGTGAAAAGATGGATACCAAAGCTAGAGGTGCTAATTCTCCCTGAACACTATATACACCCTGGATATGACTGACTACAAATGTAGCACTGGATCAGAGTCTTCCTAGATAAGCAGAACTGTTTGGTACATACAGAGTTTAAGTTTCAGGGAAGGAAATAGTGATTTTTTTCATGAACCAATTTCTATAATTGAAAATCTTACACTCTTTCAAGGCTTTTACTGAAATTAATTCTGAATGGTATTTAAAAGAATCATGAGATTCTTAGCTAATAGAGATAAAATTTCCACGAACTCATGAATTTCTTATGAATAGTTTCTTCCTCTCTATATGCTATTTTCCTAGATGATATTATCTAATCCCATGCATTTAGCAAACATCTTTTTGTATATAACACCCATATTTATATATTCAGTCCACATCTCTTTCCAGAGATGACCTGCATCTTCAAATGCCTGCTGGACATCTCCACTTGGATGTTTCATTAGCGTCTCAAACACAACACATTGAAAATGGGATGTATTGTCTTTCCTCTCACTTCCAACCTTTAATCACATTTACTTCTTTCTTAATTTAATTTAATGTCTTATAGTGAACTTAATATTGAATACTAATACGATTAAATTTTCTTTGTAATTATATTTAAATTTTTAAATTCATAAACCAGTTATTTTAGTCACTACAATTCAACCAGCATTTATTAAGCACCTATTATATGTCAGGCACTGTGTTAATTTTCAGAAGGAGGTATAAAGAAAGTAAAAAAAAGAGCTCTTGCCCTCAAGGAGCTAATAAAGTAACAAGTCAGAATAAGGATTTTTGTCTTTTCATTCTCATTAGTTTGTTCTCTCATAAGGTCACTTTGTTTATACTTTGTTCTTCTGGCTCTGAGTTTTTGGTTGTATTATTTCATAAAGCATATTCCAGATTTCTTTATACATATTTGTCATTCTTAATTGAATTATATAGTATTATATTACTTTAACACAAAACAATTTATCCAAATGTTCCCCTAGTCGGGGAAGGGGGGAGGCAAAGGTTTTTCACCATTGTTTTCAATTACAAATGATTCTGCTATGAAAATCTTTGAACAAACAACTCATTTTTTGACTTGTCATTTTATAACATTTTCAGAGTACATTCCCAACAATGGAAGATTTGTTATGTAAGGTCTAATTATTTTTGTAACTTTTATTATACAATGTTAGATAGATTTCCCAAAAAGATTCTACATTTTAAAATTCCATTAGTAATGCATGAGTATTTATTTCTTTGTGTACACAACAGCATTAAATTAAATTCTTTGAAATATTTTTGCTGGTTTGCAACATGTAAGATAGTATATAAAAGTTTTTTTTTTATTTGACAATTTTGTTATTTGTGTGGTTGAACATTTTTCAGATGATTATTTGCCATTTGTGTCTCCTCTTGAAAAATTTTTGTTCTTTAATGTGAGTTATTAGAGAGGTGGTATTTGATTCAGGAAGACCTGGATTTAAGGTTTTCCTTTGACACAGTTCTTCCTCTTTCTCTTATGCTGTTTGACTTTTGTCTATTTATTTAACTTCTAAGTGCTTTGGTCAACTTTTCATTATTTTAAGATGAAGAGGAGGTGCTGCTCTACAGTTGGTAGTGAGAGCTTGCTCACTCAGAAGTTACTCATACCAATGAAATCATAGGGCTTATCCACTGTGGAATGAGATTTCCTTTTGTGAATTTTAAAATTTCTTTCAAACTATAGATAAATGTTTTTATCTGTTACATTTGCCACAGATGTTTTTTTGCAGTAGGTCATTTCAATTTTAATTATCTTGATTTGATACATAGATTAAAAATAAATGCAGGGACAGCTAGGTGGCACAGTGCATGGAACACTGGCCTTGGATTCAGAAGGAACTGAGTTCAAATCCAGTCACAGACACTTGACACTTAACTACCTGTGTGACCCTGGGCAAGTCACTTAACCCCAATTGCCTCACCAAAAATAAATAAATAAATAAATAAATGCAGTATGGTAATTAATCTTGTCCCTAATCATTACATTTACTTATTGGATAAAATAAAGTTATCTCCTCTCTGTCCCGCACCCAATTAACATAAATATATTATTTTATTTCTGTCTTTTTCCTAGGTCATTTAATGTTTGAATCTATTGTCCATTAGGAATTCACTGAGGCATATGGTATAAGATAGATCTAAGTTCATTTTCAAATAAATTTCCAACAAAATGTCTCTCCTATTTCGGTTGAAGGCTCTACCATCCTTCTAGTTACCTAACCTTGGAGTTATGCTTGACTTTTCCCTCTCTCACCTCCCAGAATCTGTCATGTTGCCAAGTTTTGATTCTATATCCCTAATCTCTCTTATGTCTATCACCTTTTCTCCACTTATGCAATGTATAGCCATGTTTAGGACCTTCTCACTTCCCAAGTGAACTATTATAATAACTTTCTATTTGGTTCATTCTCTCCTCTCTGTAATACATCCTCTACTCAGCTGCCAAAATCTTCCTAAAATATAGGTCTCACTATGTCACTCCCCAGTTCAAAATTTCTCAGTGACTCTCTGCTGCTTCTTGGAAAAATGCAAACCCCTGAGCCTAGAATTTCAAGTGCTCCACAATCTGCTTTCAATCCATCTTTTCAATTTTACTTTGTATAGTTCTTGGCTCTGTGAACCCTCACAAGGCTGCCACATAAGCTTACAGTTCACTCCATCAGAATCCTTGCCTTCCTTTAGATGTCAGATCAGGTGTGTGTTTGTTTGTTTGTTTTGGTGGGGCAATTAGGGTTAAGTGACTGGCCCAGGGTCACACAGCTAGTAAGTGTCAAGTGTGTGTGGCCAGATTTAAACTCAGGTCCTCTTGAATCCAGGGCTGGTGCTTTATCCACTGCACCACCTAGCTGCCCCCCACCCCAATCAGGTGTTTCTATAAGAATTCTTTCCTCCAGTTATTGTTGCTTTCTTTCTCCTCTAGTTATATTTTATTTTGTCCAACTCAGAATGTTGCAAAGGATGACAGAGGTCATTGAGTTCAATCCCCTCATTTTACAAATTAGGAAATGGAGGCCCATGCAGGTTGTGACTTGCCTAAGTTCACAGTAAATGGAATTTGAATCCAAATGTATGATTCCACATGTAATGTAGTGTGTTATCTATTATAAAGAACATATGTTCCTTAGGAATAGGGTCCATTTCATCTTTGTGCATGAATTCTCAGTGTTTAGTACAAAACCTTACCCATAGCAGGTGCTTAATAGTTTATTGAGTTGAATCATGCTAATTATTCAAAGTAAGGGAGTAATTATCATGGAAGAGAGAGGTAATTCTCCTTGGCCTTTCTTCATTTATATTTATATAAATATTTATTTATTTATTTCATTTATATTTATAGATCCATGGATAAAAGGGACCTTGTAAGGTATCTAGTTCAATCTTCTCATTTTACTGATAAAGAAACTGAGACACAGAGAGACTTGCTCAAGGTCACGAGTAAATATAGGGGCAGGTAGGTGTCACAGTGGATAATAAAGCACTGGCCCTGGATTCAGGAGGACCTCAGTTCAAATCTAGCCTCAGACACTTGACACTTACTACCTGTGTGATCCTGGGAAAGTCACTTAACCCTCATTGCCCCTCAAAAAAAAGAGTAAATATAAAAAATGGAGTTAATTTGTTAACTCTCAATTGGGGAAGATGTTTTTTGAAGGCATGCATTTTTTTTGTTTGTTTTTTGGTGGGGCAATGAAGGTTAAGTAAGTGACTTGCCCAGGGTCACACAGCTAGTAAGTGTCAAGAGTTTGAGGCTGGATTTGGACTCAGCTCCTACAGAATCCAGGGCTGGTGCTTTATGTACTGCACCACCTAGCTACCCTGCCTCACCCCCTCCTAGCTGCCCCTGGAGGCATGCAGTTTTATTATAGCCAGAGCCATACGGTTCCAGCATTGGTACCTAAAAATGGAATGTTAAGTAAAAATCTTCTGGTGTTTCTTTGATTTCTAGATAATTAAAAACAAACAAAGAAATTATAAACAGCATGTTCTTTCTAAATGAATGCCTCTAAAGTAGTTTCAAGTGCTTTAAAATATGCTGTCTTTTTAAATGATCTTACCCTACCATTTTGTCTTCTCTCTCCCAATGATCTTATTTACCCTATTATTTGTTTAGTGCGAAAGTGAGCACCAGCCCAACCATGGTCCTTATTGTCACCAGTTCTGAAATAGGTTTGATGCTATATGAGATCCATAGGAACAGAACATCAAACCCCTCCAAACCTCACTGTACCTGGAGAAGTAGAAGGAGCTCTCTGACAGAATTGAGGACTATTTTCTTCTTCTCTCTATATCCCCAGTGCCTAGCACAATGTCTGGCATATTGTAGGTGCTGAATTAATACTTATTGATTTATGTTTATTAGAGCATTGTAAAGAATAGAATGCATTATTTAAGAATAATAATAGTGCAGATGGACTTGACTCATGCTTATACAACTTTGCTATGCTTCATAGATGAATGTAAGGAACCACTCTTCAAGGTTCACTGGGGGACCATATAAAAGAATGCTCTAAATCTTAAGACATAATAACATAAGAAATCCAAATTAGGGAGCAACTAGGTGGTGCAGTGGATAAAGCACTGGCCCTGGATTAAGGAGGAGCTGAGTTCAAATATAGCCTCAGACACTTGACACTTACTAGCTGTGTGACCCTGGGCAAGTCACTTAACTCTCATTGCCCTGCAAAAAAATGCAAACTAAAACTGTTTGGAGGATATACTTTACACCCCAAATTGGCAAAAATAACAAAAATTAGGATTATATTAATTCTCTGGCCTCAATGTCCCTAAGCAAAGCTGGAAACATCTCTCTCTCTCTCCCCCTTGCTCCACTCTGGGTTCTAGAGATACCTCAGAAGATTTAGGGGTATCTCTTCTTCAATGCTATCAGCTTAAACTCCAATTCTTTGTGTATTCACCCTAGGAAGATGCTAAGGATCACCTGGCAAGAGAAGGTACCAGGCATTGAGGTCCTTTCTTAAGATGGACTGTTAAACATTCAAACTCTACTTTAGAGAGTGCACTTCTTTTTTGTATTAATTTATTTATTTTTGGTGAGGCAATTGGGGTTAAGTGACTTGCCCAGGGTCACGCAGCTAGTGTCAAGTGTCTGAGGCCAGATTTGAACTCAGGTCCTCCTGACTTCAGTGCCGGTGTTCTATCCGCTGTGCCGCCTAGCTGCCCCTGAGAGTGCACTTCTGATGGGCTCAAATGTCAAACATACATTTGCTCAAAAGATCGTCTTATGGAGAACTCACACAAGTCCTAATTAATCAATTAACATAAGTTCGTTTTTATAAAGGGATATTCACTTTGAAGATATTGCATGCAAGGCAGCTAGGTGGTACAGTGAATAAAGCACTGACCCTGTCTTCAGGAGGACCTGAGTTCAAATCTGGCTTCAGACACTTGACATGTACTAGCTGTGTGACCCTGGGCAAGTCACTTAACCCTCATTGCCCTGCCCCCGCAAAAAAAAGATATTGCATGAATAGAAACAGTATCTCACCACAACACTTTAGAAACACACTATTCCCATATCAGGTCGGTCCTTGGAGAGAGTGGGATCTGTCTTAAACTGGTTTCTACATAGCATCAGTTCCATCAAGCTCATGTACAAATGAGGCAATATTAGCCCCCAGGCTTTGTCCTGTAGGTGACTCCTCAATCCTTTGGATCTCAAAGCTGTACTGGCTGGCTGAAAAAATTGGCAAGGATTAGAATCTCAGACTTTTAATGTCTTGATATTCTGAGTTCTTGAAGCTAACCAGCATGTGTTTTTGTTTACCTCCATTTAAAATAAAGGAATAGACACCAAGGCAAAGAACTGAGGCCTGTATTCATAGATTACATGTTGAACTACTATGCTGAGTGATGAAACCCTTTATCCCTTCACAGATTTTCTTTCTTCCCTCACCAGTCACTTTCAGGGAGTAAAAAGAAAAATAGCTCGTCTGATTACTGACTTTTGAATGCATCCCCCAGTTCTGCTTTTACAGATGAAACCAACCAGAGGCTGTCCTTTATCATGAAGAAAGCAAATTCGAACTTTACATAAGATCTTATCCTGCCATTACATATCACCATGATTTTCAGTTAATCAGGCTCCCCAGCCTTTTCCTATGAGGAATCACATCAATGACACTCTGCATATGTTCACAAGGATTTGATTTATTACAAATTCTGGGAAATTGCATCAGTAGTACTCTGCTCATACCCATAAGAATTTGACTTATTGACTAGTCCTTAGTTACACTACAAATTGTTAATGTTGGAGAGAACATGAAAAGACAAATACACAAAACCACTTCTGCTAGAGCTGTTCTTTGATATGCTCATTCTGGAAAACAATTTGGAGTGATATGAAAAATGTCACTAAAATGGTCATGCTCAATGTTTCTATTTCTGGGAGATGTAAAAAAATGTAAAGAAATGATATATAACAGAATATTTGTAGTAGTACCTTTTGTGGTAGCAAAAACAAACAAACCAAACAAAGAAGCAAAGTGGGTACCTATTCATTGGCTGATGAACAAATTGTGCTATATGAACATAATTGAATATTAATCTATCATAAGACATGGATTATGAAGAATTCAGAAAATCATGGGAAAACTTCTATGAACCAATGCAAAATCAGCAGAACCAGAAGAAAAAAAAATACAACATTGCTGCCATAGTGGAAAACTAAAAACAGCCTAAAAGGCAGTTAAATTCTTCTTAACTGCAATGGGAATTCTAGATCCTGGGAAATAGCTGACATAATATCTCCTTCATCTCATGAGAGGGATGGGAGACTATGATTATGATATCTGGAAATAGTTGACAGATATGATAATTGTGTCTACTGGTTTTATTGAAATGTTCTTCTTTGTTGTAAGGGGGGCTCAATGGAGAGGGAAGTTTAAGCAAAAATGAATGGTGAGGGGAAGCTAGGTATGGCAGTGGATAGAGCACTGGCCCTGGATTCAGGAGGACCTGAGTTCAAATCTGGCCTCAGACACTTGACACTTACTAGCTGTGTGACCCTCTCAAGTCACTTAACCCTCATTGCCCCGCCCCCCAAAAAGAATGGTGAAAAAAATGAAGAGCAACAATAGAATGATTTAAGAATAAACGAGTACTAAACCTTTAAATAAATGTGAGCACTAGGTGGGATTGGTAAGCAAGACAGCCTGAGTTGTCAGTCATTCTTTGCATCAGAGTGCCTGGACAACTTGACTTTTCTTGTCTCCTTTGTGGGGTATAGGGTATGTGTGACTTGATTTTCAAATCCTTGAATGTATAAAATAACATTTGCCAGATAGAGTAAAAGTAAGAAATGCCTTCACAGCCTAGGACATATCCTAGATCATTATCTTTATTTCTAAGGTTATCTGGGTCCTAGACTCTTTAATAGGCCTGTAACAGTCTAGTACTGGTCCCTCCATTTATACCTCTGAATTATTACTCCCAAGACCCTAGTCTATGTCAATTAGGTAAGATTTCTTTCTCCTTTGGAAAGGAAAATCTGCCCCTCACCTCTCTTTAGTTGTAAGCATTAACAAAACTCAGACTGTTAACACTTTAAAAAATCAGATTTGCCACCTTAAAAAGCAAAGTAAACACTAGAACAAAGCTGAACACTTTCCCAACCCAGAGGAAAGCAGGGAGAGGCTTTTTAAAAAATGAACAGATAAGTCACAATCCATTCTACCCTTTCCAGAAAGAGGGAGAGAGAGCATCGTGGTGATGCTGGCAAGAGCTGGATCACCAATGTGACTTCCTCTTAGGACATGGTTCCTACTCACATTATTCCTCACCAATATAACTCAGGACTCATCACTCCCAACATTAGCTTTCCATATCTCACAGTTATGTCTGTCTTCTGCTCACCATGGTTGCTTTTTCTTCTTTCTTTCTTTCTGTCTGTTTGGCTCACTTGGACTCCTAAGTCTCCTTCCTCCTATGTACTTCCAAGGTCAGAGTCAGAAGCACACTGGGTAGTCTTCCCTGGGGTCAAGTCTAATGTTCCCTTGGAGCTTAGAGAGCTCAGAGGAAAAAGATTGTCAGTAGACAGTCCTCCATCTCCTCTTATTCTGTGGTTAAACCTTTTGGCAGGTTCTACAAACTGGATTCCATAAACATAAGAAAATGGATAGAATAGGTAAGATGAGCAAGCTGAACTACAAGACCAACTGATCAAAGAAAAAATATTTAAAGTTTGATATTACTTCAAGTACACAAATAAAGTTGGCCATTAAAGGAAATTGATCATAGGACCATTTAAATAGTATATATTGTGAATATGAATAATCAAGGAAATAGGACAAATGAAAAATAATGCTTAAACCTTGCAAAAATATCCATGTTTCTTTACCTCAAAATGAAAAATTCCTGATGGTAGGAACTTTAACAAATCTAGCCCATTTAGAACTAGAAATAATTTTAAGTACTGGAGTTCAGGATAAACATTAAATCCAGCTGTCCTATCTAAAAAGTGACTCATGGATTAGCCTAACATCACCCTATGACAATGACCTCTATTTTGTTTCTAGGGAAAAGAGACGTTCTCTTTAGGTTTTGTCTCTTTAAAATCAAAGACAATGAGATTATTCTTTATTTATCAGTTGCAAGGAGACTACTCAGAAATGGACTATTCACTTCTTCTTTTTTTTTTTTTTTTGGTTGTTGTTGTTTTTGCAGGGCAATAGGGGTTAAGTGACTTGCCCAGGGTCATACAGCTAGTAAGTGTCAAGTGTCTGAGACCGGATTTGAACTCAGGTACTCCTGAATCCAGGGCTAGTGCTTTATCCACTGCGCCACCTAGCTGCCCCGACTATTCACTTCTAGTCACATTTGTCATCATTCCCTGAAAGTGTATTTCTTTATGAGTTTCAGGAAGCTTTCCCCTTGCACTTATCCTTCAGCATATACCTACACAGGCCTAGCAGTCTCTTATGATTTCAATGGGCTTGTATCTCTTTCTCTTGTTTTTAGTTTCACATTTCTTCTACATCAAACTTGATGTGTGTATTTCTCTATGTCCTATAATAGTCTTGGTCTGTGAAGTTCCCAGTTTCTAGAGAATGACTATATGACAGTTTCTTCAAAACTATCATTTCCTATAGCATATTCATTCTACAAGAGTGACACTTGGTTCCCTAAAACTATAACTGAAAATATACTCTTAGGATACCTTCTGATTTGAAGGCAGAAAACTTCTGTCCAAGTCTTAGCTCTGGCATTTACTACAAGTCCTCAGGATGGATTTTTAATCCCTCAGAGATAATTTCCTGTAAAGTATGGATAATCATATTTATAATTTATAATACAAATCCTAAGGGGGAGTATATCAAGCATATTCACACATCTCAATTACATTGTAAACCACTAAAGGATAATATAAATGCCAGTTGTTACTATGTGATGAACTGCACAATGACTTGAGCAGGGTCTGTGAGTTTGAAGGAAGGTGAGAGGACTTCTGGAAGT
Organism: Dromiciops gliroides; assembly: GCF_019393635.1. Taxonomy (NCBI): domain Eukaryota; kingdom Metazoa; phylum Chordata; class Mammalia; order Microbiotheria; family Microbiotheriidae; genus Dromiciops; species Dromiciops gliroides. The sequence continues at coordinate 394,891,629 of NC_057864.1, read as the reverse complement.
GGTGAAAATACTTAATAGGGTAGGCATTTTTAATTGGGCCTCTCTGATTAGGTAGCATTTAAACTTAGGGAGCTGGCCTTGGGGTGAAGATATCTTAGGCAGAAAGACTGGCATGAGCAAAATAAGGAAAATGCAAATATGTACTTTCTAATCTGACTGGAGGGGAGGGTCCAAAAAGAAGTAGGGAAAGATGAGCCTAAAAAAATAGTATCGTGGTAAACTATAGATGACATCAAATGACAGATTAATCAATTTTATTTGGCTAGAGTTGGGGAGACATTGAAGGTTTTGAGCAAGTAATGAAATGTGGGTGGTGCTTTAGGAAGATCGCCTTGGGATATTATGAGTGTGGAGAGAGATGTTAGGGAGAAAATTAGACTATTGAAATGAGATGATTAGAGTCTGCTCTAGTGGGATGGCCATGAAAATATAAGGGAAGGAATACATATGACAAAAATCACAAAATAATAAAAGGATTGTAAAGAAGAGGGGGACCAATAAAAAAGAACACTAAAAGACCCTAAAAGACTGAAAAGACACTAAAAGAATGTGGGTTGCATTGGCATAAATAGAGGACTCGGGAAGAAAAGTTGTGGTTGGGGGGAATTAATTTTTAACTAACTGAGTTTAAACTGAGTGGGACATCAAGCATCCATTGGAAAATTGGTACTGGAACATTGTAAAAGCTTCACTGAAGCATAGTCTTTTTATGGGCTGACTGTTCCAATTTGCACTTGCATTGGCAGACTGGGTCCCATGGAGGTGCTTTACTAGTACTCTCTTCTGGGTTATAAGGGAATACTGAAGGGTTAGAGTTTCTAGTACTGACATTCACAGGCCCCCATGCAATGTACTTCCTTTTATCAGTAGAACTCTATTAGGTTTTAGAAAAGGGATTTTGCTGGGAATGTATAGTTAGCAGGTACAACACCAATTGATTTCTTCCCTACTTCTCATAACAGGGGACACTCTCTGTATATGAGATCCTTTGAATAGTAAGATCAAATTGAAAATGCAATGGCAAGGAAGCATGTGTCTATAGAACATGTATGGTTAAAGGGCATCTCCAGACTACAGGTCTTAAAAGTCACTTTCTCCTTTCATGTAGTTTTCATGATATTCCTTCAGGTATATCTTTGATGTACTTAGTGGATCTGGGTCTTCCTAGAATCCATAGTCAACATTTCTTCCCATTGCAAAGGTTAACATCATCTGAAGTTGATCTTGTTCTTGAGGTACTGTCTTTTTACATTCACATTCAGGTGCTTTCTCTGACATTGGCTACTACTGCTACAGTGGACTCTGTTTCCAACTCTGGTTACCACTAGTGTCTGATGGCTTTTATGTATCTCCTTGTGTCTTAGGCATTCTCTTCTCTAAAAAATCATTCATTATATACTTGGAAAGGATATATAAAAAGAAATAGAGGCAGTATGCACACATGGGTAATTAATGAGCAGGTAGGAGAAAAGTGGCTAACGTATTTTCCACAAAGCAACTGATAGAAGTCCTTCTTTACTTGTCTCCAGAAATGAAAAGAATCAAAAGAGACAGAAGACAGAAAACTGCTTTTCTATATACACTTAATTCTGTCTCAGAAGCTCATGAATGAACAGTTATCCGGGCTTCTAAACTAATGAAATGATGTTTATCATAGTATCAGCCCTTAAATCACTCATGGCTGGAGGTAGGCACCAAGCTTCCATGTATTGCACTGGAACCAGGAAGGGAAAAATATAAGTATATTCTAAGCCTGGGCACTCCCATTATATTAGAATCATAGAATGTGATCAACAAGTAGTAGGGACATTAGATATCATATAGTATAACCTTCTCATATCCTCTGAGGGTCAGAGGGTAGGGAATGACTTGTTCATGGTCATATAGGGGTGAAGGAGAAGGCTAGGATAGATCTTCTGACTCAAGGTATAATGGAGTCCTTTTATAATACACTGAATGTTAGATAGAGCTGGAAGGGACCTTAGACATCATTTAGTTCTATCTCCAGGTTTTATAGGTGAAAATCTGAAATTTAAAAAAGTTAATTGAATTGCCTAAAATCACAGAGCTACTTGGTAGGAGTGCTCTTAATAGAGCACTCATAGTAGAACTGTGGTCTTCTCCTAAGTCAGTATGACCTCTTTAATGTTTATATCTATTCATTCACCTGTCTGTCAATGTATCCATCTAACTATCTATCTGTATATATACATATATATACATATTTTTATCTGGACATACATACAAACATGCTACATATTTTTTGTACTTTCCCTATTCATGTTTGCCCATGTTGTAGGGGATCTGAGAAAGCAGAGAATAAAACTCTGGTTTTCCGTAGTATTGTAGTTCATTGAACTGAGACAAAGCCTTACATTTGGGTGATGAACTTGAATCTGAAGTATTCAAATGACCATTTTCCAATTCTACATTTCAGAGACAAATCATCAAAAACACAAATCATCCAAAAACAATCAGCATTGTCCAAAGGAACTCTTGGAAACTGATACTTCATTTGAGGTTTGCAATTGACTTTTATGTTTCTTTTAATTGCATTTTCTATGAAAAATATGCTCAGTACTGAAAATCATCCTCTGCTGTTTTCTCATAATGAGAAGCAAAGAGCAAATATGGACGTGGCATGAAAATCATCTGAATACCAGATGTTGGCAAAAATAATGACCAAAGTTTGTAAGCACAGTTGCATATCATCAGCACTCTGAAGAAACACAAAGTTAACTCAATCTATTTTTTAAGGAATTTCTAGACCCCAAAGGTATCAATAGGAACACTATTTAAGAATAGTGAAGCAAAAGCCAGCAGCAAATTTGAATAAAGAACTTTTAAAGATACAAAGCAGTTTTTAAAGCTTTTAATGGGTATTCCTTTTTGAAGACAAAATCTTAGTTGACTTATTTTTAACATTTTCTAAATAATTGTCTTATGAATTAAGTTTAAGATCCAAAAGATGTATAATTATAAAAATCATATTCTTCAATATAGAGAAGGGAAAGAATGAGTAGTGGATCTGTTTGAAAATATCTGAACAATTTTTATTCTCTTTCTGGTATATTTGAACATATAATTAGAAAGGTAAAACCAGAATGTTAGCATGGAAGGAATCCTGTTTTGTTTTGTTTTAGAGATGAGGATTTGCCCAAGGTCACACAACTGTTTATTGTAGAACTAGGACTAGAACTCAGATCTCTTTATTCCCTCTTTAGAACTCTCTCCACTAAAACAGTCCTTAAGACATTAAGAAAGACAACACACTTTAGAAAGCCTACCAGTGTCTTGTATAGGCAGAGACAACCTGAAGTCCATGTGCTGGTTGGTGCGTGACTATTAAATGATAGAAAGTGACTTTGGCCATGATTTTAGGTCAGTATAAAATAATCAACAGGATCTTTCTTGTCCCCAAATGAGTTTGTGCTACTAGAAGTGAAATCAACCACTGCAGATTTATATTGCTACTACACAGTTCCCTCTGATCTTATATAGCGTATGTTTATATTTCTTTTTACTCTTTCTACTAATTATGGGGCAAATGTGGCGCCCATTACTTACTCTTTTCATCTGCTCTCGTCAGTGACTCACTGACAGCTTTGTTTTAGTTTTTGCTTTCATCTTTGGTTCCGAAGGTCTCTGCCAATGGTGTTAGAGGAAGAGGACCACTTCCAATTTATCTGTGGACCTCCTGAAATAACATTATGGGTTCCTCAGTTTCTTTAAAAAAATTCTCAATGGGATGGGGAGCAATCATAACACAGCCTCAACATTACCAGAACTATATGAACACCAGTATTGCCTTCCCAAGAACTTTGGGACTATGGCAAGAAAATGGAGAGTTGAGCAGGGGGAGTTCAAGAATATCAATATCTGGTGTATCTTACATTTCAGTTTTGCTTGGCTCTAAAGAGGGGCTAGGTCAAATCACTAATTGTAGTTCAATATACTCTAAATTTCACAGAGAATTCTTGAATTGAATAAAAAGAAGAAAGCAGCAAAAAAAAAGGATGAAATGTCTAGATGACTTCTCCTATAGGCTGCTATTTTTGAAGGGAGCAAAAAACTTTTTGAACTTTAATTAACTTGGCCTAACCCTACCTGTCAAGTAAACCAGACCCTGTATGCAATCTGAACAGGAAAAACAGCTTAGAAAAATGGATGTCATTCTGATAAGTGGTAGGCATCTGGCTGCATACTAAACAGATGCCCAGGTATTAAACCTAGGACACTACATTTCACAGTGATTTGACCCCTTTCTCTTGAAGAGAGAGATAGAAAGTGATACTTATATGGAGGAGGATGAGAATGGTAGTGGGGGGGGGAAGTACAGGGGCAATAACAAAGAGGAAGAGTGAGAAAGGAATTTTAGATGCATTTGAAGACTTCATCTATTGCCATGACAACAGCCTCTTCCTAGCAACAGCTTGTTGGTACCATGCTGACATGCAGAGCTTAGACCTTCAGACAAGAGGAAAGAAACCATAATGAAATCTTCCATTTTCATATAATTTATATTTTTTGAGTCTGAAACAGTTGATGGGAAATTCACATTAAGATGTCAAAAGAGTAAAAAGTTTCTCTGTTTACCCATCAGTCACCAAATAGATCATCAAATGTGAATACACATTTGAATAACTGATGAAAAACAATTACAGAATATTAAAAATGCTACTGAAATGTCAAACTATTTGAACATTGTTATTGATTTTAAAAATCTGTTTTAAATTACTTTGTTCTTATTAGCACTTAAAATAACATTGACATATTCACAACATCTATCTGCAAAGACAATCTATGGCTTCTATCTATTTATATGTGGAAAATGAAGTGAAGAATTGGGGCCACTATTTGGATATTTTGCAGGTTTTATCTGGACATTTCAGGCAATAGTAAGTTTCATATCAGATCTAAAATGAAATTAATGACAGAATCATGAAACTTCTAGTTAACTTGATGCTGTGTAAAGGCAATAATTGACATTTATAAAATATTTCAAAGCACTCTCTGAACAGTATGATTCTCATACTCCCTCAAATCTAGAGATGTGAAAAAAGTTCAGAAATGTTAAATTACTTGCTGAAAATTTTTGTGATAGCAAGTGATTGAACCAGGATTTAGACTCTTACTTGGCTCTTTACACTATCTCCATAAGCAGATTTATTTTCACTGCGGAACAAATAATGGCAAAAGCATGTAGACACTGAAAAAGATTTAAGGACATGGAAAAGAAAGTCAAGGAATCATACCTGCAGTGCTCTCTCTTTCCCTCACCTTCACTTCTTGGACTCCCTAGTGCTACTTAAACATTAGCCACATGAGAACTTTCAAAATCATACCAAATGTTCATATTCTGCTCTCCTTCACCATTGCTTTATATATAGTTTTCATTGAGTTATTTGAGTTCATATTATTCCCTCTTACATCTCCATAGAATATAAGCTCTTTGAGGTCAAGACTATTTTTCTTTTTGACATTTTATCCCTTATAGCTACCAATGTCTTGCAGAATTCAACAAATTATGACTGACTAGAATTTAACTGAATTTTTTGAATATGTACCCAGTGAAAAGGACATGCCTTTTGAAGTTCTCAAAACTAAGATAAACTTAATATATTTCATTTTCTTTAGTTGTTTTACAGTTATGTTGAATTGATTATGACCCTTTTTTTTGGGTGTTTTCTTGGCAAAGAAACTAGAGTGGTTTGTCATTTTGTTCTCTAGCTCATTTTATAGATGAGGAAATTGAAGTAAAATGCTTAAGCAACTTGTCCAGGGTCACACAGCTAAGAAGTGTTTGAGGCTAGATTTGAACTCAGGTCTTCCTGATTCCAAACCCAATACTCCAGCTACTGTTATCACCTACTGCCCCAATATATTTCATACAATACAAATAATGCATTAATTGTCTTGAAAATTCACAAACTCTATTTTCATAGAGATAGGATATCTTATTCATAGGATAGCCTATTGATATCCTATCAATATCCTATTAATATTATTTTGTTTTTAAAATCACCATAAAAAGCTGCTTTTGATTCCAATAGTGCTCTTATCTATAAAGACACAAGACTGTAAGCATGAAAATGTTGATCTCAGAATTCCATTAAGATTTTAATTATAGGGGCAGCTAATGGCACAGTGGATAGAGCACTGGCCCTGGATTCAGGAGTACCTGAGTTCAAATCCGGCCTCAGACACTTAACACTTACTAGCTGTGTGACCCTGGGCAAGTCACTTAACCACAATTGGCCTGCAAAAAAAAAAGATTTTAATTATAGAGCAAAGAATCCTACTGGGATTAATCAGTTGGTAAAACAGATATATCACAAAAGAGGAAGGAAAGCTACTTTTAGCCTCAAATGTGACAACATGGGTAAATCTTTGAGAGCTTGTCTACAAAGATGTCTATAGTTCAAAGTATTTGTTTTTGAGGGTGGAAAACCTGGGACCATGAACCATTTGGCATGTTTGGGGCTTAGGTCAACAGGGAACCAATATTTCTGAACTGTATTTCATTGTCTTCTTATACTATATTTTTTTCTCCATTTTTTTTTTTGTAATTTAAAGGAGTTGGAAAGGATGCTAAAGAAAAAGGGGATTTTGTTTTTAAAATGTCACCTCAATATGAATAGTGTTGGAAATAAAACAAAACACAAAACACTAAAAACTTTCACCTGTATCTTAGAATATGAAGAAGAAAGTGATCTTTGATCACTTAGTTTAGCTCCATTATGTTACAGGTGAGGAAACCAAGGTCCAGAGAAGCCATGCAACTGGTCATAGTAGATAAGCTAAGATTAGAGAGGAGGTTTTTTAACTCCTGAGCCAGTGGTCTTTCCACTCCAGACTGGAGTTTGTAGCATACTAGATACTGTAGGTTTCAAGAGAAGTACTTCTGAATAGAGTTCTTTATTTCTGTGGACCAACATGCACCAGTTCTAGTTAAATGTTGCATGTGAGCTCACCTTAGAAGTCTAGTTTACCACAGAGCTAATTGTTAAGATGCTGTCACCTAAAAGCATACATAGAAGTCATTCCCTAACAAAAAAAAATATGATCATATATTCATTGTTTTATAGACACACAATCAGAAACCATTTATTACATATTCATTATATACCAGAAACTGTGCTAAGATTTAGGTATTCTAAGAAAGGCAGGAACTGTTCTTGCTTTCTAAGAGATTTTATTTTAATGTAGAACACAGTTTTAAGAGGAAGGATTGCATAATGCATAGAGAACTTTCCTTGGTGTCAGGAAGACCTAGGTTCAAATTCTGCCTCTAAGATATACTGACTCTGTGACTCTGGGCAAATTATTCAACTTTTCAGGGTACCAGGCAACTTTTCATAGTCATGTGCTGATCTTCATTAGTAGAAGGAGACTCCTCATTGAGTTCTCTCTATCAATGAAATCATAGATCTCATAAAAAAGTCTAGGCACAATAAATAAATACAAATTTAGAACTTTTAGAGGATTTTCTGAGTCATATTAATTCATTTTGGAGCCCTGAGGGAAGAGGCTTTTTGACTTTAGTTTCTATGATATAAGGTTCTGGTGAAACAGCCGATTTAAAAGAATTCACACATAACATAACAAGTTTCAAATTTCCTTCAAGTTTCTATGAATTCATTTCATAATTTCTTTTCCTATTTCTATGCTGTCATATACAGGGTTAAAGTCAAGGTATTGCAGATAGATCAGACATTTTTAAGACAGACATTCTAAGAAAAAAGAAGAGGAAAGACATTAATTCTTTGGTTGGGTGGAGTGGTTGAGCTCTGTAAATAGCCAAGCCCTACTGCCCAAGATTCAAATTCCTAAATATTTTTGTTTTCTAAAAAGTCCACTCAATTTTATATAGTGCAGACCTCAGATATTCAGTTTCAGATTCAATATAAAATAAAATCCTAAATATGGGCAAGGGTACAAAGGAAGAATTAGTCTTTTAGGCAAATTAGCATTTCCTTTCCCTCAAAATTTTTAGTATACCTATAAAAGTATCAGAGATTTCAATAATTCTTTTAGTTAGGGCATTTATGGCTTTGTTGAAATCTAAACATTATCTTGGATGAGCAGCATATTCAGAAATAAGCACTCAATAAAACCTGACATCAGACATCATGTTATCTGGCTAGTCATCTATAAAACTTTGGTGAAATTAGATATGTCAGGTAAAGTTTATAGAAGGAAACAAAAGAAGACAAGATTTGGAGTTCTATTACTTTTTGCATATTCGGCTTATAATTGAAGAATAGCAGGAAAAGACATGATATTTAAGTAAATTTTAAAAAAATCCTTGATCATGTAATGAATGACACCCAATTCACATTTCTCAAAATCCTTGATTCTTAGTGTTTTAGTTCATTAAGTCAGTATAGAAAACTGGTATCGTGATCCAGATAGAATATGGTGAAGGTGAGAACTAAGTCAGAAAATGAGGTTGTAGCAAAATGGCATATACTGAAGCAAAATCAAATAGAAATGCATATGCAAAAAAACCCAACATAGAAAATGAACAAATTAATAATCCCTAGTCAAACACCAAATTGGAAATCCTGAAAATCAAAGGAGATATTAATAAAATTGAAAGTAAGAAAACCATTGAATTAATAAAGAAAACTAGAAGGTGGTTTCATGAAAAAAATAATAAAATAGATTAAACCATTGGTTAATTTGATAAAAAAAAAGGAAAGAAGAAAACTAAATAACTTGTATAAAAAATGAAAAGGGTGAACTCATTGCCAAGGAAGAAGAGATTAAGACAATTATTAGGAATTATTTTGCCCAGTTATATGCCAATAAATTTGACAACCCAAATTAAATGGATGAATATCTACAAAAACATAAATTAACCAAATTAGCAGATGAAGAAATAAAATACTTAAAAAACCCAATTTTAGAAAAAGAAATTGAACAAGCCATCTTTGAACTTCTTAAGAAAAATCCCCAGGACCAGATGGATTCACAAGTGTATTCTACCAAACATTTAAAAAACAATTAATCCCAATCCTATATAAATTATTTGAGAAAATAAGTGGAGTCCTACCAGATTTCTCTTATGGGACAAATATGGTACTTATATCCAAAGAAGGAAGAGACAATACAGAGAAAGAAAATTATAGACCGGGGGCGGCTAGGTGGTGTAGTGGATAAAGCACTGGTTCTGGATTCAGGAGTACCTGAGTTCAAATCTGGCCTCAGACACTTGACACTTACTAACTAGCTGTGTGACCCTGGGGAAGTCACTTAACACCCATTGTCCCCCCCAAAAAAGAAAATAACTTAAAAAAAGAAAATTATAGACCAATCTCCCTAATGAATATTGATGCAATTAAAAAATATAAAATACTAGCAAAGAGATTACAGCAATACACCACAAGGATCATACACTATGACCAGGTGGAGCTTATACCAGGAATACAGGGTTGGTTCAATATTAGGAAAACTATCAGCATAATTGACCATATCAATAATAAAACCAACAGAAATCATATGCTTATTTCAATAGATACAGAAAAGGCCTTTGACAAAATACAGTACCCATTTCTATTAAAAACACTAGACAGGGACAGCTAGGTGGTGCAGTGGATAAGGCACTGGACCTGGATTCAGGAGGACCTGAGTTCAAATCCAGACTCAGACACTTGAGACTTACTAGCTGTGTGACCCTGGGCAAGTCACTTAACCCCAATTGCTTCACCAAAAAACAACAACAACAACAACAACAACAACAAGAACAGCAACAAAAACACTAGGGAGCATAGGAATAAAAGGAGCTTACCTTAAAATGATAAGTAATATTTATATTAAACCATCAGTAAGCATTATATGCAATGGAGATAAGTTAGAAGCCTTCCCAGTACAATCAAGGGTGAAGCAAGGATGCCCGTTGTCACCTCTATTATTTAATATTGTATTAGAAATGTTAGCTATAGCAATAAGAGAAGAAAAATAAATCAAAGGAATTATAATGGATAATAAGGAAGCAAAACTATCACTCTTTGCAGATGATATGATGTTGTACTTAGAAATCCTAGAGAATCAACTGACAAGCCACTTGAAATTATTAACAACTTTAGCAAAGTTGCAGGATACAAAATAACCCAAAATAAATCATCAGCATTTCTATATAATACCAATAAAATCCAACAATGGATAGAAAGAGAAATTCCATTTAAAATAACTGTGGACAATATAAATACTCAGGAGTCTATCTGCCAAGACAAATCCAGGAAATATATGACCAGAATTATAAAATACTTTTCACACAAATAAAGTCAGATCTAAACAATTGGAAAATTATTAATTGCTCATGGGTAGGCTGAGCCAATATAATAAAAATGGCAATCCTAAGTTAATTTATTTATTTAGTGCTATATTGATCAAAGTATCAAAAATATTTTATAGATCTAGAAAAAATGATAACAAAATTCATATGGAAAAACAAAAGCTAAAGGATATCAAAGGAATCAATTAAAAACACAGAAAAGAAGGCAGTCTAGCAGTACCAGATCTCAAACTGAGTATACAGTGGTAATTATCAAAAGAATCTGGTACTGGCTAAGAAATAGAGAGGTGGATCAGTGAAATAGAATAGGTAGAAATGACACTATAGTAAATGACTATAGTAAACTAGTTTATGATAAATCCAAAGATCCAAGCTTTTAGAACAAAAACTCATTATCTGACAAAAATTACTGGGAAAACTAGAAAACAGTATGGCAGAAACTAGGTATGGAACAACATCTCACACTGTATACAAAAAAAAAAGACAAAATGGGAACATGATTTACACATAAAGGGTGATACCATAAACAAATTAAGAGAGTACGGAATCATTTATCTGTCAGAATTATGGGTAGAGAAAGAATTTTAGACCAAAGAATATAGAGAGAGCAAAACAGAATGCAAAATAAATCATTTTGATTATATAAATTAAAAAGGTTTTGCACAAACAAAACTAATGTAACCAAGATTTTAAGTGAAGAAGAAAGCTGAGAAAGAATTTTTGAAAGAAGTATCTCTGATAAAAGCCTTATTTCTCAATTGCATAGAGAACTGAGCCAAATTTATAAAAAATGCAATTCATTTCCCATTTGATAAATGGTCAAAGGATATGAACAGGCATTTTTCAGACAAAAAACAAAGCTATCTATAATCATATGAAAAAATGTTCTACATCACCATTAATCAGAAGAATGCAAATTAAAACAACTCTGAGGTATCACCTCACACCTGTCAGAGTGGGAAAGACAACAAAAAGGAAAATATTGGATATTGGAGGGGATGTGGGAAAGCTGGGATGCTAATCCATTGTTAGTGGAGTTGTGAAAAGATCCAACCATTCTGGAGAGCAATTTGGAACTATGTCCAAAGGGCTATAAAATTGTGCATCCCCTTTGATCCAGCAATACCACCGCTAGGTTTATATCCCCCCAAAGAGAAAAAAGACTTATTTCTTCAAAAATATTTATAGCAGCTCTTTTTCCCCCCCACAGGGCAATGGGGGTCAAGTGACTTGCCCATACTCTTCCAATACATTGAAACAGAGACTTGTCATCTACAAGACTTTCTGTTTAGAGTTAGAGAGTGAAGGGGATCATGAGAAGGCCCCAAGGGAATTGAAAATCCCCTGTAAGGACCTTTGAAGTCCCAGAAACTGACAGTCGACTCTAAGAGGACCTAACTCCTAGAGATGGAGTTCAGTACAGGAAATCAGGTAATTCAGGATAAGACAAAGTCGGACTGAGCACCCTATCCAAAACTGCAGCAGGAAGGAGACCCTGGTTTTAGCACAAAATCCTAATTCAGGAACTAAAGTTGAAGAGATGACTGAATCAAAGAGAAGACTCATTTTTTCTCTTTCTTTTATGGGGTGGTTATAGTGCCTTATTGTAAAATTTGGGTTGACATAATATATAAATATAAGCAAACAAATATATGTATATATAATATATATGTACAAATATATGTATATATGCACATAATACATCGAAACTGTGATGGGAAAAGTTGTGATGTGGAAAGGATAGCTACTTTATTAGACGCCCTAAAACTATTATAAAAACAAACAAACAAACAAACCTAGGACATTATATGTCAAGAAACCAGAAATAAAATCTGTCTAGATGGGAAAGTGAAGATCGATTCTATTTAATTCCCCAAAGAAATCTCAAGGGAAAAAAACCTCAGAATGTCATAGTTAAATTCTAGGGTAAAAACTGAGAAGAATGTGGTAGAAGTACGAAGAAACCACAATCAGATTACACTGAAATTCCTTCTACTATGAATGGAGATGTTGGAAAAAACATCCAAAGGCAAAAGAGATAGACTTACAATACATAGAATACTTTATCCTAAAAAACCGAGTGTAATCCAATCTTTAAAAAATGGACCTTTATGAACAGGAGTTCGTGTTTATTTGTATAAGACTTTTCTCATTGGTAGTGGTTGATTAGTCAGTGCTCTACAACTGTATGAGGCATAGAGTTGGTGAGATCTTCAAACAGGAGAAATTTTGTCTTCAGGAATCCACCTTTGAGAGGAAAATACACAGTTCTGGATTGTCTTCAGGGAGAGGTCCTATTTGGTAAAAAAAAAAGTCTTTGGGAAGAAGCTGACCTACAGAGGAACCAGCCCATTGATCATGTTGAGTTCTTCCTGTTTTTTCTGCCTTCTTTCTTGAATCTAGAAGCCAGAAGATAGGATTTCTTTTCTCCCAAAATCTCACCAACTCCCTCTCCCTCCCTCCCTCTTTCTCCTCTCCCTCTCCCTCTCTCTCTCCCCCCGCCCCCCCCCTCTCTCTTTCATACAAACATGAACTCTGAGCAAGAAATATCCACAAGTGAGGAGAGTCTTATGCAACTGAGCCTGAGCCTCTGGTTACCAATAAAAGAGAAGATGTTTATGCATTTATGATGAAAATTTGAGTAGGACCTTTAAAATACAAACACAAAAGCCCAGAAAAACCTGGAAAGGTAAATTTATTTGAGCAATTGGTGGGAGGTCTATGATGAAGTACTGCTATAGGAAGAAAAGAAACTTGATGTCTTCAAAAGAGTATTAAGTGAATTAAATATGGAAAAAGACCTAGGAAGTAGAATTATTCTGTTCTGAGGGTTTTAATAAATGAAAGAGAAGATGAAATGAATGAAAGAGGGATATGGAATATGCCAGTGTATAAAGGAAGAAGTAGATGAAATTTTCTTTTTCTCATAATTGGGCTAAATGAGAAGAATATTCAAATATGGGGGGAGGAGTAGTAGGCATGAACATCAGATGAAACTCATTCATTCTGATATGAAATAGACAAAGGAGAACTGAGCAGACACACAGTTTGGTGTAGAAATACAACAAACTCATTAGGGGAACAAATAGAGATAGAAGATAGGTTAAGAGAAGGGACAATAATAAGGATGAGATAATATATAAAACCCTCAAAGTCCTGATGCTGAAGGGGAAGTTAAAAGAAGGGGACAAAAAGAAAAGGACTAGAATTTAAGGAAGTGCCTAAGATTGCCTCTTAGACAACTAGGTAATGGTTCAAAAATTGTGGTATATGTGGTATATGAATGTAATGAAATAACATTGGCAGTTAGAAAGATGAGAGACAATTTCAGAGAAAACTGAGTTGTATGTTGAGTGAAGTGAAGCAGGAGAACTACTAGTAACAAGGCAGTAGCATTGTAAAGAAAAACAACCATGAAAGACTTGAGTGCTCATCAATGTAATGACAAAGCATGTATACAGAAAGTGTATAATGAAGTATGCTACCTATATATCCTTAAGTCCTATTGGCAGGTAGCTAATGGACTTAAGATTTGGAAAAAGACATAATTTTCGACCTGGAAATTGAGAAAAAGAACATCTTGTTCATTTTGCTCATTTATCCTGTAGAACCTTAGGCTAAGGACGTTTATTTAACCTTTTCCTTAAAATATTTTAAAGTCTATTTTCCCCAAATCCAGGATATCTGACTATATCTATGTGTTTCTATGCTTATTTGTAATGAGGTGAAACATGGTCTAGTCACTTCTTCCTAAGATTCTTAAAATTTCTACTTAAGCAACAAGCCATTCCATATTGACCATAAGACAATTGGGAAAAGTAATTCCCCTTTAGTTTTCTTTGAAAGATAAAATTGTCAGGAACTTTAATGGATAATTTATCAGTTCTTTTCCTCTATCAAAGAATATGTTTAATAAGTAAATCACAAAGCTAGCACAGAGATGAGATGAAGTAGTGATAGCTGACTTCAGCTAGCCAAATATCCACAGGTCTTTCTTTCTATTTCAGTTTCTAATTGTGAATAAGTAGTCTGTTAGATTATTCCATTGTGATATTACTTGCTTCTCCCTTCACTGGACCTCATCAAAATGACTTTGCCTAAGTTTCTTGGTATGTAGTACTGATATACCATCTTTTATCTAATATTACCCTTTTGAACACTGCATGTTATTTCTATAGTTTTTTCTTTGTTTCAGAAATCCAAATTTGATTCTCTAACATTATTTTCTCAATAATTTATACACTTTCAATACATATCCTTCCTTTCTTAAATCCTTGTCTTTAATTGTCAGAAATGGTGAAAACATCATTGGCAGCAAAGCATCACAACCAGAGAGTCAATAACAATTTTTAAGTACCACCTATATGCTATACACTGTGGTAATTGATAGGGATACAAAAAAGAGGCAAAAGACAGTCTCTGCCTTCAAGGACCTCAAAATCCAATGGGAGAGACAATAAGAAAAGAAATATATACAAAAATCTATATACAGAATAAAAAGAAAATGAGTGGGGGAAGCTAGGTGGCACAGTGGATAAAGCACCGGCCCCAGATTCAGGAGGAATTGAGTTCAAATTCAGACTCAGACATTTGACAATTGCTAGCTGTGTGACCCTGGGCAAGTTACTTAACCCTTATTCCCTCCCCCCCCCAAAGAAAATGAGTAAGGGATGGAAGGCACTAGGATTAAGAGGAATTAGGAAATTATACTGTAGATTAGAGGATCTTAGTGAGGACATAAGGGGCCTGGAGTTAGGAAGATCTGTATTCAAATCTGGATGGTTTCTGACACTAAGTAGCTGTATTACCCTGAACAAGTCACTTAACCTCTGTTACCTCAAATTACTCATCTGTAAATGGGGATATTAATAGCACCTGTTTCCCAGGGTTGTTGTGAAGATAAAATGAGATAATAATTATAAAGTATTTAGCATAGTACCTGACATATAGTATTAAATAAATGTTATCTATTTATATTATTACTTAAAGGAGGCCAGGGAAAACAGTAGGTAGAGACAAAGAAGGAGAGCATTCAAACCTAGTGAGAAGAGAGAGGAACAAAGAAGAGAGGGTGATAAGAAGTATCTGAGGTCAAGGAGAATGAGGACTGACAAAAGGTCATTGGATTTGACAACTAAGAGATCATTGGTAACTTTGGAGAAAGTACTTTTGGCAGGATGATAAGGTTCGAAACTGGATTGTATTGGGGTTAAGAAGAGAAGGTGAAGGGGGCAGCCAGGTTGCACAGTGGATTGAGCACTGGCCCTGGATTCAGGAGAACCTGAGTTCAAATCTGGCCTCAGACACTTAACACTTACTAGCTGTGTGACCCTGGGCAAGTCACTTAATCCCAATTGCCTCACCAAAAAAAAAAAAAAAAAAGAACAGAGGGAGAAGAAGAGAAAGTGAAAGCCCCTACTTTAGATAGCCTTTTCAATGAGTTTAGTCATAAATGTCAATATATGTATATATATATGTATATATATATGTGTATATATATATATATATACACATACACACATATACATATATACACACATATACATACACACACACACACACACACACACATATATATATGGTGGTAGTTAGCAGGGATGGAAGGATCAAGTGAGGGTCTTTTTTTTTTAGAATGGGAGAGACCTGGGCATGTTTGTAGGCAGTAGGGAAGGAACCAGTAGACATGGAGAGAGTATTTCATCCAGAATCTGTGAAGATCATCTTCTAAAGTATATAAGAATTGCAACCTGGATTAGTGAGGAAAGTACCTAAAAGACTTATCTTTGTAATAGTGAAATATTTTATTGTAACTTATCTTTCATTAGAAACTGAAGAGAACAGGATCATTCATTCTTACAAGTATGATGCACATTCTTTCCATTTAGAGTTTTAAGACATAGTGGAATGGGGAAATAGTGGAAAAAAACCTTTAACTAGGAACAAGGAAGAGAGTTTACAGCTCTCTAAAAAAACCTTGTATTTGGAGATATTTTTAACTACTGGAAAGGATAGGATTGTTCTAAATAAAAAAATGTAATTTTCTTTTCAAATGGAAGTTCTGATTTATGCCTTATCTTGACTATAGCTATCTCTTCCTGAATAGACAAGGCTGTAAGAAGGGGAAATTACATGCCTTATGTATTTGGAAGTCAAGACAAAGTATATAGGGGAAGAGAGAGACAACAAGAAAGAGAGAGGGGGGAACAGGATAAGTGAGAAAAATGTTAATGAACTAGTTTATTTTTTAAATCAGTGTTTATTGATGTCTTTTTAAATTATCATAGTTTTACCCAATATCTTTTCCCATTCCCCTCTAGAGAACTGTTCATGTAACAAAAATTATTTTTAAATCCAAAAGAAAAGGGAAAGAGGAAAGAATCAGTGCCATTGAACAATACATTGAATGTTAGAAAACATGCACAATATGGTATATACCTGTGGGCCTCTCACCTCTATGAAAGGGTAGGTTTGGGGATAGACTGAATGAGTTTAAAAGTAGAATGTGGGATGCACATATGCAAGCAGAATATAGAGACTGAATTTGTTCACACATAAAAAAACACATATAGGAAAGTACTGAAACAACCTTTCAGAGATATTTCAGTGTCATCCTAGAAAAAAGTCTCAAATGCTTTAACTTAGATCATTGGCATCATCACCATCATCTTTGTCCTCATTGCTAACATTTACATGGTGTTTTAATGTTAAAATGTATTTGGGACCTTACCTAATTTAAGCCTTTTAAGAACCTTGAGAAGTAGGTGTTATTATAATCCCCATTTTATCACTGAATAAACAAAGGCTCAGAAAGGTAGAGTGATTTTCTCTGTTACCACTGAAAAACAGAATTGCGTATTTGGGGGGCCATCAGCAACTATTGAGTCCAGCATATACACTATGAGGAAGATCCACTATAATATTATAATATTCCTGGTAAGTTGCCATTCATTTAGTCTTTGCTTGAAAACTTCTAATAAGGAAAAACCTATTTCCTCTTGAGACGGTCAGTTTTACTCTTCTGTCTGAGAATAATGTTTACCATATACTGGGCATTGTGCTAAATGCTGGGAATATAAAGAAAAGGGGATTATCCAGTAAAGGAAGCTGAGGAAAAACAGTTAGACAGGTAGGAGGAGAACAAGGAGAGAGCAATGCTATGAAAACCTAGAGAAGAGAGACTAATTAGGAGAAGAGGGGGTCAAAGATTGAAGAGAGGTCAAGAAGGATGAAGATAGAAAAGTTCATTAAATTGGGCAATTAAAAGCTCATTAGTACCTTTGGAGCATCAGTTTCAGTTGAATGATTAAGTCAGAAGCAGATTGCAGAATATGTAGAACAGAGGGAGGGGAAGTGAAGGCACAAATTGTAAGTGGCTTTCTTAAGGGGTTTAGCCACAAAAGGGAGGAAAGACAGGGCAATAGTGGGGATATTCTGGATCAAGTAAAGATTGTTGTTGTTTTTGTCTTTTTTAAAGATGGAGAAGGGGGGCAGCTAGGTGGCGCAGTGGATAGAGCACCGGCCCTGGAGTCAGGAGTACCTGGGTTCAAATCCGGCCTCAGACACTTAACACTTACTAGCTGTGTGACCCTGGGCAAGTCACTTAACCCCAATTGCCTCACTAAAAAAAAAAAGGAAAAAAAAAGATGGAGAAGGCATGAGGATGTTTATAGTAATGATGAAGATTAGTAAAAGTGTGAATAATAAAGGGGGAGTCTGCTGAAGAAGACCAGGACAGAATGGGATCAGGGGTGAATGCAAAGGGATTTAAATGGGCAAAGAAAATAAACACATCTTCATGTGAAATGAATGAAAGTGTAGATAATGATAAAGAGTCCTGAATGATGTGAGATGAGGGAGCAGAGGAACCTCTCAGGGAATGGCCTCAATTTTTTAGGTGAAGCATAAGGCAAAGTGTTTTTTTCCTGTAAGGATATTAGGGGGTGGCTAGGTGGCACAGTGGATAAAGCACTGGCCCTGGATTCAGGAGTACCTGAGTTCAAATCCAGCCTCAGACACTTATCACCTTACTAGCTGTGTGACCCTGGGCAAGTAACTTAACCCCCATTGCCCCACAAAAAAAAGGATAGTCAAAGGAGATCTATGGAAGGTTTGAGCAGGGAAAAAAACAATGTTGGCAAAGGCGAATAATTCACTGATTAGTGAGGTATAAAATGGTTGTCTTGTTATGGTAAGGACCCAGTTGAAAATATGTGACATAAATTTCTAGTGGATTTCCCCTCCCCTTTAGGATATTTCTGATTCTTGAAAAGCTTTTCCAAAAAGGAAGCTTATATATTCCTTTATAATTTTCAATGATTGCCCCTTTTTCTGCCCTCTGGGGTCAAATAGAACAAGTGTAATAAGTCTAATTCCTCTTCCATAGGACATTCCTGATATTTGAACATTGCTACAATGTCTCCCCCTGGTCCTTCTCTTTTCTAGGCTTTTTTCTAGGCTTTTCTAGACTTTTCAAGAATCAGAAATATTTAAAAAGGGAGGAGGGATCCACTAGAAATTTAGGTCACATAACTTCAATTGGGTCCTTACCATAACAAGACAATCATTTCCTTAAATTGATACTCATATGTCATAGACTCAAGTTCCCTCACCATCCTGGTGGGGAACATTGAGCCACTTTTTACTTATAAACTCCGGTGCCCAAATCTGCATATCATATTCTATATGAGATCTTATAATCTTTCAGTCAGTACTTATTAAGTACCTACTATGGGCCAGGCATTGTACTAAGTACTGGACTTACAATAAAAGGGAAAAACACCATCTCTGCTCTTAGGGAGCTCATGGTCTAATGGAAGAGATGCAAAACAAAAACAAAAAAACAACCTTGTACAAACAAGTACTACACAGGATAAATCAGAGATAATCAATAGAAAGAAGGCATTAAGGAAGATTAGGAAAATCCTCTTATAGACAGTAAGATTTGATTAAGACTTGGAGGAATTTAAGGAAACCAGGAGGAAGAAATGCCAGAGGAAGACCATTCCAGGCAAGGGGGACAGCCAGTGAAGATGCCTGAAATCTGGAGATAAAGTGTCTTGTGTGAGGAAGAACAAGGAGTTTCACTGGATCATAGAGTACATATAGTAGGGGTCGACAGTTGGGGGTGGTGAAGGAAATATGGTACAAGAAGACTGGCATGGGGCCAGGTTGTGAAGGAATTTGAATGCCAAAGAGAGGAGTTTCTATTTGATCCTGGAGTTGATTGTACTTGGAGAGTGGTACATATGCAATGGTCAGATTTTCACTTTAGGAAGATTAATTTGACAGCTAAACAGAGGACAGACTGCAGTGGAGAGGGATTTGAGGTAGGAAGACCAATCAAAAGGCTATTGAAAATTTTGCAGGTGTGAGGTGATGAGGGCTGGTCCATACAGAGGGACAACAAGTTGGAAAGCTAGTCTTTTCTTGACATAGGCCAAGTTTGTATTAGCTCTTTTGACTGCTACATCACACTATTGCTTCTGAATGAGCTAGGACTACCCCAAAAGTCCCAGATCTTTTTCAGATAAACTAATGTCTAACTATGCCTGCTCTAATTTGTACATGAGGAATTGATTTATTTTGAAACTGAGTATAAGACTTTACATTTATCACTGATTTCTTTTCTTTTACTAGACTCAACCTAATGCTCAAGTTTTTGAAGGCGCTTTTGGGTCCTAAATCTGTCATCCTATCTATCATCTATCTCTAAGTTTTGTTATCAACAAATTTGATCATCGTACCCATTTATTCTTTGATCCTAGTCATTGATAAAACCTATCCATAGGATACTCCACTCAGACTTCCTGCCAAGTCAAAATGAAACCATTATTCGGCAGCTAGGTGGCACAGTGGATGAAGCATTGGCCCTGGATTCAGGAGGACCTGAGTTCAAATCTGGCCTCAGACACTTGACATTTACTAGCTGTGTGACCCTGGGCAAGTCACTTAACCCTCATTGGCCCCATCCAAAAAAACACTAGGCAGCTAGGTGGCACAGTAGATGAAGCAATGGCCCTGGATTCAGGAGGACCTGAGTTCAAATTCAGATTTAGATATTTGACACTTGCTAGCTGTGTGACCCTGGGAAAGTCACTTAATCCTCATTGCCCCACCAAAAAACCAAAACCAAAACCAAAAAAAAAAACATTGGGGAAAGAAGTGTCTGCTGAAATTTTGGAGCCAGCTGGTGTTGCAGTGGATAAAGCACAAGCCCTAGATTCAGGAGGACCTGAGTTCAAATCTGGCCTCAGACACTTGACACTTACTAGCTTGTGTGACTTTGGGTAAGTCACTTAACCCTCATTGCCCTGCAAAAAACAATGAAACCATTATTGACTATTTGAGTCTGATCATCAAAGCAACTCTGAATTCATTTGATTGTATTATCACGTCATCCAAATCTCTCCATCTTTTTCATCAGAATCATGTTATCATTTATAAAATGCTTTTCTAAAATCTCAATTGAACTATACCCCATGTTGTCAAAAGGAGAAATAAGGTTAGTCTGGGACTTTATTTTCTAGATATTCACTAATTATACCATGATTCATTTTCAAATTTTCCCCTTTGGCTTTTTCAAAGCCAATCTCATTGTCTTAAATTTTGTAGAATCCACTCCCCCTTGAAATATAGGGCATGTCCCTTCTCTAGTTCTATAGCGTATGTTCTATTCTTGATGATTTTTTAGAACACATCTCTGACAGTGACTCAGTAAGCATGTCTTCCAGTTATTTCCCTCCTGAGGATCTATATCTAGAGTGATCTGAATTCTTTTTTTTATCTCCTCATTTATTTTAAGTATCAACTTCCATTGTTCACTTTTTTTGTCATTTCCAGTTCAATAGCTATTCCCTTTGCCAGCAAAAATAGAAGCAAAGTCAGAATTCAAAAGCTTGGCCTTCTTTTTGTTGTCAGTTATTATCATCATACCCAACTCATACCCTATAGGTGGCACTATCCTTAATCCTGGCTTCCCTAGATAGAGTTTTTAAAAATCCCATATGGTTGTCCTTTACTTCCTGGCTAGCGGGGTAGCTAGGTGGTGCAGTGGATAGAGCACCGGCCCTGGAGTCAGGAGTACCTGAGTTCAAATCCGGCCTCAGACACTTAATACTTACTGGCTCTGTGACCCTGGGCAAGTCATTTAACCCCAATTGCCTCACAAAAAAAAGAGTGTCCATCTACTTCCTGGCTAGCTTCAGGTCATTCTAACTTTTAACACTGTTGGTACCAGTTTTATAGCCCTATTTCATGTGTTTTTTAAAATCACCCTCTTATTCTGCCCTAGAATCCACTATAAATTACACATACACTCACAGACACACATATAGGTATATAGATAGAAATGTTGATAGAAATAGAATTATACAGATATATGTTGGTTACAACAGTCCTTGTCTACACATATTGATTTGAATTTCAATGTACCTTATCTCTGATATCTTCTTCCATATATATATATGTATATATATATATATATACACATACATATATAAGTATACACACACACACACACACACTCACACATATATATACTTTCTCTGATATCTAATTTAGGCACTTTTCTCCTTCCTATCATTTTAAATTCTAAAACCCTTTTGCTTATATTTTTAAGATGTCAGACAAATACCTTCTTGTTCACCTTTGTCAAGGACACTCCATATTTGGCTAGGAGTTTGTTCTATCTATATTTTAAGCCACTATCCAGAAATACAAATTCTATTCTCATCCATTTTTGTAGGCAATTGACACTTCCCAAATAATTTTTTTTCAGCGTCTCTTACCTTTGTGGCTATCAAATAATAAAGAAGAATCAGTGCCCTTTATTGTCTTTAGCTTCTTGTCTAAGTGTTTATAATATTTTACAATGTTTTTGAGCTTCCTTCTGGTAGTATGATTTGTGTCTATGTTAATCATCAGAATTAGATATTAGTTTTGCCAAATCTTGGAATAATCTCTCTTAAGTCTTGGGTACAACCTTTTAATCATTTCCAGGTCAGGGAGCAGCTGTGTTAGCACACCTAAGCAGTGAATTACAAACTCCTACTACTTTCTCTTCTTCCTTTCCCTTACCTGTATGATTTCTCATTCAATAGTTAGAATAGCTCTATGTTATTATTATTTGTAGGAAGAGCTCCACAGAGCACCTAGCTTCTTCTTCTTCAAGAAGATCTAAATATGCAACTATACATTGCCCCTCTTTCTTTATGTGATTATCTTCTACTTTCCAACATCTTTTCTAGGCTCAAGTTTCCTCTCTATCATTTTAGGGTTTTTGTTTTCCCACTGAAGATTTTTTGGGGGGGGGGCTGGGCAATGAGGATTAAGTGATGTGCCCATAGTCACACAGCTAGTAAGTGTCAAGTGTCTGAGGCTGGATTTGAACTCATGTCCTCCTGAATCCAGGGCCAATGCTTTATCCACTGTGCCACCTAGCTGCCCCCATTGAAGATTTTTTTTAAAGGAACATGTTGTTTTTCAGTATTTGGAGTGTGATTTCTTTGAGTATCCTCACTTCTTTTTTAGAAGTGGGACCAGCTTATATTTGGTTTTAGGAGAAATACATCACCTAATGCAAGTCACTATAGAAGTCAACATGCCCTCCACACTGACTTGGATTTTTAGGCTTCTTTTTTGACCTACTTGTGAGTGATTTCACCTCTTAATAGTCACACTCAGATTTCTGTTGTCTTAACAACTATATATAAATACACAGACACACTATATATATATATATATATATATATATATGTATATATATGTGTGTATATATATATATATATATATATATATGATTATACATTAGTTTTGCCTTTTCTAACTAACCTTTTATTTGTTTCACTATTTTTTTTTGCAGGGCAATGGGAGTTAAATGACACATGTCTGAGGCCAGATTTGAACTCAGGTCCTCCTGAATTTAGGGCCATTGCTTTATCCACTGAGCCACCTAGCTGCCCCCCTGTTTCACTATTTTTAATGTACTAATGTGCTTTACTAATTGAGCTTACTTAACACTGTTTTACTTACCTTTTCTTACTTACCTTGCCTTCCTAACAATCTTTGCCATTACTTCTCCTAAATTCTTTCTTTTCAGGTTCTTACTCAAGACATTCCTCCTTTCAGTTTGACCATTGTCTTTCTTGATCTAGGGTTATTCTTCAGGTTATCCTTGAATTCTTCCAATTTTTTTCTTCCCCAAATTAATTTTCTTGTCATCTTCACAAGCTTAATGCCTTCAAAATCACCTTTACAAATCAATTTACATCCTTGTCTTCTCTCCTACTCCTTTATCTGACACATTTTCACGCAGAAGTTGAAAACACAATCTGGACTGGGAGATTTTCCTCTTTAAAATTTCCTAAATTGCTTGCCAAATTTCTTTGTCAATACTTTGGCTTTTTTTTTTTTAAGTGAGGCAATTGGGGTTAAGTGACTTGCCCAGGGTCACACAGCTAGTAAGTGTTAAGTGTCTGAGGCCGCATTTGAACTCAGGTACTCCTGACTCCAGGGCCGGTGCTCTATCCACTGCGCCATCTAGCTGCCCCTAATCCTTTGGCTTTTTTTAAAAAAATCCAAACCCCTCCAAATCACTTTCATAATTTCCTTCTCCTACTTATTCAACTGATATTCTTTTCTCTTGTGGAAACAAAGAGTAGAAATCTCATTCTACAGATACTAGTCGTCAAAGGTGTACCTTGAACACAGTTCTTCTTGAATCCATATCCAGAATTCTATTTACTATGCCACACTATTACAATGTTGAAACTGAAATGGACCTTAAAGGAAGCTTAGTTAAAATTCCTTATTTAATAGATGAGGAATCTGAAGTCCATTGAGAAATAAGGGGAATTCATTACTTTGCTTAAAATCACTCAGAATATTAGTAGTGAATTTGGGGTAGGTATCCAGATTTCTTAAATTCTAATATAGTATTATTTTCCATTTTCTATTTTTGATAGCCTGATGTTAGGCTATCAAAATATCCTAATTATTAAGGCAAGGATATTATTATTATTTTTTTTTTGTTTTGTTTTGTTTTTAATTTTTTGCAGGGAAATGGGGGTTAAGTGACTTGCCCAGGGTCACACAGCTAGTAAGTGTTTGAGGCCTTATTTGAACTCAGGTACTCCTGAATCCAGGGCCGGTGCTTCATCCCCTTCGCCACCTAGCTGCCCAAGGATATTGTTAATAATATTGATTTATGTTCCAATTCTTATATAATGAAGTGGAAATATTTGTGATGTGATATCTGTAAATAGCTTCAGAAATAACAATGGGCTCTTCTCTTGGAGTTTCCATAAATTTCTCTCTAATGAAACTCCCAATAATCCTGACACATGACATCCAAGATCTCATGGAAGCACATATTTTTAAACTGTGGAAGGGACGATGGAGGTCATCCAATTCTCTTACATAACAGCTTAAGAAGACAAACTCCCAGAGAATGGTAATGAACTGCCGGTGATAATACTGCATATGAGCAATGCAGCTACAATTGAACCCAAATTGTCTCACTCCACATTCTGCACTGTTTCCTCTACATCTTTGCTCAGAATCTATGCACCTAGAAGTAGGGCTATTGCTAGATTTTTTAGTAAAGATTTGTCTTCTTTTGGAAGCAATATTTATTTTCTTTTCTCAGATTCTTATTTCTCACTTATGAAAAAATCCAGCCCAAGATTCTTAATACTGCAAACCTTTGGGGGGAAAAGCTAGAAACTGTGCCTGATTTGCAGTTCCAGCTAAAGACCAGAGGTGGTGCTGAGTGTTCAGGGAACTTATTGACAGCTCTGAATTTATACTTGAGAAGAATTTAGGACTAACATCTGAGAGCATGAATCATGAATTCACAACTCTAACAGCAAATAAAAACCTGAAAAAAGATTAAAGAAAAAATGTAAAGGTAAAATTGAAAAGTTTCATGATGGAAAAAACTATTCAGAGAAGCAATACAAACCCGAATCCACAAGGGAAAGAAGAGTTAAACAGAATCCTTTCTGTACCCAGAATATAGGTTCAAACATTTGTTGACTGGAGACAGAAAGGTATTTTGTTTAGTTTCATCATCCTTCAGGGAAATAATTCCAATAGTTACTCACTTGACAAAAGACCATGGTTTAGTCTCTT
This sequence comes from Dromiciops gliroides, assembly GCF_019393635.1. Lineage (NCBI taxonomy): Eukaryota > Metazoa > Chordata > Mammalia > Microbiotheria > Microbiotheriidae > Dromiciops > Dromiciops gliroides. The sequence goes on along the minus strand of NC_057864.1, from coordinate 394,866,200 downwards.
GTGAGTTCATATATGGCTGGACCCTATTTGCAACTTGAATGATTATAATTCCAGGAAATCTCAATAATTTTGCCAGACATTATATAATCCAGAGTAATTCTTTGTTGTTTTGTTTTGATGTTACAATTTTCAGAAGATACAGACTCAAAAGAAGGTATATGTTGATAAAGAGAAAGGGTTGAACTGCTTAACTTTGGGTGTAAGCAGTTTTCAATGAAATAAATCCTACAAATAACTTCCATTATTGTAGGGGTTTGTGGCTATAAAGTAATTTACAAGCAGTATTACTGGTACTTTAACCAGAATTTTAGCCTTATTTTACAGATAACGAAATAGATAAGCAGAAAGATTAAATGACTTGTCCAAAGCCAGAATCTAATAGATGAAAAAGCTAAAACTCAAGCATAAATCTTGATTGGAAAGTCAGTGCTTCTTCTATTACCATCACCACTATCACTAACTCCAGTCCCACAAATGAATAGAAGGATATACTACTTTTTTTTGGTGAGGATTTGAATCATGTTAGCAACCATAAAATATCCCTTAGAATAGTCCATACTACAATATACCATAAGTATTCTGTCCCTTTTCTTCCTTTATTCCCCCTCCTTAATTTTCTGCTTCCATCCATCTTTTCTCTAAAATTATCACTTACCACCTATGGAACCTTGGGCAAATTGCTAACCTCTTTAGGTCTCAGGTCTCTCACTGATAAAATGAAGGTGTCAGAGTAGATGACCTTGAAATTCCTTCCCAGCTCTAAATCTCTGATACTATTGTGATCAATATTCTTGCTGGCATTTGCCTGTAGGGTATAGTAAAGGAAAGAAAGGGTTGAATGTCATACAAATCATCACCCCCACCCTACCCCACCAGCCACTGGCAGTAAATATATTTTGGATCCCAAAGGGACCAGTTAGTCTGGAAGAATAAGACATTATCTAATTGTATTTGTTTGGCCCAGAAGAATTATTTACCTTTGTTGTCTAGGAGCCTGGCATCAATTGTTTTCAGATTTTCTTTCTGGCAGAATGTGGGGAACAATGTATAGTACATGTACATAGCATCTAGTTGTTGTATTGATGGTTGGAAGAACTTGCACTAATAGGCTGTGACTGTAAAAATCAGGAGTCTTCATTCTGGCCCTGCCTCTGAATTATCTGACAGTCTTTTTCCTCTCGTTCATAGTAGAGGTCATGAGGTATGAAAACAAATTGACAAATTGAAGCTAGCTGGAAATTGAAGCTGGGATGCTGAAAAAGACAGAGATAGAAGAGGCACTTTGGAAAATAATGCTGTAGTTGTCATTCAAACACCCACAGATCTTAATTATAAAGGGCTTGAATGTCCAATTTGTGTATTATTCAGTCTTTAAAAATATCTTCTTTTCTCTCTTGCAATCTATTCTTTAATCCATGGCAACCTTCATGAGCATCTCCATTGAAGGCAGGAAGGGGCAATGGATATGGACCCCAATCTGGATCATTTGCTATTTCTTAGCAGGCAGCTACTGAAAATAAGGAGGTTTTTAGATTATCTGTGCTTGTCTCATTTCCATTGTTAGGGGTTGATCAATTTGGCTATACTGCATGGAATTTTAAAAAATCACAGAGATATATTAAATTTCTTAGCAGACCAAACAAGAGATAGAGTATATGATAAAATGCAAAAATGGATGATTTTGATTACATTAAATTAAAAAATTTTTGTATAAACAGAAGCAATGCATCCAAAATTAGAAGGGAGGCAGAAAGCTGGGAAACAATTTTTGTGGCCAGTACTTCTGATAAAGGCCTCATCTCTAAAATATATAGGGAACTAAAACAAATATATAAGAATCTAAGTCATTCCCCAATTGAGAAATGGTCAAAGGATATGAACAGGCAGTTTTCTGATGAAGAAACCAAAGCTATCTATTCCCATATGAAAAAATGCTCTAAATCTCTAATGATTAGAGAGATGCAAATTAAAACAACTCTGAGGTACCACCTGACACCTATCAGATTGGCTAAAACGACAAAAAAGGAAAATAATAAATGTTGGAGAAGCTGTGGGAAAATTGGAACACTAATTCATTGTTGGTGGAGCTGTGAGCTGATCCAACCATTCTGGAGAGCAATTTGGAATTTTGCCCCTTTGACCCAGCAATACCACTATTGGGTCTTTTTCCCAAAGAAATCATGGAAAGAGGAAAGGGATCCACATGTACAAAAATATTTATAGCTGCTCTTTACGTGGTAGCAAGGAATTGGAAGTTGAGGGGATGCCCATCAACTGGGGAATGGCTGGACAAGTTGTGGTATATGAATACAATGGAATACTATTGTGCTGTAAGAAATGATGTGCAGGAGGAGTTCAGAGAAACCTGGAGGGTCTTGCGTGGACTGATGATGAGTGAGATGAGCAGAACCAGAAGAACATTGTACACAGTACCATCAACATTGAGTGTTGGTCTGCTGTGATGGACTATATTCTTCTCACCAATGCAATGGTACAGAAGAGTTCCAGGGAACTCATGATAGAAGAGGATCTCCAAATCCAAGAAAAAAAAAAAGAACTGTGGAGTATAAATGCTGAATGGACCATACTATTTCTTTTGTTTTTGGTGCTGTTGTTTTTTTTCTATTTTGAGGTTTTTCATCATTGCTCTGATTTTCCTCTTATAACATGACTAATGCTGAAATAGGATTAATGTTATAATGTATATATGTATATATCTATATCTATATCCATATATATCTATATCGATATTGATATCTATATCTATATATCTATATCTATCTATCTATCTATCTATCTATCTATCTATCTATCTATCTATCTATCTATCTATCTATCTATCTATCTATCTATCTATCCTATATCAGATCGCCTGCTGTCTAGGGGAGGGGGAAGGGAGGGAAGGGAGGGAAGAGAGGGAGAAAAATCTGAAATTGGAAAGCTTGTATAAACAAAAGTTGAGAACTAACTCTACATGTAATGGGAAAAAAATAAAATACTTTATTAATTAAAAAAAACTTCTTAGCAAATATTTTATGAGAAGCTGAAAACACACCATAGCCCTTTCCTCTTTTTCTCTTTTTCCTAATCCTTCCTTTTTCTTTTTCCCTCTCTACTTCCCTTTATATCTGCAATGAGGTATATGTGGAGAGGAGAGCCGTTAGACAAATCAGTGATGAAATTCTCATTATTTTAGTTTTTATTCAATCATTCAAGGATTTTTTTTTTACTATTTTCTGTGTAATAAACACCTTGGATTCCATCTTGCAAGGATACTATATTTTTCCTAAGGCTTTTTACCTCTTAAGGAACTCCATGGAAAAGCAAAGCATGGATGAAATACATAAATAGAAAACAAATGAAAAGGACCTTCTTTTGGTATTAGTCTAGTCAGAGAAAAACATTTTTTTGATAAGCAAAACTTTGTCAACTTAGTTCTCTTGATTACACAGCAGAGCATTTGTTCCCACAAAGCCCAGGGGAAGCAGGCTGAACTTCTTTTTAGAGCGAATTATTCAGTATTCATTGATTCATTGACTCATTCATTCATTTATTTGCTGAACAAATACTTATTGTTTTCATACATATAAGTATATATATATATACATATATATAAGTACATTCATATGGAGGGGATGGAAGTAAGAAAGGGTTAGTGGGCTGTTGGGCATTAATCTCCTTTATATACAAATGTGTATTTGTGATATCTATCTATATCTATATCTATCTATGTGTGTGTGTGTAATGTGCACATACATATACTATGCATGCAAATATATCTATATATATGGATATATATGCACACATATAAGAGTTTATTTAAGTGATGTAAAGAATTAATAAAAAATCTGCTTCTACTGATGCACACCAGCAGCTGTGCAATATTTAATCTTAGAAAGTTAATTTGAGTACTAAGAGGTTGAGTATCACTTCTAGGTTGAGAGAGCCACAATGTACCAAAGACATGACTTGAACTCAGTTCTTCTTCACTCTACAACTGGCTCTCTGTTTACTGTATCATATTGCTTCACCATTTTTATATAACCCTTTACAATGCTATACAACAAACCTGTAGAACAGGCAATACAAGTACCCATTATCCCATCTTGCAGATGGGCTAATTGATACTAGAAGTGTTTAGGCTATTTGTTCTTAGTCACACAGCTAAGATCCTTTGACTCCCTTTTCAGTTCCCTTTCTGCTATACTACATAGCTTTCTATTCACCATTATATTACACATGGAAGCCAGGAACCCATGGTTTGAGATTTGATTCATTTCAGAACCACTTTGTCAAAGGATGAGTCTTAGTTCTTGTTTAGTCTATTTTTCTGCCTCTATGTGTCTATACATTTAATACATCATAATGTGCTACTGGTATAATATGTTAATCATATTATATCATGTTATATTATGCTACTATGTCATATCAATCCATGTCATGTTAAGTCCTATTGTGTTATATGTTATATTTTGTGGTATAGGGAGGACTATTACCTCTGGTGTGAGGGCTACTGAGCCCTTTTCAGGGTTGCCTTCTATCTTTGGTGTCCATCTGATCCACCCAACTCTCACCTGTGGCTCCAAGAAGCTATATAGCATACACAGTGATTACACCTAGTAAACTATTTTGATATACAGGCTAAATTAGGTCAAGGGCAACTGAGGAGTCTCAAAGCCTTAAGTAAGTTAGGGGATATTTACCCCAAGCATGTGAAGACTTCTCTTGGGGGAACCAGTGGATGAGAACAATTTGCTCCAATGGCCAAAAGGTCAACTGAAGCAGGCACTGTGGAGCACTTAAAGGCTGGTTAGACATGGAAGACACCAAGGTCATCTACTTCATCCCAACCCATCATCAGTCATTTTGACTTTGTCTTCCCACTGGACTTTGATGACACTGGAAGAGAGTAAGACACAATTTTGCACAACTCTGCCTCATTAAATTCAGTTTGTGTGTGAATCAAAAAAGACATTTCCCATGACATTTTATCATTTTTATCTATCTCACAGTCCTGTGGCAATAGGCAAATGACAAAGCAGCAGGTGTGGATACATTGGGAGTTGTAGATATAGCATTGTACACAGGTGGCCCAGGCTTTAGGATTGTTTTCCCAGTAGAAGCAGAAGTGGTATTCAGTTGCTTCCTGGGACTGAACACCCTTTTAAGGACTTCACTGCTCACCTTCTGATGTGAGGAAGGGGCTAGAAAAGGTATGCTAAAATTTTTCTGCTTTTCCCAAACCTGGCATGCTTACCATGGCAGATAGGGATCCCATTCTAAGGTTGAAACACAAAAAAGTATAAAAACTTCTGCAAAGATGATTCTATTTAACATGGATATAAGGAGTGTGCACATGCTTATGGATAACATAAAATCCAATAGACCTGAAAGACAAATAGCTCTTGTTGCAAGAGATCTCATCAGGTATTACAACCAAATAGCATCCTTGAGTGAAAAGAGGCTGGCAAATGAAGGTCAACTTACTGAAGTCATAGTTCAATACACATTTTTCTGGAGTGGCCTCAGTCAAGGGAAGCACTGAAACTGATGTAGGTTTTGCAATCCCAAATAATGTAGTCACTGAGTTTATATACCTACCAAGAGGAGTGAACAACAGGCTAATAACAATGTGCTTACCACTTACAAGGAAGTGCCATACCACCACCACTAATGTCTATGCTCCCATCATAACGAACTCTGAAGAGCTCAAAGCAAAATTTTATGAAGACCTAGAGACCCTCATTATCAATGTGTTAAAGAGGACAAGCTTATAATCCTGGGTAACTTTAATGCAAGGGTAGACCTCTAGATGTGGCAGAGAGTCCTTGGGAGGGATGGAGTTGGCAACAACAACAGCAATGGCCATTTAGAACTGCAGACTTGTGCACCTCATGACCTTCTCATCACCAACAATCTTTCATTTACCTAAATGCAATAAAACTTCATGGATGCACCCTCAAAGAAAACATTGACATTTAATAGACTATGTCATTGTGAAGAAAAGGGACCGACAGGATGGGAGAGTGACAAATACAAAATGTAGTGCTGGACATTAGTCCATTAGTCCATAGACTTATCCTCTCCAAGCTAAATGTTCACATTTAACAAAAACAGATGCCAAGGCAAAATGACTACCAGAAGACAATGTCATCAGATTGGTGTGCTTCTCCAAATGGGAATAGTTCATTGCTAACTTGGACAGAAAGTTGAGACAACAGCTGGTTGGCAACAGTGAAGCAGAAAAGGAATGCCTAGCTTTCAGAAATTTGGTGTATAACACTGCATTTACTTATCTGGGTTAGAACACTCAAAAACATCAAGATTGGTTTGATGAAAATGATGAGAAAATTCAGAGGCTGCTAAATGAAAAACAAGAACTCAATAGGGTTTACCAGAAGGATGGCTTATCTGTTTCTTTTGAAAGCATTTAACTCCATCAAAAGTAAAGTGCAAGTGAAACAGAGAGAAGTAGGATTCTGGGCTCAGTAAGAAGGTAGATAAAACTCAGTTTGACTCTGATAGTAACAATCCAAAGCAATTTTATAATGCCCTGGAGGCTATTTATGAGTCAAAGACATATGGTGCATCTTAGCTACTCAGTGCTGATGGTGCCACATTGGTTAGTGATAAAGCCATGATCCTGAAGAACTGGGTTGAATGCTCCCATAATGTCTCAACAGACCATGAATAATCAATGCTAAAGCTATTGACCATGTACTTCAGGCTGAAGTCAATCCCTCTCTATCTGAATTTCCCAATGAAGAAAAGATTTTAAATGCCATTAGGCTCCCCTCATGTGGCAAAGTATCTGATGATGATTCTATTCCAGCTGGGATTTATAAGGCAGGGGGTCCACCGATCATGAAAAGCTAAATGAAATTTTATGGGTTATATGGCAAGAGAGAGTTATCCCCCAGGAGTTCAAGGATACCTCCATTGTCTACCTCTATAAAGGTAAAGGAAACAGATTGTCTTGGTTTTTATTTTTTATTTATTTATTTTTTTTGTGAGGCAATTGGGGTTAAGTGACTTGCCCAGGGTCACACAGCTAGTAAGTGTTAAGTGTCTGAGGCCAGATTTGAACTCAGGTACTCCTGACTCCAGGGCCGGTGCTCTATCCACTGCTCCATCTAGCTGCCCCAACAGATTGTCTTGTGACAATCACAGGGGCTCTCTCTAAGCCATTGATGCCAAGATTCTTTCCAGAGTCCTTCTTAATAGGCTGATCCTTCACCTAGAACATCGTTATCTACTTGAGCACCAGTGTGGCTTCAGAAAGGGCCAAAGAATGGCATTTGCTGCCTGACAACTCTAGAATAAATGCCAGGAACAGCACAGAGATCTGTACACAATGTTCATTGATCTAACCAAGAGCTTTGATACTGTCGGTGATGAGGGCTTATGGAAAATCATGTCAAAATTTGGTTGCCTGGAGAAGATCATCAGTATTGTACATCAGTTTCATGACAGCATGCATGCCCAGGTTCTGGATTATGGAGGATGCTCTGGAGCTTTCCCAGTCACCAATGAAGTGAAACAAGTCTGTGTGTTTTCTTCCATGTTTTTTTACCATGACATTTTCAGTGGTGTTGTCAGATACCTTTAATAAGGATGTACATGCCATCAAGGTCAGATATACCACTAATGGTAAATGATTTAGTTTGAAAAGGCTACAAGTCAAGACTAAAGTGGAGGGAGAGTTGTTGCTTAGTTGTTTTGGTCAGATGTTCGTGCACTCAATGCAACCTCTGAAGCTGAGGTGCAACAAATTATGAATTGATTCTCTTCTGTTTGTCCTGATTTAGGCCTAACAATTGACACTAAGAAAATATAGGTTCTCCACCAGCCAGTACTATACCTTTCATACATAGATCCATTGGTTACAGTAGATAGAGAAATTTTGAATACTGTGAATAAGTTCATTTACCTTGACAGTATACTTTCTAGGGATATCCATATAGATGATGAGGCTGATGCATGCATTGTCAGGGCTAGCTCAGTGTTTGGGTAGCTCTGAAGGAAAGTGGGGAACAGGAGAGATATTAGACTGCCTACCAAACTAAAAGTCTATTGAGCTGTTGTGCTGAGCTCATTGTTGTATGCCTATGAAACTTGGACAGTATAGCAGTGCCATGCTAGAAAATTTAATCACTTCCATTTGAATTTTCTTAGGAGGATTCTGAAGGTCACCTAGAAAGATAAAGTAGTGGATCTTGTGGTCCTTTCTCCAGCTAAACTGCCAAAAATTCAAATTCTACTGCAGAAAACACAACTCAGATGCATTGGCCACATTGTTTGAATGCCAAACATACATTTATCCAAAAGACTTTCATTTAATGTGAAAAAAATTGTTTACATGATCAGAGGAAGAGATCTCAAGGTCTCTCTGAAGAACTTTGGAATCAATTACATGAGATGGGAGACACTGGCAAAGAACCACCCAGCATGGAGTGCCCACATCAAAGAAGACACTGTGATCTATGAGGAAAGCAGAATTTCAGTAGCTCAAAAAAAAAAAAAACAACCAAAATGCAAAAACCCAACAACTACAAGATGTGCAAAATTAGAGACATCTTCACTCCAAATGTTATTTGAATTATTTGTGCCCTCCCTGTGGTAGAGTGTTCTGAGCTCATATTGGTCTGATCAGCCACAGTCAGAAACATTATACCCTGACTCTAACATACTGATGTTATTTTGTTCCTTTTTGAGAACAAAGGACAACAAGAAATTATATCATATATTATATAATATCATTATATTATGTTATATTATGCTATATATACATGATGTTCCAGAAGTCTTAGTGCTGTTTTGAACTATGTAGCTTTAAGTTACTCAGCTTATATAAACTATTATTGCTTAAAATGGCACTAAGAGTCTTGGGACACCCTGTATATTTATGTGTGTGTGTGTATATATATATATATATATATATATATATATACACACACACACACACATATATATGTATACATGCATGTATATGTGTATATGTATATAAACACCCTGTATATATACATACACATACAATGTACATATATACATACGCATATACACACACACATATATATTATGGGCAAAAGGAAACAGGTATCTGCATCACAGTGCATAGATTTAAAATCCCTTTGCCATTGTTATAAAGCAGATTTCTCTGGATGCCGTTTTTACCTCTGCAGGCCTATCTTTCTCACTCACACCCACTCCATCACAATTACTGTTACTGTTTCACCCACTCTGCTTTTGCTGTGTTGTCTTTGTTAGTAAACAGAACCACTGTAAACGGAAATATCCTGATCCTAGAGGAGACAGCATTCAAGACATACAGCAGCATAGTGGGGAGAGTGCTGAATTGGCATCAAGGCTAGGATTTGATTCCTGGCCCTAACACTTAGCTCTGTGATGCTGGGCAACTCGTGTAAACTCTCTGTCCCTCTCTGTAAAATAGAGATAATTATACCACTAGCTGTCTCACAGCTAGGTGTTTACAAACCTTAAAGAGCTACATAAATGTGAATTATTATTACTTGACACCAAAAAGATAAGTAAATATCACTGTTTCATGCATAGAAGCAATGATAAATTTAATAGTTGCTTATTTTATCACAGTCTAGAATTGAAAGACTCAAACTATATGAAAAATCCTAGTAGAATCCAGAGCCAGAACTAGGTATATGCAATATGACTAGGTCACAAGAAATAGAGAGGGAATTAAGAAGTGCTTTGTTTTTTTTTTTATAAATAGTATTTTTTCCAATTACATGTAAAGACAATTTTCACATTCATTTAAGAAAAATGTAGTTCCAAATTTTCACCCTCCCTATAATGGTAAGCAATTTTGTATAGGTTTTATATGTACAATCATGTAAAACATATTTGCATATAAGTTCTGTTGTGAGAAGAAGCAGACCAAAAGGAAAAAAGAGGTACTTTAATATATTTTGTTTTATAAACAAATATTTTAATGCCATTGAATGCCACTTTTCATGTTAGCTGGTTGTTTATTTTGTAATAAATCTGGTTGAATGTGTTAAATCCAAGTGTCCAGTAGATGGTTGCATGCAGGGAGCACAACTTTCCAGTCCTCGCTTGGGGTATATAAATACCTGATTCTCTAGGTTCTTCCAGGTTATTTTTCTTTAGTGTGAAGGGAGATGTGGTGTGTACCATTCTGTGATTTTCTTTTTTTTTTCTTTTTTTTAGTGAGGCAATTGGGGTTAAGTGACTTGAACAGGGTCACACAGCTAGTAAGTGTTAAGTGTCTGAGGCCGGATTTGAACTCAGGTACTCCTGACTCCAGGGCCAGTGCTCTATCCACTGCGCCACCTAGCTGCCCCTGTGATTTTCTTAAGAAAAGCCAAATATACTATATACTTTCATGGCATCTTAACCTGAAAACATTGGCTCTTCACCAGCCTACTGAGCTCTCCACTAGATAGACTTATTTTGGAAAGTAGATGGAAAGGTATCAAGTTGACCAAAGGAGCTGCCAAACCAGCCCTTATGCCCTCTTTACTATTGATAGTTGTGATATATATATATATATATATATATATATATATATATATATATATATATATATATATATATATATATATATATATATATAAATGGGGGCAGCTAGGTGGCACAGTGGATAGAGCACCAACCCTGGAGTCAGGAGTACCTGAGTTCAAATCCAGCCTCAGACACTTAACACTTACTAGCTGTGTGACCCTGGGGAAGTCACAACCCCAATTGCCTTAATAAAAAAAAATCAAAATAATAAAAAAAGATAGTTGCGATATGCCCCCTTGCAAAGATAACTCCTCATGTTGCCCAACTTTAGTCTCATTATCCTTTTCTTCCAATTAGTACACACTATCCTATTGAAATTTTGCATGTGGAAGAGGGCCAAGATGATTAATTTCCCTTTCTGAATTAAATGATGATTGTTACTCTAACAATTTCACCAAACCTCACTCCAATAAGAAATAACTATTATGATACTTGTTTAATGTTTCTACATCAAGTTAGGTAACCATACTTAGGAAAAGGACCATGTTTCATATTCCTCTTGTATCTTTCATGGTATCCAGCTCATGATTTGCATTAAGTATCTCACATCATTGATGTGGATAAAGAACTATCCAAATATCAACTATTATAAGCTAGGATAAATTCATGCTATATAATGGCACCAAATGATCTTAATATGATCACCATAGGCACTAGGCTTCTTAAATTCTTTTAAATGTGTGGAGAATTGCTTTCAATTAGAATCATATGCTGACCAATTTGAGGAGGAGAGACATAGTTTGAACTACCATCTAGTGCTTACTGTATTCTCAGACAATAAGTCAAATAGGAAAAAAAATCATTAGAAGAGTGAAATGAATTACTAGACAAAGTATAAAATGGGAGTTGGTTCTCATAGTCAAATGAATACATTCTCCAACAGGTTCATGATCTTGTTAGGGAAGGAAATAAATCGGTGGAAAATTCATTCCTTGAGGATAAGAAGGGCTTTAGCTTCAATGTTATCTGCTTCATTTCCCAGATGAGTAAATATCTCTGGCCTTAGTTCTCATGGCTCTGTCTACTGGAAACTGGAATCCTATGACTGTGAGTGAATCCCAGTTCCTTGGTCTGGTCTTAGAACTCACTTGCTATAGCTAGCCATTCATACTTTGCAGGCATCATTTGATACATCTCTGCCATCTGTTACTTTTCTCCACTTTTGAAAGTAATATTTGCTATTGTTCTGTCTCCTTGACATTACTCTCCACCAAAACTACATTATCTTTGCTTCTTACTGTTGCTGAAGTTAAGGATGCTTTAGGAAATGGTTATTACCTTTTGAGTGAGACTGCCTAGGTCAACATTTCTGAGGCCTGGCAACATATTCTCAACTAATTGGCAATTGGCTTCATAACACTGCCCTGTCTTGCAGGCAAAACAACTACTTAGACATTGGTAAGACTTCCAGAATCTACCTTCTTAATGAAGATGCCCTGGCCCACAGCTGAGTTAGGATGACTGAATTACTTCTGCCTCTTCCTTGTTTAGGTGTTCAAGCAGTTTGTCCCTTATATGGGCAGCAACTTCCTCTGAATCTTTCTGAGGTAAAGGATAAAGACACAGTAAACTTTTCATTTTCCCTTTTAACTCCCATCATGCCCCTCTCCCCCAGTAATTAGTAAAATATTTATTAAGTATCTACTACATGCTAGGCACTATGCTAAGTAATGGAGATAAAAAGAAAGGGGGAAAATCCCTGTTCTTAAGATTCTTGAAGTCTGAGGGGAGGGGGTAGATAACATGCAAAAAAACCCAACCAAAATATTTGCAGAATAAATTGGAGATAATCTCAGAGAAAAGGCACTACAATTAAGGAGAACTAGGAAAGGCCTGTTGCAGACAAGAATTATCTGATACTTGAAGTGTGAGAGGAGGTTTAGATGAGGAGGAAGAGAGTTCAGTGCATGGCAGACAGGCAGAAAACCTGCAGTCAGAGACAGAATGTTGTATTCAAGGAATAGCAGGCAGGTTGGTGTCACTGGTTCACAGAGTATGTGTGGGTATATAAATTATAAGAAGACTTGAAAGATAGGAAGGGGATAGGTTAACAAAGGGCTTAAAAGAAAATATAAGATTTTTAGATTTGATTCTGGAGGTAATCAGGAACTACTGGAGTTTCTTGAATAAGGGGCAATGTGGTGAGACTTGTACTTTAGGAAGATCAATTTGACAGCTGAGTGGCAGAGGGACCGGAGTAGGAAGAGACTTGAGGCATAGAGAACAGCAGGTTATTACAATAGTCTAGGCATGAGGTGAAGACCACAGAAGGGAGGAGAGAAGGATGTATTTGTGAGAGATGTTATGAAGGTAAAATTTTTAGGGCTTGACAACACATTGGATATCAGTGGTGAGAAAGTTCAGGATGTCATCTAGGTTCCAAGCCTGGATATGAGGAAGGATGATGGAACTCATGACAGTAATAGGAAAGTTGGGAAAAAGAGAATTTGTTTAAAACATACAAAGTTTTTGTATATGTTGAGTTTAAGATGTCTTCAACATATGGAATTCAAAATGTCTTAATAGACAGTTGAAAAGGTAACGCTGGAGGTCAGGAGAGAAGTTAGGACTAGATAAATAGGTTTGAGAATTGTCAGCATAAGAACCAAGAGAACATTGTATACAGTAACAGCAATATTGTATAATGATCAACTGTAAATGAGTTAGCTATTCTCGGCAATATAATGATCCAAGACAATGCCAAAGGACTCATGATGAAAAATGCTATCCATCTCCAGAGAATGAACTGATGGAATTTGAATGCAGATCAAATCATACTATTTTCATTTATTTTAAAGTGTTTTTTGTTTCTTTTCTTTTTTTTTGGTTTGTGTTTTCTTTCACAACATGATTAATATGGAAATATGTTTTGCATGATTGCATATGTATAATGTGTATCAAATTGCTCACCATCTCAGGGAAGGGTGAGGGGAGGAAGGAAGGGAGAGAATTTGGAACATAGAGTTTTTTAAAAAAATGTTTTTACATGCAATTGGGAAATTATTATTTAAAAAAAGAGAATTATAAGCACAGAGATGACTATTGAATCCTTGACAGCTGATGAGATTACAAAGAGAAACTGAATAACCAGAGAAGAGATGAGGGTCCTGAACAGAGCCTTGTGAAGCACTATTAGCAAGCTTTCTCTGGATGAAGATCCAGGAAAAGAAACTGGGGGAATGGTCAGACAGGGAGGAGGAGAACTAGGAGAGAACAAGATCACAAAAACCTAGAAATAAGGGAATATCAAGGAGTAGAGGGAGATTTACAGTGTCAAAGGATGCAGAGAAGATGAGGGTTGAGAAAGGGCTATTAGATTGGGCACTTAAGATATCATTGGTACCTTGGAGAGAGCAAGTTCATTGAGGAATTAATTCAGGTCATTGTCTATAGGGGTTCAACCTAAGTTTGGAATTGTCCCAGGGCATTAGGTAGATATGTATAGCTGGAAAGGGTGTGGGAGGAGGGACTAACAGAGTGACCCCGTGAGTGGGGAGGGCAAGTGGAATTGAAGGAGGCTGAAGAGGGTCCCTGAATTGTGATGAAGTGGATACTTAGGGAGGCTGGGAAGGTCCTTTCCTTCTGGGGCAGGGCACAAGCAAGGCAACTACAGTAGAGTTGTAGGTGGCCAGAGAGGGTAACTAGTTTACCCTTCTACAAATTGTCACAGTGCTCTGATGAGTTTCAAGGTCTTAGCAGCACATGAACTGGAATGTATAGATAAAGGCTGTGCCTTCCCATCTGAATTTGCAAAGCACAGGGAGAGGTGGAGAAGGGACTTCCAGTAGATTGAAACCTCTAAACCAGTATTACCAGGATTCCTGCAGTGATAGCAGGAAGCATTGATTTATTACAAAGTCTAAAAAGAAATGGTGGTGGCAACCTCAAGCAGACACTTAGACTGGGCAGCTGTATGGGGAGAACCATTGGCTGAGGGCTAGACAGCAGAGCTTTTGCTGAAATTCCCCCTGACACATGGTGTGTTACATAGTTCAAAAAAATGTTGCTGCATTATCTTAAATAGGTGTGATAGAGTCAATTGGAAATAAATCCCCAAGAAACCATGAAAGGAAAATAAACTTAATTTATAATCACAAACTGTTCCTTGTGTCCACATTTATATCCTGTCAATCTAATAAAGGGATTCAAGTTACTAAAGCAAAAGAAAGTAGTTATTTGAAATGTCAACACATTCAAGCACAGTTTCCACAATTGTCTTTTCTAATGACAGATCCTGTTCTCATCCAATGGCTCTGCATCCAACCAAATGTGTCTCTTGCTAGTGTGATGCACCTTTGATTCAGGAAAAGGCTTCCTTCAGGGCAAGGCAGAAGCTACTTCAATAGAAATTTTTGTTTTGTTTAATCTAGGCATGGTCTTTAAAAATAACGTTTTCCTCTATGTTTCATCCTGTTTTGTTTATGTTGCCTATTGGGTTTGGGGACTTTTAATACTGGATTTGAATAGAATTTACTTTTCCTGGAAAATATGGAAACTTTTTTAGATTTGATGTCCTTGATGATAGACAAAACAAAATAATCCACAAACTTGTTTTCTTTGTTTTTGATAGTAGCAGTCGTAGTGGCAGTGTGGGAGAATGATTTGGATGAGAGTTATCTGAGAGAGGTAAGAGAAAGAGAGGTTCTTTAAGAAACCTTAATGAAAAACCAACTGGGGAGAATTTAGGCTGGCGGATCACTTGGGTTCAGGAGTTCTGAGCTATATTAGGGCTAATGCTGACTGTATATGTATACAAAGTCCAACACTAATATGATCCCTTAGGAGTAAAGGAACCACAAAGTTACCTACCTGAGGAGGGATGAACCAGTTTAGTCAGTTGTTAGCTCCATCTCCACTCCTCTATTTCCAGTTTTACACAGCTGAACCAGCTGAACCAGCTGTTAGCTCCATCATCACTCCTTCATTTCCAACTTTACACAGCTGCCTAATGCCCTAGGACAATTTCACTCCAAGGTGAAATTCTGAGGTAAAAAAAGGGGGAAGTATTGGGATTAGGCCTGTGAGTGGCTGCTACACTTCTAGTGTTGACAAAAATAGGA